>NW_017264780.1:0-518165 GCF_001477535.1 Pneumocystis jirovecii RU7
AATTTATACCCCTCCGGCTGTCCGTAACCCTCCCCGGCTGTCCCGTGCCCTCCTCCTCCCCTGTCCCCTGTCCCTTCTCTATCTTTATTCCCTCACCCCCACCTAGATTTTACGGGTTCCTCTTCTCCTTGTGTTTTTTTTTCTTCTATTATTCTATTCTTGTTGCTCCTCTCTTTTCTCCCCTTCTTTCTGTTTTTTTATCCACCTTTTATCCATCACTCTTCTCCCTCCCTTCGACTTCACTTGCTATCAATTGCCTCTCACCTATTTTTATTTACATAAAAAGGCTATTTCTCTTCTTATTTTGTGTCTTCTAAATCTAATCTCTACTCCTGCTTGTTTTCTCTTGTTGTTCCTGTTTTTTATTCACCACCCTCTCTCTCCCCTCGACTTTGGCTCTACTCAACTTTCTCCCCATTCAGCGTGTTTTATAAGAAAAAAACGACTTTTCCTGACTCCCTTCTCTTCCTAGATTCAATTTATGCTTTTTCTTTTTTTCATGTATTTTTCATATTTTCCATTTTATTATTTTTTCTATGCTTTAATCATATTAAACTCTTTAATCTACTTTAATAAAAAAAAATAATTTCCCCTCTCTCTTTCCCCATCACTTTTCCCCGCTATTCTTATGCACATTCACTCCTTTACATTCTATTCTTTCTATTTCTCACTCAATTATCCTTGATGATTCATTTATTTACATCTATCTATCTTATATCTATTTTCACTAAATTCACAAAAACACCTTCACTACGCCTCACCTTCACTCTAAACACTCTTTCTACTCCTCTAAACACTTCTTTCTTGTTTTTTTCTTTTTTTTTATCCACTCACTTCCCCTCCCAGCTCATCACTCACTCTTACTTTTTTAAAAAAATTCATCTTCCCCCACCTTAAACCATTCGTTTCGTCTTTGATGGCCCTCCCCTTCTTGTCCCCCTCCGACTCTTTCCCTTTCATTCATTTTTTCCAGTGGCTCTCAAATTCAATATCTACAGTTCATCTTGATCTCTGAAATATTTCTTTTTTTTATTTCAATCTTGATTTTATTTCATAATAATGCTTAAATACACTATGGAAATCTTTCTAAACACTAATTTCTATCAATTCTTATATCAACGCCTCTGTCAACGCCTCTGTCAACGCCCTGTCAACGCCCTGTCAACGCCTCTCTCAACGCCTCTGTCAACGCTTGCAAACCCCCACTCCCCACTCAAACACCCCCCTCCATCCTCCCTCTCGCCAACCTTCGGTGCACCTCAACTCTGGGGTAAATCCGGGGTAGGCGCTGAATGCACTGATAACGACATGGCACAACAAACAGCGGCCACTCATCCGGGCAATACATGCTATTTGCACAGGGAACACGCTACTTTATGTGTAATGCACTTTCAATTGATGCTGAAGAGATCATACTCTACTCTTTCCTGCCCTATCCTCATTCATCTAGTAAATATACATGCTGCTCTTATATCCCATTCCCATTTTACATCTAAATCATGAATGAAATCATCATTACCACTAGCACCCCCCTCATCACACTCCACCCACTCATCCTCAGCCCCTCACTCGGCTTCACCTCTCCTGCATCATCCTCCTCTCCTGTCGTACACTTGGTCGGTTTACATCTTCTTGTCGAAGTGAGTGTTATTCTTGACGTGACTGTGGATGTGGTTGTGGATGTGCTGGTATGAGTCGACGTCTTTGTGACCCACGTGTCTGTCGTCTGTAGAGACTTACATTCTGCTGCTTTTGGATCTGTAACGGTTGTGGTGGTGGTGGTGGTGGTTGTAGTTGTGGTTGTTACATTTTTAGTTGTTGCTTCGTATGGTTTCACTTCCAGTGGTCTCAATCCATGGCATTTACTTTCTATCGTTTTGCATGAATCGACACACTCACACTCTTTTTTGAAATCACAATCCTTCAGTGAATGATGGCATATCTCCTTTAACTCTACATACAAACTGAACGCTTGTGATACCAAATCAAAGGCATTCAGTTCTTCTTCTGTTACTTGCAGTTTTGTATTTCTTCTTACAAGTTTAAATTGTGGTACGTCTTTTCCATTCTTAGGTGTATTAGAAGCTGCATTATCTACTGATTTATTATTCGTTGTTTTTAATGCTAAAACAAGATTCGCTTTTTCCATTGCTTCTTCTGCTTTCTTTTTAATATCCTCATATTCTTCATTTTTTTCTTCTATTTCGTTTTTAACCTTTTCGAGTTTTTCTAATAGTCCTTTGCATTTTCTTTTCACTCGTTTAACCAGTTTCTCGCAGAGTTTATTTCTAACGTTTTTGTCCTCTTCACCTTTTTTTTTGCACAAAGTTTCAAGTCCATTGGTTGCATTCGCCCATTGTGTGCAATATTGGTTAAGAGTTGTCATACAGTTGTTTTTATTATTAAGCTTTCCTTTAAGCTCAAGCATAGCTTGATCTTCACGATCTCTTTGTGTACGATATGGTTCACATTGCTTTTCAAGTTCGTCACATTCTCCGCCACCAGAAGTCGTTAGATTCTGGCAACTTGACATAAATTTGCTGCAATAAGGTGCCCAGGAACTGCAGGTTGATTCTTTTTCGTCATTCTTTTTCGCTTTATTCATAACACCACTTATTTTCATACGTGCTTTCAATGTAGTACACTTAGACCCTACACTTTCTGTAAGAATTTTGCAAGTAGTATTCTGTGCTACACATGCAAAAGAAAATTGCGCTCTTCCTCTTCTACTCCATTTATGACATTGTTCTTTTAGATTTTCTAAACATAAATCGAACTTGTCCAAATCCTTCACTTTTTCTTCCAACAACCTCTCTTCCAGTTGTCTTGCAATCTCCAGCCTATTACAATGATGTTTCAACGTATGGCAGGGCCATTTGATTTCTTCTGAATCTTGTTCTAAATCTTGACATTTCTTCAGTAATTCCTCGCAATCTTGCTTCGTAGGAAAATCTCGTTTCTCATTCAAATCTTCTTGTAATAGGTCTATCTTTACATACAAATCCATTAATACTGCGTTGGCTCCTTCTGTTGGTTTCACGCATAATACAAATAACTCATCACTCTCTCCTTTCAAATTTATGCATACTTTTACTAACTCCTTTTGAAGCGTTTCAAGCCATGTATCATTTGTATAATGGAATTTTCCTCGCATTTTGTCTTGTAGTGCTTGATTTGCTAGCGCATCAAGGCCTTTTTTATAACATGCTGCCTTAATATTCTTACACCATTTATCAAGAGGTGTTTGACCTTCAAAATAAAAACAGTCTGATTGTAATCTTATACAGTCATTTTCAGTAAGGAGACTTGGTAATTCACCCCATAATGCGATTTCTTCTTCAAATTGTTTACTTTTAAATTTTGCAGTCAGAGAGGTCTTTTTTTTTTTGAATTCTTCATCAAATTCTTTACATCTATTTTCACGTTCTGTTTTATTTCCACATAATTTTTCTATATTTTCTGCCAAATATTTAATAGAATCACATTTAGTAGTGAACACTTCCTTGCATTGAGTCTCACTAAAAGACTTCTTCCCTGACAAAAACACTAATAAATCAACAATATCTCCTTCCAGTGCTCTTCTAATCAGAACTCCTTGTGTTGCCGCTTCCTTATAAAGTTCCTCCAATCCTATTTTTTCTGCCAGCGTAGCCTCTGGTCTTGTAGGATCAAAATCTAAACCTGGCCCTTTGTAGGTAATTTTTTTTTCTTTAGAGTTATTTATGAGTTTTTCACATTCTGGTTTATTTGAACTTTTGCAGTTTTGTCCATAAAAGTGGCATTGTTTAAGCAAAGAATGTCCTTTTTTTCCTAATTCGTTATCAGTAGCTAGTACTCTTCCTATTTCTGTTTTCAGAGAAGTACACTTTTTTTCTGCTAATGTTACTAAAGATGTGCATAAAGAGTCTGTATTAAGACATCTTTGCATCAACTCGTTACTTTCTTGACCCAATGTACGACAAACGTTTTCAATCTTCTCTTTACACTTATCTTGATTTTCAAGATTACCATTAAGTGCTCTTAAAAGAACTTCTTCTGCTACTCTGTCACGCTTTTTCTTATAACATTTATTTCTTAAGTCACTACATTTTTCTTTAAGATCATCAGGGCATGCTCCCTCCAAAAATAGGCATTGTTGTTCATTTTCTTTGCAATCCTCATCTGTCAAATCCGAGGCATCTTTTTTCACCAATTTTTCAAATTTTGTTTTAAAATTTGTACATTTCCCCGTAACTCTGGTTTTCAGACCTTGACATTTTGCATTTACTTTATTTGTTTTTCCATTTTCACATAAACTTTTAAGCGTTTTATGTACTTTCTCCACGTCTAGTGATGCTTTTTCCAACTCTTCGCAATATTCTTTCAATTTTTCTTTGCATTCTGTTTCTTCTAACTTATCTTTTAAGATGAACGCTAAAAAATTATCCTCATCATCATATACACTTTGCACTGCTTGTGCCGCTTGTGCCCGCCGCTTAACCGCCCGCGCCACCGCCCGCGCCAAGCCGTGCCTGACGGGGGTGGGCTGTGTTGTGATGTGTGGTTTGAGTTTGGGTTTCCATTAGCGTATTTTGATTGAAGGTGAGATGTTAGAACCATGTCTTCAAATTCGAATATTAAATTATTCTTAATTTTAAGGGAGTTCAAGTAAATTCAGTGACAAAACTTGTCAGAGAAGTAGTGTGTGCAAAGTATATCTTTAGTGTGTCCATAGAATTATTATGATACGTGCTTAGTGCGTATTTAAATTTGTGTGGGGTAAATGTGGGGTAAATGTGGGGTAAATGCGGGGTAACCGTAAAACTTGAATAGATAAAAGGTAGAATATAAAAGGACATAAATGAGAAATAAAGGCTATTTAGACAAAGAATAGTGGCCAATTAGATAGGGAACACGCTACTTTATGTGTAATGCACTTTCAATTGATGCTGAAGAGATCATATCTACTCTTTCCTCTCCTACCCTGCCTTATCTGTTAAATATACATGCTGCTCTTATATCCCATTCCCATTTTACATTTAAATCATGAATGAAATCATCATTGCCACCAACACCCCCCTCATCACACTCCACCCACTCATCCTCAGCCCCTCACTCGGCTTCACCTCTCCTGCATCATCCCCCTCTCCTGTCGTGCACTTCGTAGGCTTACACCGCCTCGTCGAGGTGAGTGTTATTCTTGAGGTGACTGTGGACGTGGTCGTGGACGTGCTGGTATGCGTAGACGTCTTTGTGACCCATGTGTCTGTCGTTTGCAGAGACTGGCAGTCTGTTGCTTTTGGATCTGTAACGGTTGTTGTGGTGGTGGTTGTCGTTGTGGTTGTTACGTTTTTAGTTGTTATTTCGTGTGGTTTCACTTTTAGTGGCTCTAATTTCGAACACACTTCTTGTATCTTTTCGCATGGATTAGTACAATCACATTCTTTTTTGAAATCACAATCCTTCAGTGAATGATGGCATATCTCCTTCAATTCTACATACAAACTAAATGCTTGTGATACCAAATCAAATGCATTCAGTTCTTCTTCTGTTACTTGCAATTTTGTATTTCTTCTTACAAGTTTAAATTGTGGGGTGTCTTTTCCACTCTTAGGTGTATTAGAAGCTGCATTATCTACTGACTTATTCGTTATTTTTAATGTTAAAACAAGATTCGCTTTTTCCATTGCATCTTCTGCTTTCTTTTTAATACCTTCATATTCTTTATTTTTTTCTTCTATTTCGTTTTTAACCTTTTCAAGTTTTTTTAATAGTCCTTTACATTTTCTTTTCACTCGTTCAATTAATTTTTCACAAAGTGTTTCTCTAGTTTGAGCATCATTTTTCCCTTTTTCTTTGCTTTTACACAAAGTTTCAAGTCCGTTAGTTGCATTATTCAATTGTGTACAGTATCGGTTAAGAGTTGTCACACAGTTGTTTTTGTTATCAAGATTCCCCTTAAACTCTAGCATAACTGCATCCTCACGATCTCTTTGTGCACGATATGGCTTGCAGTTTTCTTTAAGTTTTTCACATCCATCATCCTTTCCAGTGCTTTCTAAATCCTTGCAGCTTGACATGTATTTGTCACAATAGGGTTCCCAAAAACCGCATGGTTGTTCCGCTGTACTTTCTTTTTTTGCTTTAGCTACAACACCTTCTGTTTTCATATGTTCATGCAACCTAGCACACTTAAACCCAACTTTTTCTGTAAGAATCTTGCAAGTAGTATTTTGTGCTACACATGCAAGAGTAAAATGAGTTCTTCCTCTTCTAGCCCAATCATTACACCACTTTTTCAAATTTTCTACACATGAACTGAATTTATCCAAGTCTTTTGTTTTTTCTTCTAACAATTTCTCCTCCAATTGCTCTGCAATTCTTAAACGGTCGCAATGCTGATTCAATGTAAAACATGGCCACTTAATTTCGTTTGAATCTTGTCCTAGTATTCTGCACTTTTTTTCTAATTCTTTACAATCTGTTTCCGTCGGATAATCTCGCTTCTCGTTTAATTGTTCCCGTAGAAAAATAGCTCTAAATCGTAAATCTGTTGAAAGTACAAGAGCAGCTTTTTTTGGCTGTACACACAACACAAATAGTTCATCACTTTTTCCTTTTAGCTCCTTACATACTTCTACCAAGCTTTTTTGAAGGTTTTCAAACCATGTTCCATTTGATCCATGCAACTTTCCCCGTAACTTATCTTGTAATGCTTCATTTGCTACTGCTTCAAGCCCTTTTTTATAACAGGCTGCTTTTAGGTTACCACAGAGTTTTTCAAGTTGACCTTGGCCTTTCAAATAAAAACAATCTGATTCTAAAGTTCTGCAATCTTTGTCACTAAGGAATGTTGATAAATCGTGCCATGCAATGATTGTATTTGGGTTACTTAAGAAAAGTTTGGTCTCGATCTTTGTAATGAGAATTTGAATGTTTTTTGTCTGTTTTTCCTGTAATTTATTGCACTTTTTTTCTCCGTCTGGATTCATTTTATTTTTATCTTTATCACATAGATCCTTCAGGATTTCATTTTCTTTAAGGTCTTTGCACTTTTCATTAAGTACTTCTTTACATTTTTCTATAATCGTAGACCTTGCATCGCTTTGACTTAGTAACAATAAAAGCTCAGTCGCATCTCTTGTAGGTGGTCTTCCAATACGAACCCCCTTTTTTGCTGTCTTTTTATAAAGTTCTTCCAATTCTATTTCTTCCGCCAATGTAACTCCTGGTCTTATAGGCTCAAAACCCGAACCAGGCTTTGTATAAGTTATGTCTTTTTCTTTACAATCATTCGTGAGCTTTTCGCAATTCGGTTTATCTCCAATACAATCGGTATCATAGAAGTAGCACTTCTTAAGTAGTGGTAGGCATTTTGTTTGTAATTCGTCTTTTTTACTTAGCACACTTTCAATTTCATCTTTCAGAGATTTGCATTTACTTTGTTCTTTAGCCATAATATTCTTGCATGTTTTTTCCTCATCAAAACATAACATCATTAACTCATCACTTTCTCTGCTTAACAATGGGCAAACACCCTTAAACTTCTTTTTACATGAATCTTTTTCTTTAAGACTTCCACTAAGTGCTCTTAAAAGAACTTCTTCTGCCACATTGTCCCGTTTTTTTTGATAACACTTATTCCTTAATTTATTGCAATTCTCTGTAAGATCACCTGGACATGCTCCCTCCAAAAATAGGCATTCTTGTTCATTTGCACAGTCTGTATCTTTTAAATCTACAATGTCTTTTCCAGCTGCTGTTTTAAGTTTATCTTTGAATGTGTTACATTTTGCTCCAATTTTGGTTTTTAGTTCTTTGCACTTTTTTTCTTCATTTCCATCTTTGCAAAAATCTTTTAATTCTTTATGTACTTTTTCTGATGTTAATGAAACATTTTTCAGTCCATCGCAATATTCTTTTATTTTATTTTTACATTTACTTTCATCGCTATAATCCTTTTTTGCAATCAAAGCCAAGAGACGCACTTCTTCCTCATCTTGCGTTCCCTGTGCTTGTGTCTGCCGCTTAACCGCCCGCGCCACCGCCCGCGCCAAGCTGTGCCTGACGGAGGTGGGCGCGCTGTGGTGTGGTTTGAGTTTGAGTTTCCACTAATGTGTTTTAGTTGCATGCGATATTAGAGTTATGTCTTCAAATTCGAATATTAAATTATTTCTAATTAATTTTAAGGGTGTTCAAGTAAACTTAGTGATAAAACTTGTCAGAGAAGCAGTGTGTACCAAATACATTTAAAGGTGCCCGCTTTTAACGTGTAGTTGGCTACTTCGCGATATTTTAAATTTGTGTGGGGTAAATGCGGGGTAAATGTGGGGTAATAGTAAAATTTGAATAAATAAAAAGTAGAATATAAAAGGACATAAATGAGAAGTAAAGGCTATTTAGACAAAGAATAGTGGTCAATTAAATAAGGAACACGCGATTTCATGTGTAATGCACTTTCAATTGATGCTGAAGAGATGACTCAATCTACTTTACTCTTTCCTGTCCTACCCTGCTCGTTTATTTACTAAATATACATGCCCATCATTAAATCCTATTCATTTACTTTTTAAATCATTATTGAAATCATCATTGCTAATATCACCCCCCTCATCACGCTCCACCCACTCATCTTCAATCCCTCATTCGGTTTCACGTCCTCTGCATCATCCCCTGTCGTACACTTGGTTGGTTTGCACCGCCTCGTTGATGTGAGTGTTATTTTTGATGTAATCGTAGATGTGATGGTAGATGTACTCGTGTGTGTCGATGTCTGTGTAACCCATGTATCTGTCGTCTGTAGGGATTTGCATTCTGTTGCCTTCGGATCGGTAACGGTTGTTGTGGTCGTCGTGGTCGTTGTTGTGCTTTCTGTGACTATTTCGTGCGGCTTCACTTTCAGTGGTTTTAGTTTCGAACATACTTCTTGTATCTTTTCACACACATTTTCTAAGGCTTTGCAATCTTTCTTAATTCCGCAATCTGATTCCAATTTATTACATCTTTCTTTCAAGTCTAGATATCTTCCAAATACTTCTGCTACCAAATCAAATGCCTTAGCTTCCGATTCTGTTACGGATACATCCTTAACTCCTCTCCGTAGTATTTTCACATGTTCTGTGGTATCTTGAAGTCCGTTTGAAACGACATTTTTCTTATCCTTGCTCTTACTATTATTTTTCGATATATTACTTTCGTTTTTCTTAACGAGTGATAAAATAAGATTGGAGTTGTTCATTGCGTCCTTTGCCTCTTTCTTAAGTTTCTCATATGTCTTAGAATCTTTTTCTAAATCATCTGCCGGTTGTTTTAATTCTGCTGGTAATGTTTTGCACTGTTCTTCTATTTCCTTTACTAATTTTTTGCAAAGTTTCTTTCTAACATCTTCATCATTTTTAGGTTTGCTATCAGTATCATTTTTACATAAACCATTGATTGACGCATTATTTACGTTTTTCAAAACTGTACAATATCTTTTTAACTCAGGATTACATTTTTCTTCATCATTCAATTTCCCTCGAAGCTCTACCTTAAGAGCATCCTCCAAGAGTTTTCTCTCATAGAATGGCTTACAATAGTCCTTAAGCTTTATGCAAAAAGCAGCTCCTTCTTTAAAATCGAGGCAATTAGGTGAAAATCTATTACAGTATGAATTCCAAAAGGGACAGTCTCTTCCCAATAATTCTATATTCTTTCGATTATCTTCAAGAAAACCTGTGACATTTGAAATTTTTATATTATTTTCGAGTATTTTGCATCGATCTTTTATATCTTCTACTATTATTTTGCATGTGCTTTCCAGAAAAACACATACAAGAGAAAAATGATTATTACCCTTTCTAGGCCACTCATGACATTTTTTATTCAAATACTGTATACAATTGTCCGGAGTTTTTAAGCTATCTTTGTGTTCATTTAATAAAAAGTGCTTTAATTTTTCCGTAGCTCTCAATCGATCACAATTCTGCTCCAGAGTACGGCATGGCCACTCGATCTTTTTTGAATCTTTCCCTAATGTTTTACATTTTTCTTCCAGTTCTTTGCAGTCCTTTTTCGTTGGAAAATCTCGTCTTTTGTCCAACTCTTCTTGTAAAAAGATAGCTCTCATTTGAACATCTGTTGCAAGTATTCGAACTGCTTTAAGTGGTTCTACACATAATAAAAACAACTCATCACTTGCCGTTTTATGTTTTGCGCATTGTTTCATCACCTTATCTAATAATTTCTTAAACCAAGCTTCTCCTGAACCATAGAATAATCCATACATCTCTTTCTGCAATACTTTATTTGCCCGTGCATCAAGCCCTCTTTTATAACATGCTGCTTTCAAGTTATCACATTCTTTGTTAAGAGGACTTTGATCTTGAGCAAAATAAAAACAGTCTGACTCTAGCCTTGCACAGTCACTGTTACTAAGAAATGTCGACAAGTTATACCATGGAATGATCTTTCTGGATTTAAAGAGATGTTTATTTTTTATTTTTTCAGAAACAATTAACCTACGCTTTGATAATTCCTCTCCTAATGCGTTACATTCATCAGTTCCATTTTTACTAGCCACATCTTTATTACAAAGATATCCTAAAACCTCATGTTCTTTTAACTCTTTGCACTTGGTTTCAAGAACTTTTTTGCATTTTTCTACTTCATTCGGTTGAGTTTTAAAGCTTTCATCCTGAATCAACAATCCTAATAAAGTAATTGTATCTCTTGCGTACGACTTTCCAATATAAACTCCCCTTTCTGTCGCTTCTTTATAAAGCTCTTTTAATCCTATATCTTCTGCTATTGTAACTTCTGGCTCAGTTGGATCAAAACCTCGTCCTGGTGGCACGTAAGTGATGTTTTTTTTTTCACACTCTACTCCCAAATCATCACAATCTGGTACATATCCTATACAAACTGATTTGGAAGATTTATCGCACTTTTGTATATCTTTGCAGTCTCCTCTGTAAAAATAGCATCGTTCAAGTAATAATAGACATTTTCCTTCCAAATCATTTTTGTTATTGAGTGCTTTCTCAACATCTTGTTTAAGAGCATTACATTTTTCTTTTCTTTTTGATACAAATTTTTCACACGTTGATTCTTGATAAAGACATAATTTCATTAATTCGTTACTTTCCTGAGCTAATTCTAGACAAATTTTTTTAAGTTCTTTTTTACATCCATTTTTATCTTCAAGAGTCCCACGAAGTGTTCTTAAAATGACTTTTTCTGCCACTTCATCTCGCTTTTTTTGATAACACTTATTCCTTAATTTATTGCAATTCTCTGTAAGATCACCAGGACACGCTCCCTCCAAAAATAGGCATTGTCGTTCATTCTCTTTACAATCATCATCTGATGGCAATGAGTTTTTCACTATCGTATCCAAAGTTGTTTTAAGTGTTGTACATTTTCCTGTTTTTCCTGTAATTTTAGCTTTTAGATCTGTGCATTTCTTGTCTTTATCCTTGCAGATATCTTTTAGTTTTGGATAGACTTTATTTAACTCTTTATCTGTTTCTTTTAAGTTTTCACAATACTCTTTTAACTTTTTTTGGCATTCTGTTCCTTCTAATTTATCTTTTAAGATCAACGCTAAAAAATTATCCTCATCATCATATACACTAGTTCCTTGCGCTGCTGCAGCCCCCCGCTTAACCGCCCGCGCCACCGCCCGCGCCAAGCTGTGCCTGACGGAGGTGGGCTGCGCTGTGGTGTGTGTTTTGAGTTTGAGTTTCCGTTAACGTGTTTTAGTTGCACGTGAGATGTTAGAACCATGTCTTCAAATTTGAATATTAAATGATTTTTAATTAGTTTTAAGGGAATTCAAGTAAAAAGTGAGATAAAGCTTGTGATAGGTAGGCATTATGTGTACCAAATATATTTAGAAGGTGCTTGTTGTCTGTTTTGGTGTGTATCTGGTTGTTTCGTGATAGTTAAAATTTGTGTGGGGTAAATCCGGGGTAAACGTAAAAATGTCTGGATAATAAATATAATGTAAAAAACTCTGGAAAAGAAATAAAGACTATTTGAAAGAAAAATACAGGTTAATTATGTAAAAATACATGTTTCGGCTAATATACGGTTCAAATTTATGTTAAAGGAATCATTCAGATTATTCTCTACTTTTTGTTCTATTCTGTTTCCCCATTTTTTAAATATAAATGTCTTATCCTAAACTATGCTCATCCCAAATAAATATATAGATCTTTTTTTAATATTTTCATCCAAAATACATATGCTTTTTAAACCGTTCCCATTTATTTATTTTAAATCATAGTTGAAATAATCATTGTTAATATTACTCCTTTCATCAGACCCCATCCATTCATCTTTAATCCTTCATTTTGCTTTACATCCCCTGTTTCATCTTCACTTCCAGTAGTACATCTGACCGGTTGACATTCCTGCGTTGACGTCAATGTTACAGTTAATGTTTCTATAGATATTTCTGTAGGTATGTATGTATGTGTTAATGTACGCGTAATCCACTTGTCTCTAGGAATCGACGTACATTGTTCTCCTGTTGTCGCTGTTTCTTGCGTTGTATTTTTATCTGTTTCTGTAGTGATTTTTGTTTCTGTAGTGATTTTTGTTTCTGAAGATCTGACTCCCAGTGACCCCAATTTACTGCATGTTTCTTCGATTTTCTTGCATGTGTTTTTATGTTCAGAACAATCCTCCTTAAATTTACATTTTAACAGTAGACTTCTGCACTCTTCTTCCACTTCTCTATAGACTTTTAACGCTTCTGTTGCTGCATCAAATGCCTCAACTTCTTTTTCTGTAATATTCACTTCTATCTCCTTTTGTTCCAAATACTCTAATTGATTTTGAGTTGTATCTCTTTTTAAATTTGCATTTGTCTTAGTATTCCAATTATGTATATTAAGACATGTTCTTCGTCTATTTGAAATTAAAGTAAGCTTTACACTTCTTAATGCTTTTTTTGCTGTTTGAATTAATTTTCCAGCAATATCCAGACTTTTTTCTATCTCTGTTGCTGAATCATTTAATCTTATGAACATTTCTGTACATTTTTTTTTCATTTTATCTACGAGCTTTACACATAGTTCATCTCTAGCTGTATCATTTTTAGTACCATTGTCATCATGACAGAGATTCTTAAATGTATTATTTTTTGTTTCATCCCAGAACAAACAAAATCTATCAAGAGATGTTTTACATTTATTTTTGTTATCGAGACTTCCTCTTAATTCATACATAAGTTCTATCTTTTGATTTTCCCCCATTCTGTGTAATTTACAGCTCTTTTTTAATTCTATACATTTTCCATCATTCTCATTATCTTGAACAAGTTTTTCACAGTTCAGCTGAAACTTGTCACAATAAGGTTCCCAAAAGTCGCATGTTTGTCCTTTTATATTTACATCATCATTCTTTACTTGATCTAAAACGTTTTCAATTTCTATGTTTTTCTCTAATGCAGTACATTTAGATCTAATACTTTCAATAATTATTTGACAAGTAGCATTTAATTGTATACATGAAAGAATAAACTCTGTTCTCTTTCTTTTAGACCAATTATTGCATCTTTCTGTAACTTTTTTTATACATATATCTAAATTGCCTAAATTTTCTGCTTTTTCTTCTAACAAAATTTCCTCTAATTTCTTAGCATTTTTCAAGTGATCACATCGTTCTTTTAGTGTAAGACATGGTAGTTCATTCATTTTTGAATCTTGTCCTAATATCTTACAATTCTCTTCTAGATTTCTACAGTCTTCTTCATTTGGAAAGTCTCTTTTTTGATTTAAATCCTTTCTAAATTCTCGACTTAATTTTTCAATATCATTTGCAAGTATTAGACATGCGTTCCATGGTTGTAAGCATAAATCTGCAAATATAGGTTCCTTAATACCTGTACCTTTTCTACATAAATTCAATAGTTCATTTACACATGTTTTAAGCGAGCTGCTAATTGTTAAATTGTGCAGTCTCCCTCTTAAGTTATTTTCGAATAGGTAATATTCTTCTTTAAAAGCCCGCATCTTTAAACATGCTAACTTCACATTGCTACATGCATTATTAAGATTAATATTCTCTGAAGTACAAGGCTTTTGGAAATAAAAACATTTGGATTCTAAATTTGTGCAAAGCCTTTTATTCAGTTCTGGAAACTGCTCAAAGGATCCTAGTAATTCGACTTCTTCATCATCTTTACTAGTATTTGATAGCGACATGCTAGTTAATTTTAATTTAAAAGCTTTACATTTAGTCCTCAGTTTATCTTTTAACGATGTACACATTTCTTCTTTACTCATTTTTTTTGTAATATTATTATATAAATCTTTTAGTTGAGGTAGAAAACTACAAAATTTATAGCATCCTTCAACACGATCTTTACATTTTGTTATATCATCATTTGTTAGCATTATTAAAAGATCAACTGTATCCTTTATTTCTGGTCTTTTAAATTCGCCGCCAAAAAGTTCTAAATTTCCTAGCTTTTCTATTAGTGCAAGATTTTTTCCCAATGGGTCAAAAGTTAGATCTAGTGATATATATTCTATTTTTCCGCATTTTTCCTTTAACTTTTTGCAGTTATTTTGAATGATATCACAATTTAGTATATAAAAATAACATCTTTCAAGTAGTAAATCACATTGTGTTTTATATATGTCAAAATCATAGATCAATGATTCTATATCACGATTCAATCTACTACACTGCTTCTTCATTGCATCTACAAGTTTTCCGCACTTATCTAATTCTGTCAAACAAAAAGACATAAGCTCATCACTTTCTCTCATCAATAAAAAACATTTTTCATTAATAACTTTTTCACAGGCTTCTTTACTTTTCAAGTTTTTTCTTAATGCTCTTAAAAGAATTTCTGTTTTTATATTATTTTGTTTTTTTATTCTACATTTTTCTCTTAACTCGCTGCATTTTTTTCTAAATTCTAGTGAACATACACCCTCTAAAAACATACAATCATCTTCTAATAAGCAATCTTCATTCGTAAAAAATAATTCTTGTAATATGTCTTCTAAAATTGTTTGATGTGTAGTACATGTTTCTTTAATCATAGTTTTTAAATCATTGCACTTTTTTTGTATATTCATTTCTTTACATAGTTCTTTTAATACATAATGCAAATCTTCTGGTTCTAGGTTCATATTTTTTAAATTTTCACAATATTCTTTTAGTTTTACTTGACATTGATCAGTCGTTGTACTTTTTTTCAAGATTAAAATAAAAATTCTTTCTTCACTATACAAAAAATGTTAATTTTATATATTTTAATGCTACTTAAACATTTTTATACCTTATTGAATTTAATGATATATTTAATGAGTTTAGTAAAACAGATCTTCTATGAATAAGTTCTAAAAAAGTTAAAAATGAGAAAAAAAATAAACAAAGTACCAATATTTGAGAAAGCGTACGCTATTGTAAAAAAACATGATATAGTAAGTGCTTTCATCTATAATAATAATAATAATAAATAAAGGTTTATAAAAAATATTTCATAAGTGGTTATCGAGAAAACAACTCTGATATGAAAATTCCATAAACAATAACGAATTGACAATAGATACATAATAAAGATATAAATGCTATTTTTATTAAATATATTATTTTTTATTACTTAAATATATTCTAATATCTTTCATTAAGTTTATATTTTGATAGGTTTAAATTTTTATAAAAAAATATTTCTTAAAGTATAGTAAAATTTTTAAATATAATTGTTTGAAGTAGATTTTATAAATATTATTTCTTAATATTTATTTATGTGTATTTCTTTATTAATAATATTATATTTATAGGTATATTAAATAAAAAACTATTTAATATTAAATTAATATCAGATCTAATTTAAACATAATAATCTAATTATGTGACTTTATATTTTTTATATCGTTTTATTTATTTTTTATTGTTTTTGTTTAGAATATGCATAATATGTTTTCGATTATATTGTTTATAATCAAAAGTCAAAATTTTTTTTCATCTCAATGATATTTTGTTATATAATTATCATTTAAAATTGTATAGCTTTTAATATACTGTTTTTTTATTTATTAAATTTTAATCAAAAAGTTTATTTTATATATATATATATTAAAATATTATTATGTTTATAGTTTTCGATTTTTTATTAATTTTTTTAATAATTTCTTATTTTATTTTAATTATAATTTGCACTATGTTTAAATAAATAGTTTAGTTCATATTTTTGTTATTTTTTAAATTTAAAAATATTTTAAAATATTTGTTTTTATTTCACCTTCTTTTACTATTATCTAAATATAAATCTAAATTTTATATAAAAGCATAAATTAATTTTGAATTTGCAATAATTTGCGAATTTAAAATTTATGTAATATATTTTATTTAAAAATTTAACTTTAATAAATTTTATTATTTTTAAAATTATTATAATATTTTCTCTATTTTATAATACTTTCTTTTTAAGATATTCTCTTTCAAAATATTATATTATATTTTAGGATCTTAAAAATTTTAAGTACAAATATGTAAAAAAATTATTTAATAATTTAAAATTTAAAATATAAATATTATAAATGATATTTCTTTTAAAACTTTGTTTAGTGAGAAAACTCAAATTTAAATTTCAAGTATTTAAAATTACAAAATATTAAATTTATCTTTATTACTGATATATATTAATATAATTTCAATCAAAAAACTTTAGAATTAATATTAAAAAAATAATTTAATTATTATTTCATATTTTTGAATTTTAAACCTATATTATTTAAAGACTTATTTTTTTAGTTGATTATTAACTTCATTTTAATATAAATATTATTAATTTTCGATCTTTTTTTTTTCTATATTTTATCATTTTATTAAGATTTAAGAATTAAGGAAGTTAAATTAAATCAAGGTTTAAAAAGATATAAAAATATAAAATTAGATATTATGTTTTAATGAAAATCAAACTTGAAAGTAATAGGCAAACAAGATATTATATGATGAAATTATAAAATGTTATAAAAAAGAATTAATTTTTTAAATTTAAATAATCTAAATCAAAACTTGGTTTTTTTGCCCTATAGATATTAAAATATACATTAAGAAAAATAAAATTACAGAGAATTCATTAAATCCACTACGATTAGTAGAATTCATTTTTCCTTTTGAGTTAGCAAACTTTTGAGGACCTCCTTTACGAATTTTTTTTTCATAACCACTAGATGAATTATTGAAAACATTATGAACAGTATTATTATCTTTAGTAGTTGAAAAATCTAGACGAATAGGTCGTCCACAAATAAAATGACCGTTCATTTCAATAGCTTTTTCCGCTTCGTTAACAGTAGAAAATTCAATATAACCAAAACTAAAAAATATATAAATATTTAAGTAAACACATAATACTATTACCCTTTCAATCGACCTGTTTCACGATCTGTAGGCAGTCTGATTCCTGAAATTTTACCTATTCTACAAAATGCTGTTCTTATGGCCTCTTCATTAGCTTTAAATGACAAATTACCAATAAAAAGTGTATTTGACTTCGGACTTTGAATATCTCCATATTTATTTGCCCGTGCATTAATAGTATCTTTAAGAGCAAGTGAACGTTTTGTACTTATATCAACATTAATAGCGCGCCCATCTATTTCCTTTCCTGAACATGCAAGAGCAGCTTGTGCTTCTTCAGGCTTAGAAAACTCAACATAGCCAAATCTATTTCTTTATAAATAAAATAATTGATTTGCAAAAAATACAGACCCTTTTGACTTCCCAGAGCTTTTGTTGGTAATAACTCTAGAACTAATAACAGTTCCAACATTTTCAAATTCTTTAGCAAGCCTATCATCATTTATGTTCCAACTAAGACCCCCTACAAAAATAGTTGTAGATTCTTGACTATCTTCCTTTGTAGTTGTTTTATTCTTTTTAATTTCTTCTTTATCAGTTTCAACAGGTGCTTCTTTTCTTTTTTTTTGCGAGTCTTTAATATTTTTATGTTTAATATTTTTGGTAGCAGATGGTTCATTATTAATAAGTGTATGTTTATTTTCCTTTTTTGATTTTTTTTTTAAATTATTTTTCGGAAAAACTTCAATATTCTTATTGTTATTTGAGTGGCTCCTGTTATCAGAACTGTCGCTAGAATCACTGCTAGAACTATTGCTAGAATTATCACTGGAACTACTATCAGAGTCACTGCCTAAATTATCAGTTTCATTATCAGAGTTAGTAGAGTCAGTGTCAGAATCATTGGCAGAGTCACTGCTAGATCCACTGTCAGACTCACTACCAGATTCGCTGTCAGAATTACTATCAGAATTGCTACCAGAATCACTAGAGTTACTATTTGAATCGTTGCTAGAATTATTACTAGAATCATTGTTAGAGTTAAGATTAGAGTTATCACTCGAAGCACTAGTGGTATGAAAACTAACAGTAGTAGACAAGATCTTATTATCATTTAAATCTTCTTTATTATTTGAAGTATTATCCTTATTCGAATCATTTTTATTGTCTAAACTCATATTATCCTTAAGTTCTTTTTTACCAGTAACTCTTTTATCAGGTAATCCTTCATCACTAAGTAATATTTCTTTATTAGTCGATTTCTTAGTATTCAATTTTTTATTATTAAAATTTCCGCTACTATCTAATTTTTTAATATCCTTGTCTTCTTTAGAAGACCCAATTGACTTCTTAATAACTAAGTCTTTAGTTTTTGTTTTAATATTTTTAAGATTTTTTGAAATAGGTTTAGAATCAACATTTTGTTTGATTTTTTGAGAATCTTCAACTAAAAAATTATACAATGCTTTCTCAAAAAATAAAAGTACCTCTTGAACTTTTAGATGCAAAATCCTTTGAAGAATTTTTTAAATCAGAATCACTAGATGTATAGGAGTTAGAAGATTCGGAATCGTGAGAGGAAACAGAATCATCAGAAGCAGAACTATTAGAGGAGCTAGAATCACCAACTGTCTCCGAACTATTCAAAGTAGTAGAATTACCAGATATTATAGAATTATCAGAAGCACTAGACTCATTAGATTCTGAATTACTAGATTTAGAATCAGAATCATCTGAAGAATCAGAAGAGTCTGAATTATTAGAAGAATTAGAAGTATTGGAAAGACTTTGACTTTTTAATATTTCCTTAGATAATTTCTGAGCTTTTAATGGATTTTCGTAATTTAGATTTTCTAAAGAATCTTCAGAATTTGAACTTCCAGACAATTTTTTTAAATTATTTTTAGATAATGAGTTTTTTTTTTGAGTCTTTTTAGAGCTTATATCCTTTGAAGATTTTTCAGAGGAAATATCAGAAGCTGCGGAATTTTCTGAATTATTTGAACTAGAGTCAGAATCATTTTTTAAAGACTCTTTTATGACTGAATCAACCTAATGAAATACCTGTTAGAAAGAATAAATAAATAGTGAAAGGATATCATAATTATTGTTTGGAATATATGCCAAATTATACCTTTTTTTTTTTTTCTTCAATTTCTTTTTTTATAGCTTTTGCGACTGATTTTGTTTGTTCCTTCTCAGAAGTTAACTTAGAAATTCCTCCCTTTTTTGCTGGAATCTTGCTAATTTCTTTTTTTTTATTAAAAGTATTTTTATTTTCTTTTTTTACACTAGATTTTGCCATTTTTTTAAAAAGTATATATATCGTGATTTTTTAAATTTTTTGATTATTAAAATTTTTAAATTTAAATCATTTAATACAAATTTAATTTTTTATAAATAATTTAACTTTAATATGACTTTAACATAGATTCATCCTTTTTTTTTGTAAAATAATTATTAAATTTTTAACAAGTTATAAATCTTGAAATTTTATTTAGAAAAAATGATACTAGCTGGTTTGTGAAATATTCGCTTATAAATAATTTATAAATACTGTTTTTTCATAAATTCAATTCATTATTGAAATCATTTTTCAAAACTTTATTAAAAAAATATAATGAATGCTATATTCTTTTTTAATTAAATATATAAATTATCTAGATAGTTTATAACGAATCTGATGTTAATATGATAAACTATAATATTAATTTAAGTTATAATTTTAATATTTGAAAAATTAAAACATTTTAAAATTATATAAAACAGAATATAATTTATAAATGCAAATCAATTACAATAAATAATTCTAATAAATATTTTTACCATGTTTTTTGATCAGAAGGTAAAAAAAATAATCCATATTTTTTTTTTTGATCTTCTAATAAATTAAACCATTTTTCTATAAAATTTATACTTTTTTCTGTATGAATATTAACAGTTGGTAAAATTTTTTTAACATTAATAGAAAGACAAAAACATCTATTTATTAATAATATTTTTAAAATATTAATTACTCACATAAGTTCTTTAAATGATGAATGTTCTGAATATGGAACATAATAGCATATTGAAATATTTGTACTATCTTTACTAGGTCTTATCATAGTATAATCATAAAATATTTTCCAATTTTTTATCATAGTATAAATATTAGAAAATTGTTTAGACCATGATTTTGAAACATAAAATCTTCCAGTTGCTTTGAACCCAACTATTTTAGAAAAATAAGGTTTTTGTTCTATAAGATATTGATTAAGTGTCTATAATATTCAGGTTATAATAATAAAAACATACATATTTTTAACCTTAACTGACATATTTCTAAAATTAATAAGATGAACGGATGCTTCTTTAGGATCATTAGTAAGTAAAGAAGACAATTTTTCATTTTCAAAATATGAAATTATTTCTCGTTGACGTTGATTTGCATATATTTTTGATTTTAAAGAGCATGCAATTTCTAAATATATTAGAATAAAAATAAAAATAACTTATTAAACCAAGTGCTAATTTTTCCTTTCCAACGATATAAGTACCAACCACTATTAACAATCGACAGTTATTTTTATGTGTTATATTAGTTGTAATTAAAAAATTGTCAAGTGTTAAAAGTTTCTTTTTTTCAGAAAAATCGTTATTATTAATAAAATTTTTATTCAAAATTTTACATAATTGAACAACTGCATTTATAACATCTTCTTGAGATGGAAACGAATACTTTGGACTAAATAAAATTAAAATATAATATAAAAGTATTTAATATATATATACTCAAGATATGTTGTATCAAGATATAAAAAATCAAAACATTTATTTTTAATAGAAGGATGAGAAATTTGCAATGGAGATGCTCGGAAATCTCCAGAATGCAAATATCGTATGATTTTTCCTGATTTCATAATTTCAAAAACAAACATAACGGATCCTGGACAGCTTTTATAATTAATATTTTTATAAATTAAAATAAACAAAAAATCTTACTGATTAGCATCAATTAATGTAACACGAACATTATTTAATAATACTTCTTCGTTCATTGGTAATTTTATAATATACTTAGGATTTACTTTCAATTGACTGATTACGAGGTTTCCAGTAATCTTAGAACAATAAATCAATCCATTATTCCAGTTACTAGTAAGACCTTTATAGTGATCTGAATGAAAATGACTAGAATAATTAAATTAAAAATGATTAAAAATAAATAAATATACGATAAAAAATAACCTGTACATCCTTCAATTTTTCCAAACTCAAATGCATCTACAGAAAATCCTATATATGGTATAATTTTATAAAATGGACAATTTTTATTTGATATTTTTTTTTTTTGTTGAATCTGATTTTCAAATATTTCTAATGATAAAATCCTTCTTAATGTGTCTTTTTAAAGTGTTTATAAGAATAATACCTGTTTTATTTTCTTGAGTTAAAAAATTTATTTCTATATCAGAACTTTTCGAAGTAAACACCATGTTCTTATCAATATTATTATTATATTTCAAATCAAATTCTTTAACTTTATAAAGACAACCATTTATATGAATATCAAATTCCTTTACAACTTTAATATAGAAAATATTATTTTTTAAAAAAACCTCTTGCCCTATGAAATATTGAAAACATATAGGACAAATAAATTTATTTGATAAAGCCTCATTATGATCTAAAATTGATTTTTTAAAGATATATATATAGGAATCTAAATAGTTACAATTAATTTTTTTTTTTCTTTCCTGATTGCATTCTTAAACTATTACTTTTTTAATAAATAAAAGGAATTCTAAAAACCATCATTTAATAGTTCAAAATTCGAGATCTCGTGATCACAAAATGAAAAATTTTTGAGTAAAAAAGACTCTTTTCTAAACTTTAAAATGCTATTATCTTTATAAATAAACAAAAATTAGATTTAATATTTAAATTATTTTTATTAAATTATACCATTTTTTGTTTTATGTATAATATTTTTAAAAAAAGTAGATCTTAAAAATATTAAATTAGGATCCTTATATTTTAAAACTTGACTACAATCTTGAAAATCATCAGATAAATTTAATTTCCTTTTTTGAGTTCTTTCCCAAAAATCGAACAATGTTTTATTTTTAAATTTATTATTTTTAGAATTTATCTTAGATTTTTTCATTAAATTTACTATTTTAAAAATAACTGGTTTTTTGAAAATTTAAAAAATTATAACTATTTATATAAAAAAAATAAAAAATAAATAAATATCATTTTAAATAACATTTTAATTAATAACAATCTTTTTAAATTTATTTAAATTTTTGAATTTTATAATATATAAAATATTTAATAAAATTATAATTTTTAATTTAAAAAAATAGATATTTTTCAATATTAACATAAAATATTCGTGATTTTCCTATTAATAATATTAAAATTAATAAATGACCTTAATTAAAATACTGTCATTTTCTATTGTATTTAACAATATATAATTATTAAAGTAATATTTATAATTACATTAATTTTATAATTGAAAATATTATAAATTTTATACAAATTTCAATAAATAAAAAATTTAAATTAAAAGATATATTAGAAAAATATTATAAATCGTATTTTAATAAAATATTTTTTCTAGAAATACTTTTTAGTATAGTAATCATTTTTTAATAATAAACATTTATATTTTTGCTTTAAACTTATCGTTGACTAAGTTAAAAAATATAGTTATAATATTTCATTGAAAAGAAAGTTTTATAGGGGAAAAAATATGTCTTTTGCTGATTTGTATGATACAAAACCTTTACTATCTTATAATAATTATACTGATAATTCGCTTGAACATCATGAATATTATACTTTAGTACAACAAACATCTCGTAATATTTTTACTATTAATTCAAATACTTCAGCCATAAATCAGCTTCTTAATGTTCTTGAGACGAAGAGAGATATGGAAAATACTCGAAATCAATTGTATATTTTATAATATTTACGAATAAGAAATTAATAATTCTTTAGACACAAATTAACTGAAGATACTCATGAAATTGTAAAGATAACAATGTCATTCATTAAGCAATTATCTAAGTATGAATTCCCTTTAGATTCTGTAAGCAAAATTAGATATTTTTTTTTGTATTTAATCAAAGTAGCACAATAAATTTACACAACAAAAACTTTCAAATGATTTTTCTAATGCTCTTATAAATTTCAAAAAAGCTCAAAGTGTCTCAGCAGAGCGTCAAAAAAAATGTATACATGTTTCAGAAACAATTATTGAAGATGGCGAACAAGAAAGATCACCCCTTCTTCAAGATCAATCCAGGTATTTTTATTTAGTCTTTTTTTTAATAAATTCAATGTATTATTTCTAGAATGCAGCTTGTTGATGGTTCAGAAGTAGAGTTTAACGAATTATTGATTTTAGAACGCGAATCAGAGATTTGTAATATAGAGTCTGGTATTACAGAATTAAACGAAATCTTTCGAGACCTAGGTGCTATTATATCAGAACAAGGAATTATGATAGACAATATTGAAAATAATATAAGCACAACATTGTCTCAAGTAATTCATGCTGATAATGAGCTCAAAAACGCTGACAAATACCAAAAAAAAACACGGAATAGATCATGTTATTTATTGTTAATTTTAAGCACTATAGTTACCATAGTGGTTTTAACGGTACTTTGTATCATATATGTGAATTAATAACTAAAATAAAATAGATTATTTTAGGATAACTTAATCCATCAGACTTGCCTTTAATTTCTCATTCTTACTTAAAACTAATAAAAACTATAACTACTTTTGAAAATATCTAAATACTTACTATTTAAGTCACAATAATTCAAAAGTATCTGTTTACATTGTCATCATATGGATTATTATAATATCAGCATTTTTATAATTCTAAAACTTCACAAATAAATCATGTATATTGTTCTTTAAGATTAATTTTCTTTATTTACTGGACTATTTTGACATTATTGTCTTTCTGCCATTTATTAAATTGCTCTTCTTCAGATTTATATTGTCTTAAAAGCTGCTCTATTGTCGATTTTAACTATTTGATCCAGTTAATACCTATATTAATAAAATCTACTAAATACTCCTTCTTGATTTGTTTTTAAAAAAGGGATGACTTCTTTTACACTTTTTTCTACCAAAACACCACCAATCATCCGAAAACATTTTCTTTCAGAAGGATGATTCGTGAGAGTTTCAATTACCAATCTAAATTTTGTAAGAGTATAGCATAAAAAGTATTTAACAAACGTATGTTCATTAGATTCTACTTCTAAATCTCCTATTTTCTGTGCTAACTGTTGTAAAGAGTGTTTATATAAATTATATTGTTGCGAAAGATCTTCAATAATTAATTAGAAAACTATAAGTAGAAATACTAACTTAATTCACTTTTTTTCTCAATTTCAGGCATTTCCTTCGCAAAAAATAATTAATTTTTATAATATTTTTATTATTTTATAATAATAAAAGTTTTTAAATATTTCGCTGAAATATATAAAAATATCTAGAAAAAAATTAAAATATTAATATTTAAAATAGTATCTAAAAATTACTAAAAACTTATTATAAAATTTATTATCAAACTAAATTTCAATTTTTAATATTTAAATACAAAATAATCTTTATTATAGTTTGTTAATTATCATATATTTGTAATAATACTTTATAAAAATATTAGATCATCTGATTTAATATTTATTTACAAAATAAAAATTAGATAAATTACTTGAATATATTTAATAAATTATAAATTAATTTCTTTAATAATAAAATATTAATATTACTAATACCATAAAATAATAAAATTTAAATATAGATTTTTTTTAAAAGAATGAAAAAACTTAATTTTAAAAAATATAAAATAATAAACTACTGTTGATAATATAAAAAAAATTTAATATTTTTTAATACATACTAATCACAAATTTCTAAAGAAAGAATAAAGTTTAACAATCTTAATATAATATTTTTAGTACGAAAGTAAAAGATATTATTAAAAAACAATAGCTAACAAAACATTTTTAATTTTTCAGGACACCAAAGAGTTTCGGAATTTATAAAATTATTTTCATTTTCAAAATTTGAATTTAACTCGGATACATTTGAACAATTAAAAATGTTTTCTGAAATATCATATATATTTGTATAATTTACAGTACCCGGTATATTATAAAAAAAAGGTAAAGATCCTAAATCAGTAAAAAATATTATTTATTAATTTAATATTGTCACTACCAATCTCTTTCATTTCATAAAATTGTGGCGATGTATCAGAATAAGTTGAAAACGATTTTATAGGTTTAATTGGCCATTGAGAAAAATTTTCATTAATAGTATCATAATTTAATCCCAAAACATTTATATGGTTTTCTTCAGAGTTCAATTCTTCATTAACATAATTTTTAAGCTCTGTAGAATTATCCATATTTATTTTAGCTTTTATAGCTTTTTTTTTATGTATTGAATTTAAATTATTGTTCGAAAAACCAGTTACTTGGTGCATTTCAGAACTTTCATCTAAAGTATTACAAGGTTCACTAAACTTTAATACAGTTAATTCCCTATTAATGTATATAAAATATCAACCTGTTCTGTTGTAAAAACTTTTTCAGCAGGATCAGTTAGCATCCTATTCGCAGATTTTTCAATATTAATTTCTCCATCTGAACAGTATCTATAAACTCTACGCTGCTCATCTCGGACTAAAACAACAACTTTTGCCCCAGTTAATTCACTATACTGTGCAGCTTTTTTCATTAAACCAGGTAATCTTTTAGATGCAGTAATCTAAGAGTCCAAAATTAGAATTAATTAAAAAAATAAATAATTACTTGTCTCTGTCTTTTATCTTCACGATATTTCATTGCTATTTTAGCCTTTCCTTTTCCAGATGGCCGATAAGGTAACAATGGTAAAGATGATTTAGTTTTAGAATTCAAACATTGATGTTTATCTAAAGACATGTGTTTTAAAATAAACTTAAAAATATGAATATTTAAATATTCAAAATTCACTGAGTTATTATAAAAGTCTTCTCTGAAAAAAAATCTTTCTTATAGACGATATTTAATTAATATTCTTAAGCATAAATCAAATTAAAATAGCAGTCTATAAAGCATAACCATTAATAAAAATGCCCTTAAAATAATTATTAGCATTACAAAATTAAATACGTCACTCAATACGTGCATAAATTTTTATCCTTTAATTTCCCATTTTATTCTGTTTTCAGTCATTTGTATTTTTAACTTATGAAGTTCTATATTTATGCAAATAGACTTAGTAGTTATAGTTCCACTTTTAAAGTAATAGTAAATTGTTTATGCATACGCAATTGGTTTATATTAACTATTTTTATCCAATTTATAATCATAAGATTAATCACAAATTTATGCCTCTCGAACGAAATAATGCCAAATATATGATTTAATAAAAATTATTATGCTAAAAAATAGTTCAAATTTTATAAAGAAAAATCAAGAAAAATATAAAATTTTAAATATTAAGTATTATAGAGATTAAAGTATTTTTAAGTAAACTTTATAATTAAAGAAATTTTAAGTATGGTTAAAATAATTTATAAAATCAATATTTTTAAATTATATATATATATATATAGTTATAAATAATAAAATGATGTTATTTAAAAAAAATTATGAAAGTTTCATAGCGTATAATTTGAATAAAAACAATATTGTTAAAATTTATATACTTAATATCTATCATTACCTATCATTACATTAAAGATTTCATATAAAGATAACCTATATTTAAAATACTATATGAACTGTTCTGATACACAGAATTAATTCAGTATATCTTTTATATTTAATAATATTTTTAAGGATAAAATATTTTGAAGTATCTCCAAATATTTCGATAAATCATCAAAATTATAAAAATTCAAAAATTTAATATGAAAAAAGTTTAAAATAGAGATACTAGTAATTTTTAAAATACTATGACATCTTTTAGAAGATCGTTATATTTTAATTCTTTTTTTTCTAATAAAATAACGTTTAAATATTCAAGACATTTTTTAAACTTAACAAAATATATTCTAAGTAAAATTAAGACTTTATAATCTTTTTGAATGTTTAAAGACTAATATTAATTATCAGTAACTAGGGGTGATTATAGACATTTTTCTATTAAAACTTTGGCTCCAGAAGGCACAATTTTAAAAGGAATTAACATTTATAAAAAAGGTTCAGATCCTGTAGCACTTAAAGAATCAGAATATCCAAATTGGTTATGGAAAATCCTAGATGAGGATTCAAGTATTCTTGATAAGGAAATAATAAAAAAAAAAGAATATAAAAAAAATAATAAAGAAAAAATTAAAACCAATAACTTTTTAAAAAGTCAACTTTAAGATATAAGTTATTAAAATATTAAAATATATGTCATTAATATATTTTAAAAACAAGAATATTACACTTAAGGAATTATTCTTGTAAATAACCCCTATTTTTTAATTCTTTTTCGGAAAAATCCCAAAGTTCTTCAGAAGCTTTTATACTACAATCACCTGACACAAACATTTTTCTACAATAGGGAACTAAATACTCCCCATTAAGCTTTTTTTCTACAACATCAGTGGCAGCTGCAGCAAAAATCTGAGTTATAGCACCTTTCTCTTTATCTATAAATATTCGCGAAAAGTTTAAAAAAAAATTTAAAAATAAAGCTATAAAAGATTAATAAAATATTACAATTTTTAAAAAACATACAATGCTTAAATAGTCCAGTCCTTACTACACCCGGATGAACAGATATTGCATAAATCCCATCTTGAGAAAGTTTTTGATATAATGATTTTGTAAAAAGAATAATAGCCAACTTGCTTTGAGCATATCTCAACCTGAAATATATTTAAATAATGTATTAAAAATAAAGAGATATTGAATATACCATTTAACTAAAAATTCAGGCCAATATCGAAATGATTTCATATTTAAATCATTATAAGTAATATTTTTTAAAGACATAGAATGAGCTCTACTGCTTACATTTATAATACGAACTGTTCCTTCTTTTTCTTTTTCAGCTGTTTTCTTCATAATAGGCAATAGCAAACGGGTAAAAAAGTAATGAGAAAAATAATTCGTTTGAAGTTGTATTTCAAATCCATCTTTTGTTTCTGAATACGGAGACGCCATAATCTATATCATAATAAGTAATCATAGTATTCAAAAACGTAAAATAATACTCCAGCGTTATTGATTAAAATATGAAGTTTTAATTCTTTATTTAAAAATGTTAAAGCAGCATTTTTAACACTATCAAAACTACAGGCATCATATTCAAGCCAAAAAACATCTGCATTTGGTAGAGTTTCTTTAATATTCTTAATCGCCTCGTTTGTTCGTTCTTGAGAACGTGAAGCAATATAAACTTTACATCCTTTTTTTAGAAGTTCACGAACTGTTACAAAACCTCTAAAAAGTTAAATTTTTTATTTCTGAAAAAAAACATACATTCCAGAGTTTCCACCAGTAACAATAGCAACTCTTCCAGAAAGGTCAGGAAGTTGTTCTACTGTCCATTCTATATTATCAGACATTTTTAAATAGAAAAATTAAAAAATGTATCTTTTTAAATAATTTTTTAAAATATGGAGATACAAAAATTATATCTAATATTTAAAAATATAAAATTATTTTTAGCAAAAAAATGATTATAATAATTAAAAACATTCATTTAAAATAAGTTTTGAATCTATATATAATATAATCAAAAATAGCCTCAGTTAATTATAAAAAATATTAAATATCCACAAAATAATTAAAACAAAGGACCATACATTTATTTTTGAAAATCTATGAATCAAAATCATAAAAACTTGTGTAAAATTTTTATTTACTGAGATAATTATAAATTATAGTATGAATAAATAAATATAAATTTTAAAAGTTTAATAATGTAAAATTTATTGTATTACATATCAAAAATTAATATTAATTAAAAATCATTTCAACAACTTTTTTTAAAACAAATGATTAAAATTATAGTATAATTGTCTAAAGTTTTATAAAGATATAATTTTAAGTATAATTTATTTAAAAAAATAATGTAAAAAAACTTATGAAAAAAATTACAAAAAAAAAGTATAAATTATATTTTAAATATTAAATATTTTACTCTTCACAAGATTTTTTTAAATATAAAATATTTTAAATTCTTAAAACCATGTTTTATATAATTATATTAAATATGTAAATATGTAAAATAAAGAATAATAAAATCTTACTGCTCGTATATGTTTTAAAAGATATTTTAAGTCTTTTAATTTATGAGATACTTTTTTAATTTTTTCTAATTTGTAATTATCGAAACCAACCTTAATTAGAAACTTTACTTAAATGCCCAAAGCAATTATTGCTCCTAGTATTTTGGCAGGTAATTGTATATCAAATCGTAATTTCACTTATTATCCATTTAATTAGGAGATTTTTCGCGTTTAGCAGAAGAAGGAATCAGAGTAAGTACAGCTTTTTCAATTTCAAACATTATTTATAGTCTATATAGATGATAAAAAATGGTAAAGCTCAATTATTTGTTATTTAAATCATTACTTAGAAATTTTAGATGCAGACTGGCTGCATCTTGATATTATGGACGGTCATTTTGTTCCAAATATTACAATTGGAGCACCTGTAGTTAAGTGTTTACGTAAAGCCATTCCTAAACATGATGTTGTTTTTGATTGTCATATGATGGTATGTAAATTTTCTATTAAAATTCGATCAAACTAAATACCAGGTATCAAAACCAGAACAATGGGTTTATAATTTTGCAGAGGCAGGCGGCGATATATATTGTTTTCATTATGAAGCAACAAGTTTTAGTATTTTGTATAAAAAATAACATAATAATACTTTTAGATAATCCATCAACACTCATAGATACTATACATAAAACAGGAATGAAGGCAGGCATTGCTATTAAACCTCAAACACCAGTCTCTGTTTTATTTCCTTTTGTAGATCGTTTGGATATGGTATTAATAATGACTGGTTTTTTTTACAAAAACTCGTTTTTTTTTTCATCTGATTACTCTTTTTTAGTAGAACCAGGTTTCGGTGGTCAACCAGTAAGCATTTTTACTTACTTAATTTTGTTGTAATAAGTTTTTAATAGTTTATACCATCTTGTATCTCTAAAATACGTACTCTTCGGCATCGATATCCTGACCTTAACCTTGAAGTTGATGGTGGCCTTACTGAAACTACAATTGCTCTTGCTGCAGAAGCTGGTAGATCTTTTATTTATTATCATCCATCTTCTAACTTTTTTAAAAAATACAGGCGCTAATATTATTGTTGCTGGTACTAGTATTTTCCAAGTTTAATCCTCTTTACTTTTTCACTTTATTTACCGTTTTTTTATAGGCATCTCATCCTGGCACTACAATTCAAACATTTCGTCAGATAGTTCATACATATCAACCTTCCTCATCACCATCTTCACCATCATTGCCTCTTAACACATCTTCTTCATCATCATCTTGCACTTCCCCCTCACCTTTGCCTCTTCCTGCTCCCTAAAGACTAATATTTTTTTTAAAAACCTTAGTTGACTGAATTTTCTGAATATTTAATCTTTCAAATCATATTCTATTAGGGCACATATCTTTAAAATAAATTCATATATTCAAATTTAATTTATATTTCTACATTTACTCTTATTAACTTTTATTTTTTATTTATTAGATTAATCTTGTAAAAATTCAACAAAAACCCTATTCCCAACTTAATATGTTAATAAGTACATATAAACTAATAAACATTGATTTTTTCTTTTTCATTATTGATTTAGTTAATGTTTTTTTATAACAAATTATAACAAATAATATTCTTAAATAAGAACTAAAAGTGTAACTCAAAACTCGAACTTAGCGACGGTACGTGTCGATCGTACTATCTTTGGGTTATGAGCCCAACGGGTTAGCCGTTTCCCCACGTCGCTGAAAACTGACCCTTAAAAAAAGATATAAATAGTATTTCATAAAAGTAATTAGTATATATATTTATTAAGAAAAAACAGGATAATTAAAAGCAATATAAAGAAAAAAAGAATTATTTAAAAATATACTTTTTAATTTAAAGGGAAATTAAAAAAAATTGAAAAAAATTGAAAAAATAATGGATAGTCTAGAAGAAACAAAATTACAACTATATACATCATTTTCATCAGCATCATTATTTGTATTTTTTACAATTATTTCATATTATATAACATTAAATAGATTCAAAGCAGTACTTTGCGTCTTCAATTTCTTTTGGAGACAACACAGCTTCCTTTTGAAATAGTTGATCTAGCAACAAACCCAAAAGCAAAAGAGCTTTGGTATCGATGCAATGAAGGAAAATCTCTTCCTGCAGTTGTAAAACAGGGGAAAATTATCGGTGTAATGAAATTTTTGCTATTTTAGAATGTTAATTTACCTTTTAGAATATTCATGATATAGAAAATGCAAATGAGCTTGGCCAATTAAAAGAAATACTTGTGGAAAAAACATTTTCGTAAACAATACTGGAATTTTCAATATCTTAAATAATCAATGTTTTATTGCTTTTTAAATGGACTATAATTAATCATTATATTTTAAAATTACGCATTTTTAAGCATAATTACTTAAAATTGATTAAAATTGACATTTATAAAATATATTTTACACTACTGGCATAAAAAATATATTAAAAATTCTAAATTCTATTGTTTCTTAGTTAATGCAGGCAGTTTCATATTTTTTATAAGACTAATAAATACGGACGCAGTATATTTAATAAAAAAATAAATCATGTATATGATCTTTGATTTTTTTTACGAAAGCTATTGCAAATTACTCAATAGAAAGAGCAAAATACATAAAAATATTATATTTTATTAATATTGCATTTTAGAATTTTTTCAAATTACCTTAAAATCATTAAATAAAAATAACTTTTAGAAACATTTTTAAATATCCTAAATAAAAATTATTACCATTAAAAATATTATTTTTGAATTTAAAAATTATTTATAATTAAGTTCTTTTTTTTTGTAAATCGTTAAACGCAAACCTTTCTCTACAAAAAACAAAAAATATTAACCTTTGAGAATGCTTTTTTATTCATTTTTTAAAACACTTGTATAAACTCTTTTAAAAATATATAAAATTAGAACTTAATTTTATTTATAGATTGATACACAAGTAGTCGTAGAGTTAAAAAATGATTTATCTATTAGAGGTATTCTAAAATCTTGCGATCAATTCTTAAATCTACGCATTGATGATTGTCAAGTTTTAGAAGAGCTAAAATATCCACATTTAGTAAATTTTCTTTAAAACTTATTTCTAATAATTAATAAACAATTAGAGTGCTGTAAAAAATATGTTTATTAGAGGAAGTGTTGTTAGATATGTTCACATACCTTCTGAAAATGTTGACACTTCTCTTCTTGAGGACGCAACTCGTAGGGGTATATAAATAAGTATTATTTATACTTTTTAACTAATTTTTTTTTAGAAGCTCAAATTCAAAGTCAGAAAAATGAGCGATAATCACATAAAATAATAATTTTATTAATAATAAATAAAATATTCATACAGTTGTAGCTCGGCTATTGATATATTACTACTATATATCATTTATTCTAAACTTTTGAAGTTTTTAATTAAAAGACTTGACTCTAAAAGGGATAGAGCTTAAAGTATATACTATATTTTTCAAAGATAATTTCCCATTCATTATTTTTTAAAAAAAACTATAAAATACTTATTTATGTTTATTTTAATATATCAGTATCAAATATTTTAATAGATATTTTACTTAAATTAGTATAAATATATTTTCTGTTTTAACAATTACATAAATTTCAAATGTCTTAATACATTTAATACTAAATAATAAAAATAATATATGGCATATTGTTTTTTTCATATATATTATAATTTTTATAATGCAAAATCGGATTCATAATATACAGATTTAAGATAATTAAAACGTTAGATCCCTAGCCATTGACCTAATAATTCTTATTATAGTTGTAAATTAGTGATACTCAAATTTATTTTTTTACTCTAAGATTAAAAAAATTAAAATTTACTATTTGAAACATTTTTATGAAATATTATCTTTTTTCTAATCTTGAAAAGTCTTACTTTTTATTAATAACTTTAGATCAAATATTTATATCATTTAATAAATTTCTAAAACAATTTAAAAATAATTTAAATTTAAAATATTGGTATTTACGAAACGTAAATATCAACAAAACCCTATGGAACAATTGAAAAAAGAATCTATTTTAAAAACATATGAAGCATTCTTTGAATGTCCTACAGAATCAATATTTTCAGATAATTGCGTTTTAACATATGTAACAACGTGTATAAGTTTTTCTGGGAATAGAAATATTTTATTGCAACTTACAGAATATCAAAATCAAATTAAATCAAAAGAAGAAACAATTAACTTACATATTACAGAAAAAGGCCTTGTTTCTGAAGTATTTTCAGAAATACAATTTGTTAATGGCCCAGCATGGCTTGTTCCTGGCCTTGATGACAATTTCTTTATTGATCGAAAAATTCATCTTCCATTTGTATTTATTAATCTATGATAATAAACTAAATCTAATATGTCTCAGATATATATCATGGAGATGGATGAAGATAAGAAGATCTCAAATATTCGTGTTTTTTGGGATCAATCAGTAGTTCTTAAGGAACTCGAAATAATTAGTAGTCATAGACAAACTTGGCCCATTAAAACAGGGAAGGAACAATGTTATTATATAAGAAACAAGGGTACCAATGATATTTTAATATGTTGTTTAAACTTATCTTTTATAGAAAACAATAGTAATTTACCGAGTTCTAAAGAAAATCAGGTATTTTATTTTTTTATCAAAAAAATTATATTTATAGCTTCAGCAAAATCCCTCAAAAAGATTATTAATTTTCGAATCTTATGAAGAGCCTCCTAGAGAATTCCATCAAGTTCCTGTTCGACCTCGTTCATCAGCTAAACCTTCTCTGCGTCCTTATGAAGACCTTTTTGTTACAAAAGGTACGCCTACTCCTGTCAAGCTTTGTAAAGAGGGCCAGAAAAATCATACTGTCATGTCGAAAATTGAAGATATTATGTCAGAGGAGTCTAGCTTTCAACAAAAAGATAATTTTATTACAAAAAAAGATCCAAAATACACACATTTCGAGTTTAGTACACCAACCGAAAAAGAACTTGAAGAAGAAAGAAGAGCTATTTTAGCTAAAGCAAAAAAAGGCGCAGCTTTACGTTGTATGATAAATAATTGGGATGAAAATGAGCAAACGCCTGTTCATAAACCTATGCAAAGTATTTCTAATCAAACATTGGAAGATATAGAACCAAGTCAGAAAATGCCTATTTTATCAAATAATAGATTTCAGAGAACAGATCAAACTCATTTTTCATTTTCCGATGATAGTCCTGTTCAAAAAACATCTAATATAGTACAGAATAGGAAATATACTCTGCAATATTCTATATTTGATTATCAATCTTCAGAAGAAATTGAAAAGCAAAGCACAAATATTAAAAAAACTGATACTATTACTAGATTAGAACGAGATATCACTGCAAAATGGTCCTTTGGTGATGAATAAAATATCCTTTGAGTATAATTCAAATATTAAAAACATTTTTACTATAACAATTATATTAAATTTTATAAAGTATTTACAGAAAATAGTTAATAAAAGCATAAATATTTCTATTGCTCCATAGTATTAATTAACTTTATTCTTCAATATATTTTTTATAGATAAAATATATTAATATACATGATGGTCGAAATATGAATAAATATTTTATTATATAACAGGAAAATTTAGTATTTAGTAATTTAAATCAGGTGTTTCATCTACAACATTATCGAGATCTCTATAGTTTTTTGACATTGTATTTTCTCCTCTTCCTTTATATTCGTTAAAAGTTTTAGATTTATTGTATTGACTTTTTCCTGATAAAGATCTTTTATTATTTATATCTTGATCATAGTTCATATTTATTTTTTCAGATGAGGAAGACTGAGAATATGAAGATCCTAGAGTGAGTGATTGTGATAAGGGTTTTGTGGAAAATTCTAAACTATTTTTAGTTATAATATGTGAATTATTCTTATAAGAATATTTTTGAAAATTTGAATAAGAATATGAATATGCTTCGACTGGAAATACACGAGATGTATCTAAAACATAATTATTTAAAAGGGTGAACTAATAACATTAGATTATATGCATAATGAAACCTAAACTAACCTCTTTTTTTGCTTCATTCAACCATTCTGAGTGTCGCTTTTCAATATGTTTTTTAACAAATTCGGGTCCTTTAAAAAGTTTTTTACAATCATTAACAGAACAACGAAATCTCTTTTCATCTTCTTGTTTAATATGTGATTCAATTTTAGACTCTACTGCTTCATCAAATGGCTTAGCTCCAAGTTTTACAAGATCTGCTTTGTCTGGTTCCAAAAAAATCTTCATTTTTTCAACAAATTTTGCTCTCCATAATTCTAAAGAATTATTAACAGTACAATACAAAAGTTTATTACCTTGTTTAAAAGAAAGTTGAGAATCACTCTGTTGATTAGATAATCTAACAAATTGTCCTGGGAACTGTTTTTCAAGCTCATAAATAGAGTCATATTCGTTAACAGTGTAAAAATGAAAAAAATGAACATGACGTAAATATTCTACTAAAAAATCCAAAGTTTTTTTCGTCTATAAAATATATTAGAAACTTACTACTAGATTACAATTACCATATAAAGGTCATCATTAAAATCTCCTGATGAATTAGAAAAGAAAGAAACCATATAATCTTTAATTTCTTCAGTAAAATCTAAATTTTCATCTATTTTTTTATCCATTTTTTTAACTGTTTGAATAGCAAATTCTAAATCTTCAGAAAGATTTTCTGGTGTATTCATAAGAGGAGGTAACAATATTCTTCTTGGACAAGATGGTGAACTATAAAATATAACAGTAATTGGACCAGCTTTTTCGTTAGGCTTTTGACTCTGAATAGTCTGGATTAAATTTTCGACACCATTTGTATCATTTAATTCAACATATGCTTCTCTCACAAAACCACGAAAGGGATTAGGATTTGATAGTACAACATTCTTTACAATGGGACATCCAGATAATAACTTTTTAAATTAATCTCGGAAATCTAAAAAAAGATAACATTTACCGTAGTAAGATCCGCGTAACTAACATTCGGGGCAACATTTTTAATTAAAAGGACATTATTATATGTTTTCAGATTATCATCAAAACTTTCTTCAAAAACATGAATCATATTTTCTATCGGTATTGGTTCATGATCTAATTCTGATTCACTACTGTCTATGGTAAATTCAGCAAATTTCCCGCTATTCAACATCTTTATAAAGGCATCCCTGGCAGATTTCTTAATCTCAATAATTTTTTCATATATAGACTGTCGAAATTCAGGTAAATATTTTTCTTTAAACCATGGTGAATTCATATGTTCATAAACAAAAGGTTTAGCAAGCCTTGCATAAAGATCTTGCTTATATATTTCATATTTTTGAAACATCTCATGTTCTACAATATCTGTGGACGTGTTCGTTGATTTATACCATTCGTTAAAAGCAGAAAATGAAACTAAGTGATTTAACGTATATGGATCCGCTCTAATCGTTAATAAATACATATTATATATACTTAATATCCTTAAAACCTCTTATAAGATACTAATAATACACTTAATATTTCTTTCACTAAAACAAAACTTACCATGATCCCGTGAAGAATCATATCGGTGTACATATTCATCAGAATCTTTACTACGAACACGACCATTGCTATAACGTCTTCCAGAATCTCTATGAACATATTTAAACCGTGCGTTTTTATCATCCATTAGATATTAGTTTTAAATAAAAATAGACAATTAAATCACCATATTCATCTCTATCTGTTAAACGTCTTTTACGATCATCCAAGTGATCATAAGAAGAACGATGATAATCTAAAGAAGACATTACTTATGTATATTTTTAAGATTTTTCAAAAATAAATTTATTAAAAATGATAAAAATGTTTTAAAAAATTAAATACCGACATAAAACGATGACAAAAAATGAAATAGAAAATGTATAATACTTTTATAAAAACTAAAGTACATAGTTTATTATAAACACAAAGTATTTAAAAATTTTATTCGTCATTTATATCAGCAAAGACAAGAGGATCATCTAAATTAGGATCATTAGTTTCTTCAAAAGTTGAAGATGGAACTTCTATTAAATATGTTAGTTAATATATATATGTATATATTGTAAAAATTACTATATAAACGTATAATGCTTTTATTTGGGTCCTTTTAAGAATGAGTAAAAAAACAAAAAAATAAATTAATTTACCTTAACAAGAACATATTTTCCCTCAGGCATGCTCAAACATAAATCAATAATTGTACGCACAATTCCCCATGCATTTGAAAGACTTAAATTCATTTGTAAAATAAATTCTTTAGGTTTATATCCCGCAACACCTAGAATGACATGACGTTGTACATCTCGTGGATTGGCCCGACTTACATATCTAAAGATATTAATATATGAAATTTTTTATAAAAATCAGACCCAAGCTTCATTAATTGAGAACCTGCAAGAATACATTGTATTGCCCATCTAGCAAGCTTACAACTATTATTTTTCATCTCAGTTGCAACAACAGCTCCTCGTTGAGTATCAAGTTTCGATCTCCAATCCAATGCACCCCCTGCACCCTGAGCTCGCGGATCAAATTCATTAAGTGCTTTAATTGAACAAAAAGAATCCTCTCCAGAGTGATTCTTTACAATTGCATCAACCTCCGTACGACAAATGAGAGTAATAGATTCATCTCCAAACATGCCTAAATCAAACTTTCTATATTTATATCCACGAGGCGCAAGAACTTCAGTCTCTTCTTCAGGGTTATAAAACGGGTTAGGATTAGAAAACAAATATTTTTCAGAATCAGGTCCTTTTAAAGCTTGTTGTGAAAAATTCTGATTAATATAAGTTGCTTCTAAAGATAATTGTCCGGGTGTATTTATTGTCTCTTTTTGACCCTCAATTGCCTCCAATGGAGGCTCCGCCGCATTTTCATTCACTGTTACATAATCAAATGGCCCTCCCTCTCTTTTATCAAAAAATAGTTTATCACTCTCACGAATCACAATAATATCCCATGAGTAAACAGAACGAAGAGAACACATAATAAGGCTAAGAATAGAATCAATAATAAATACACGTGCTTCATTATTCATGGCCAATTTTTGAATCACCGGATCATCTGTAGTAGTTGGATTATAATGCACTCCATCAATAACCTGAAGAGAACGTTCCGCCTTTGTTGAAATTTTATCATATGACTTATCATAATACCGTAAAAACCCATATGTTTCCAAGTCTACACCATCATCCATTTCATAGCTAAGCTTTGATAATCGATTAAATTCAATTTCTTCTAATAATTGCCAATCATGTCTAACTGTCACACTAGCATCTCGAAGGCGCTGAGGTTTATCATATTCCTTCCACCCAAACCGCTTCACTGCTCTAGATGTTTGAAATCCATTACGAACATTTCTTCCTGAGTCCGAATATCCTCTTGTAATTGTCCTACCAAAATGACTCCCTCTTCCAAGGCTCCGTAGTAAACTTCCTCTTCCACGGCCACGTAATAAAGACCCTGAACGACTTCCAAGACGTGTTTTTGTTCCTGTTCGGTTATCTACAATAGAAAATGTACTTTCATCTTCTGAGTGCTGATATGCAAAAATAGATGCTGCTCCAGCTCCATATGTCTGATATTGTTCTAAAACAAAGATATTTAGTAAAAAATCTAGAAAAAATACAAAAAATCAACGTTCTACCTCTATATCGTCCATATTGTCGTTGTCGTTGTTCACGAGTATCTCTTGAAGGATCTAATGTCCAATCTGCAGTTTTACCCAGTTTATCACTTTTACTGAAAGGTGCATAAAGAATATCTTCATCAATTTCTATTGTATCTAAAGGTCCCCATGGATCAGAAGGTTTACGTAATGGAGGAAGCTTAAAAGTGGTCATTTATTAAAGATTAGAATATCGAAAGGAAATTTTAGTTATGAATAGAAATAAAAAAGTAAAAGGATAGATGAAATAGATGAATATAAAGAAGATAAATTAATTAGATGTAAAAAAGAAAAAAGGAATAAAAAGATAAAACCATGTATATTATTTAAGAGAAATCTATGAATGTTTGAGGGAACCAGAGTCGAAAGTAGTTAAAGGGCCTTCATGATATTTCCAATTGCAAATTTTTTCCAATTCATTTTTTACTGATGTTAAGCTAAGAGGTTTTTCTAATTGTGAAACAAAATAATTAGGTCTTGGAATATTATCCATCAATGAAGGCATTGCTATAATTGGAGTAGTGCTATTAATACTTTCACTTTCGACAATCATTTTAGCCAAATCAATACCAGATACTATATAAATTAGTATTTATTTTATAAGAGGGAAAAAAATACATCTCGGCATAATTATGCCAGTAAAAATAACATCGACTAGAGAGATTAGATAAAATAAACAAAAATATAAATACATACATTTTACATCGCCATTAGCATAACTAATAGCTTCTGTCCCATCAGATACACTAACAATGCGACAACCAAGTTTTTCTAGGATTGTTTCTAGAAGTTTTTTAGATACTGGATTATTTTCGCATACTTAAAAATATTAGTATTAAATTAACAAATATTTTTCGAAGCGTTACTTAATACATCCAATGGCCTAGTAAAATTATTATTCAAAAAAGACACAGAAAGCCGTTTAAAATGCGGCCGCCTTCTTTGTATTCTTAAAAGTGTACTATTTCTCATTTCTTCATTATCAGATGATGAAGACCAAAATTCATTTGCTTGACAGCTCTTAGTGGTGCTACACGGATCTGAAAAAAAAGCATTATCTGTTTGACCTTTCATAATAAATGGCCTCATTCTTGGAGGCATTGTACTTCGACGGCGTGTAGTAGTATTTTTTAAAATTACTTTACTAAATAACGAATCATCGATATTTGATGAAGATGAATTCCTAGTATGCCTAAACACTTTTGGATGATCATCTTTTAACATTAGAATTGGTATATTTGCAGAAAAACGTTTCCTAGTTTTAGTAAGAGATGAAAATGAATTAAGTGGTGAAGCAGGAAATGATGAAAAAAGAGACACTTTTGTCATTAAAGAATTAGGAGATGTAGAAAATATAGAAGCAGATGATGTTGGTGATGTTGATGAAGATTCTTTAGGAATAATAGTAGAAATTGATCTGTGGCGATGTTTCTGATAATCTGTATCGACATATAAAGCAATAGGTGGAGCCTGCAATGAATGTTCTGAACGCAACCTCTGAATAACATCCTTATTAGCTTTTTCAAGAACTTCTAAATTTTTAAACAAAAATGTGCCAAAATCATCAGTTCTAGATGCTTCATTTGGTTTTTGAGTATTTGAGATAAGATTCTCAGAATATGAAGTCATGTTATGAGATACTGAGTCATTCTTTATATTAGAATTATGTTGAAAAGCTGTTTCTAAGGAATTGGAAATATTTTTATCAATCTGAACATTAGAAATTTCTACTTCATCATCGAATTTTTCAAGTACTGCACCACGAGCATCGAAATATTCAGTATTCTCCGGATCCAATGGCACAGGAATAAAAGAAGTATCTTCGTCAAGTAAAGTATTCCAGTTTATAGTAGAAAAAAAAGGATGAGATTTAACTTCATCTGGACCTTTAGATCCTAATCTTTGTGACCGATCCAAGCACATAAGTTTATTCATTAGATCTTTTGCATCATCCGAAACTACAATATCATCTGTTTCTGGCCAATCTATTCTTCTAGAAAGGATATTCTCAAATACTTCTTCAGGAGTATTTCCATGAAATGGAGGATAACCGTAAAGGAATTCAAAAAGAATACATCCTAAAGACCACTAATTCTATGTTAAACAGAAATTAATAACTATTTTAAATCATTACCCAATCACCAGTATCATCCTCATCTTTACCATTAATAGTTTCAGGAGAAAGATAATCCGGAGTTCCAACAAATTTCCTTGTTGTATCATTCGGATTAAAAAGACTCAAAAAAGGCTGATTCCCAAGACCTGTTACAGGAACAATAATATTTGAGTGAAAATTGGAAGTTCCAAAACTACTCGAAGTGCTACTAACAAAACTTGCAGTATCCTCTTCAAGAAAATGTTTTTTATGTTCATCCAAATTGAATTTGCTGAATGAATTAGATATATTACATATGTCTCCTTCAATTTTTAAACCAAAATCACTATGGTCTTCAGAAATATGTGACCCACTTTTTTTTAAATTTGTAGAACTTTGTATATTTGTAGTTTGAAATGAAGATTCTAATGACACTGCACTTGCAGAAAAAAACGATTGATTTCCATAATCGCAAGATGTAGAACGAGAAGAATTAGATAAATGAAGAGCAAAAGGTTCAAGAATAGATTCATTAGAAATATCATTAACATGATGTTGCCGTCTTATTAAACCTATTCTTGATAAACCAAAATCAGTTAATTTTAAATGACCTCGTTGGTCGATAAGAAGATTATCAGGCTTAAGATCTCTAAAAAAAATTAGACTTATAAACGATTACTTTATTTGCTAATTACCTATGAACAATACCCTTATTATGTAAAAACTCTAATCCAAGAACAACTTCCGCGATATATTTCTTAGCCCAATTTTCCGAAAGAGTTCCTAATGCTTTTATAAGAGCTGCACAATCACCCCCATTCAAATATTCCATAACTAAATAGAGATAATCCTTGCTTTGAAACGTAAAAAAAAGTTTAACAATAAATGGCGACTCCCCTTGAGCCATAAGAATCGCACGTTCTGCGCGTACATTTATTACTTGGTTTTTAGCTATCATATCAGCTTTTTTAAGAACTTTGATAGCATAATAGTCGCCAGTAGCCTTTTTTTTAGATAAATAAACACTACCAAATGCGCCTTTACTAATTGGTTTAATAATTTCAAAATCTTTAATAGAAGGAATGGTCCGAACTGTAGGTGTTATTGATGTGATTTTTGGTGATAGAGGTGGTATTCGATTAGTTATATCAGATGTATAAGAACAATAACGTTGGTAAAAATTTGTAGCTTGATCACCTAATAAAGGAGAAAAATCTGAACATGATAATAATGGAGATGTAATAGGAGTTAAATCACATATAGATGAATGATGCCTGTGAAATTTTAGTGGTGATGAGCTGAGAGAAGATACTCTTCTTGATGGTGATATATTTCTATGTGGAGAAATTTGTCTATGAGATGAAATATATCGAACAGGAGAAGGTTTACGTCTCGGCGATCCATAAATTCCACTTTTTTTTTTAAGATCAAGCGGTAAAGATACTTCATCACAATTAAGTAAAGGTGGTGAATTTTTTATTGCTGAAAGTTTAAGACAATTTTTGTTATCGATAGTATTTAATTCAGAACTTTTTTGTAAAACAGGACTCCTTAAAATTGGCGATTCTTTAGGAACAGTTAATAGTAAGGCTTCACTTTCTCTCTCTATTGCAGAAGGTTTCAAAGACTCTAAAAAATCACCAGTTGTATTGGAATACTTCTGTCGAAAAGATATTTCAGATTCACATTCGGATTCTTCTGAAGGTAAAATTACTTCTTCTTCTAGTTTTTGTATAGTTTCATCAATAATATTTTGGACTTGGGTGTCAAGTTCTTGACGAATTCTTTCAGAATACTGAATAATATTTTGTACACGTAATACAGCATCAACCTTAGCAGATATATATGTTTTAGTATCTCTACAGAGATGATATAGACCTATATCTTCAACATTAGGAGGACACCAGTTGTATATTAATGATATGCGTTTCTGAGATTCTGGAGATTGAATACGAATTTCGTCTACTGGAATATTTGCAAATTCATTTTTTATTGCAGGTAAGTTTATTTTCAATGCGATTTCACAGTAATCTATAAGCATCTCCAGAAAACGTATTTGTGAAATATAAACATCATGTGAATCAAAGGACTCTAAAGTTTTTGGTAAAATGTTAATTATTGGTATAGACTTTATAGGATAGTTTCTATATTCAATCATTCTTGAATCATTTCTATTTTCTTTAATAAAATTAAGAATATTTTCAAGAATTTTTCGATGATCTTGAAGAATATCCTGACATTCCTGAACAATAGACTCTGTCCGATGAAGCACAGTACACAATTCTGTATGCTTTTCAAAAAACCAAGGTTGTATCTGACGTTCGCATATTCTACAAAGAACAGGAAGCAATGTCGTATTCTGGGAATCCCCATTCGCTAATGCTTCTAAAAAGTGAGATAAAACATGAGAGCCAAACCCAAGAGTTTTAATAAGTCCTTCATCAAAATTTACAACTATAGATTCGATATCTATAACAGGACGTGCTATCCACATTGTCTAAAATAAATATAAAAAATATAATTTTATTTAACAAAAGAGCTTACATGTATAGCATTCGATGTAAATCTGTCACGAATAAGTATACCATGACCTTCCATTTCAAGGACTCCTGTTAAATTTTCACGAAAAGAAAGATCATTCTTGTCTTTAGAAGATGCAGTTTCTTTATTATTAGAAGCAAAAGAAATACTTCTTTCAGTTTCATTAACAGGTGATAGGTTAGTAATAATATTAAAGTAAATTCTAAAAATATGTGAATCATCCTCCAATAACACATTAATAGCATGTGCAAATATATTATCATCTCCAACTAAAAAATCAGATATAGGCCGCCCAAGAGCCTGTTCCGAATCAATTCTAACTATCTTAAAACCATTCAAAATACTTTAATAAGAAAATGCATACCCAACAATCTCCTTCCACGAAGGACTTAGCCACTTAAGTCTTCCATCAAGAGAAAGCTCTATAAGTACATTAATACGCTGGCTTTCTCTAACCGTTTGTTCAAGATCATGTTCTTCCATCATTATTCCTCTTTAAAACAGAAAAAGGATTCGACGAAAGATTTAAAACCTTCCATAAAATACAAAAAGTATTAAAAACATGCACTATCAATTAAAAACTTGAATATCATTCCTTCAATATTTAAAAATATTTTTTAGAATCTCTTTCTTCTTTTGAGTTTTATATAAGTTAAATTCGAAAATTTTCAACTAAATATGAGAATTATTATACCATCTCAATAGCTCATATAATATTATATAAAAGTATTTAATATTTAGACTTTTTAGTCCGTTACATTTATATTTAAAATTTTGTGTATCTTTTGACGTCGGTCGAATCTAAAAAACAACTTTTAAAATTGATGAAAAATAAAAACTAGGATTAAGTATTTTAGTTTAAAGCAGAATTTATACTTATGTATAAACTTTTTAATAATAATTAAATGAGTATTCTATTAATTAAATTTATATAATTTTGGAGAGTTTATAAATAGTAAGTTAACATTTTTTGGATAATCAAGAATAAATAAAATAGAAAATAATATGGATGAAAAATGTATCATAGAGGTACTTTTTAATGAATTCAGTAGAAAAGTTTCTCATTTAAAAAAAGTGTCAGAAGTTATCAGAGAAAAGAAAACGAAAAAATCATAAATCAAAAAATCTTGATAAAAATCAAAGTATTTTTGAGGAGATAGAAAATTCCAATCCTTTTGATGTCTTAAAAAATGATAGTAATAGCACAGAGGCAGATTTTAAAAATGTGATAAATGGAAAGCGAACAAAAAAAGGATCAGAAAAAGTATTTATATAAATTAAATAGTAATTATTTTGTAAAATATATTTAGAAAAAATATCCTACTATAAAAATAACAAATCGGTCTCCGGAAAAGTATATTGGAATTGGGGTACATATTATTCTACTTATAAAAACTAATAACTTATTTATTAAGGATTTAAGAGATGTTGTTTTATGGATTTTTGGAAATATGTCAGCACCATCATGGATCACTGCAACGGTAGTATTTATACTTTGTTGTAAAATATTTACAATTTATTTAGAATAAATCTTCTATTAAAAAAATTATCGTTTTACTTATACCCGGGCTGGATCCTACACTTTTTAATCTTGATATAGGTCCAATTCTTACAAATTCTCCTGTTCTATTAGAAGAATGTTGCCCAGATAAATTGAACGCTTTTAAATTGATTTTTTCTCATGTTATTCCTACTCGTACACCTGGGGAAAGATATAGGATACATTCTCCTGTTTCTTCATTTCTTCAATGCCCTTTATCAAATGCAGAGAAAATTGCTCAAAGTGAGAAATTAAAAAACAAAATTCAAAATAAATCACCGGAAGATTATTTAATGTCTCATTCTGAACTTGTTGAAAGAGATTATCCTTTACATAGTATTTTTCCTGATTCGAAACCTTTGCCTAGTGACTGGAAAGAAACATATATTCCAAGGGATTCTAGCGACATTCAAGGTTCTAAAAAAAAAATATTAGCTTTGGATTGTGAAATGTGTAAAACAAAAAATGGACCAGAATTAACTAGAGTAACACTTGTTGATTGGGATTGTCAAACAGTATATGATGAACTTGTTAAGCCAGGTTCTCCAATTATTGATTACTTAACTCAGTAAGAATTAATTAATGGCTTTGAAATTAGTATTTTAATGTGTTTAGATATTCTGGAATAACAGAAGAAAAATTATCTAATATAACAACAAAAATAACAGATGTTCAAGAAATGTTATTAAAAATAATTGATAAAAATACTATTATTGTTGGTCATTCACTTGAATGGGATTTCCGGTCTTTGAAATTTGCTCATCCTTATATTATTGATACATCTTTTATTTTTCAACATACTAGAGGTCCTCCTTATAAGCCTGGTCTAAAATGGCTAGCTCATAAATGGTTGAAAAGAGAAATACAAAAAAATGTATTAGGACATGACTCTATCGAAGATGCTTTGACATGTATAGATTTACTTAAATTAAAATTAAAAAATGGCCCCGAATTTGGAATGTTTAATATAGATAATGAATCTATTTTTTCAAAATTAGAAAGATCTGATGAAACAAAAAAGTTTGCTATCGTAGATTATGGGGGTCCAGGACAATGGTATGGGAATTCTTTGAAAACCTTTGTTTCATGTTCTTCTGATGATGAAGTTCTTGAAGGGATTTTGAAAAATATTAATTCTCATGATTTTATATGGGCAAGATTTAGAGAATTAGAATATACTCTAGGATGGTCGAAAAATGCTACAACAAATAATATGGAATCGGTAGATGATGCATTTAAAAATCTTAATGAAAGAATATATAAGTTATATACAAATTTGCCAAAATGTACAATATTATTGGTATATAGTGGTACAGGAGATCCGAGGGAAATGTTAAAATTTAGTTCTAAAAAAAATGCATTTAACATAGAATTTAAGACTAAAAAATGGGATGAATGTGAAAATAAATGGGATGACAATGATAATGAGAAGCTCGCTCTGGCTACAAATAAAGCGCGCCGAGGGATTAGTTTTATTATGCTTAAATAATTTATTTATAAAAGAACTGTATATATTTTATTTATTTATAAGAGTATAACAAAAAACCATGCATTAATAAACTAAAATATTATTAAAAAATTTATCATTTTAGAGTCGTTTATACATTAGCATAAAAAAACAGTTTTTACTGTTTGGTATTTGATGATTTAAGCACTTTCTCTAAAACACCGCCAAATCTTCGAAGATATTGAATTTCATCAGAAGAAAAACCTTTATCTTTGCGTTCCTATAAAATAATTAATTTTTTTATTAATAAAAAAAGATTACATTTTTAGAAAAACCAGCTAAAACAACACCAGAGCAACTTTTAGCATACAAATCCTTTAAAGAATTATCTGTATTAGATTCATTTACATCATCTCTCCATAGAGGTATCAAAATGCCAATTTTGTAATCAGTACAGTCTTCATTTAAATGAAATGGATTTCGATAAATAAGGCCACCTTCTGATCTTAAGGCACGTAAATGCAATACAGGGTCTAAAACAGGAGGAGGGTATGGTAAACCACAACTAGCTACAATATCTAAAGAAGCAGAATTATAATTGTTTTTGCTTTTCTGAGAATCCAAAGATACACAATTGTTGGGTGAAATTTGAACAATATAGACCAGATCAAGTCCTAAAGTACAAGCTATAACATGAGTAGCAAAAACAGATGGTTGAGAAGTAAAAGAACATGTTCGTAAATTAACTGTAGAACTTTCTTTTGATAAATTATTTTTGTTTATATGATTAACCGAATTAATTTTTGAATTGACTGGAGTAGAAGGAGGTGTTAATTCTGAATTTTTTAAGACTTGTGAATTTTCTTTTTTATTTATATTTAATAAAACTTGCCTAGATTCAATATAATTATTTTCATATGTTTCATTTTCTATTGTGTTTGGAGAATTTTGAGAAAAATTAGTTTTATCGTTAGACATAAGAGAATATTGTAATCCTGACTTTTGTTCTTGATCATATTTTATTTGTGATAATGGAGAATTATGAAAACTAAATCTAGGACTGCCTTTATTTTGCTTATTGTCGACTTTTGAGTCTAAATCCTTTACAGGAAAAGTAGAAAAATTCTTAAAATCGCATGTTTTTTTTGTTTGAAGATAAGAATAATCTTTTCCAATATTTTGATCTAATTTAAGTTTCGATGCTGTATCTATATCTTGAAAAATGGGTTCAGAAATAGGTTTTTGAAGAGAATTATTTAAGTTATCTTTAGCATTTAATGCTATTTGATATTCATTTATTGTAAACGCAGAATCAATATCAGAAAAGCCGGGGGAAGATTTCAATGAAAATCCTTGAATACTAGCTTCAAGAGAACTTTTATGTTTAACAACGTGTGATAAATGTTCAATTTCATCCATAGCCATACGTGCAAATTGAGAAAGACGACGGATATCTTGAGGACTAAAAAATAATCTAGCATTGGAATCTATAACAGAAATAGTTCCTATAGGATATCCGTCCTTTTTTTAAGTAAGTATAAGATGTAAAATATATACAATATAAATACCGGGGTAATAATGGAAGCACCTGCATAAAAACGAAGATAAGGTGGATCAATTACAAGTGGATTTCCTAAAAAGAAAAGAAAATCTAAAAAATAAACGAAAAAAATCTTACCTTTAAATCTCCAATCTTTAGATGCATCAAGAATTACTACAGGCTCACTACTAAGTATAGTATGAGTGCAAAATGTAATATCTCTATCAATATCGGTCATATTTAATCCAATTTCACATTTTAAATAACATCTATTCTCATCTATAAGTGATATAAAAGCAATAGATGTTGAAAAAAAGTCAAGTGCAGCAACAACAAGTCGTTGAAGTCGTTCTATATCCTCATTTTTACAATTCGATAAACTGGATACCGATGAATAGTGGGATCTTCGAGTACTGGTATCATATTTTGGAAGAATATCATAACGCCGGAGAGCCTGAAACTTGTTATATTTTTAAAAAACATTTTCATAATATACAGCAATTCGCTCTGCTTCATTAAATGGACGTGGAGGAACAAAGTAGCGCATTCTAAGTCTTGTCGGTGGGCATGGGGGATTTGATAAGTCATATGCATCCTAAAATTGCCATAAAATTCCAACTTCTTTCTGCAAATTAGATACATACTTGTGCATATGCAAAAATGAAATTCTTCCATTTAATATATTCATCATCTTTAGTTTCATTAAGCATTAATGTACTACCCGTATTACTTCTAAGTGTATTGCATCTCGATGTATTTATATTTGTTCCTTCTATATTACGTTTTATCTTTTCTTTACATATAACTCCAAATTCATCTCGAGCTTGTGGACGAACTAAAAGAGGGCGAACTGCTGGATTTGGCGGATTGGTACTATCAACAATACATTTAACTGAAGAAGCGTTATTTTTTGGAGACATTTCTCCTCGTTTTCCATGTTTTCTTTGAAACAAACTCCACATAGAACGTTCTTGATATTCAGTTGAATTCGCTCGCTCAAAAGACATAATCACTAATTACAGTGTCTGCAAGCTGTATCCAATGAAATTCAGTATTGTTTGCCTCTTCTTGAGGTTCTTTATTTAATTTCTAATTTCCAGACAGATCTGACATGTCCGATTGAGAAGGGGTCTGATGGAGAAGTGTCAAAATTTAAGAGGATTTAATAAGATAAAACAAAATGAAGTATAAACGAATTAAAACAAAAGAAATTATATCAGCATGAAGAATGTGCATTAATGTTGGCGATTATGAGAAGAAGAAAAGAATATGTTGATAATTTTATATAGTAAGAAATGATATTAAAGTAATATTATTTCTCAATGTCCATTTTTTCTATGTTTTCATGTTTCTGATCTTGAGAATGGCTATCAGAAGTATTTTCGTTATTTTCACGTGCTTTTCCTTCTTGTGCCTGGACTATTTTAATGGAAATAACTATAAGATAAGGAAAAATGACCTCTTGACGAGCCTGTTCTTCCTGAAGAGACATTTGGAGAGCAAGTGCAAGTTCAGGATCGAGGTTTGGATCTACGCCAAAGTCAAAGTGTTCACCAGAAATCCCATCTTGAATATTTGAAACACCATGAACTGAAGTTCGATCATTTGTAATCACAGGAGAATGCAAAAGTTGATCAGATAACAAATAAGGACCTGGAAAAATCGTTGTAAGGTGCCTAAAGATGTTAAAAAAGTAAAAGATTAAATATAACGAACGAATTATCGTCGCTATTAATGGCTTCAATGAATGCTGTAAGTTTAGATGTGTTTTCTTCATGTATTTCACCAAAATTAATAAAATCAACCGCTACGTTATTTTTTTTCATCTTTTTTGCCAACATGACTAGTGTTTTTTCATCTTCAAGAACAGGTGATCCAACAAAAACAATGATTCTCTGTCTTTGTCGCTTTTCAGGTCGATGTTTAAGTGCAAGCTAATATATATAGAAGCATTTAAAGACTATAAGAGATACGTACATGTGCCACCTGAATGCCAGTACAAATATGAGAATTTCCTCCAATTTTTGATTCATGCATAGCAGCTAGAAATTTACCATAATCCTGTGTTAATGTAACTAAAATCTCCGGACTCAAAATTTTATTATTTAATACAAAATAAAAGAAAAACTTGTACCCTTTTCCTCCCATAGACATAAGCCCTATCAGATTCTCTGGATGTGCTCTCAACTTAGACGAAAAAATCAGATTTATTGCATCTTTTTGAGAACCAAGTCGAGTAGGCAGATAATCTCCATTTCGTGCAAATTCACTATTATCCATGCTAAAGTCTAAGTTAATAATTATAAAAATAGAAAAATTATAAAGATAATATAATTACACAATCATTGTTGCCTCTAATGTCATGATTTCTGCTTCTTTTTTTTAATATTTTGTATATTTGTATATCAATCGAGAAAACTGTCTCGGTGTGGTGTCTAGACAAAATAATATATACAATTAATAATAAAAAAATACGTCAAAGGAAGAAATACTATAGTTCTATAGTTATATAAGATAATGAGTTCAAAAGAACGTGAAGATATATATATTTCTGAAACTAGCTTAAAAAAGCGTTTAAAAAAAGAAGAATTATTAAAAAATCTAGATTTAGAATGTAAGTTGATAATATATGGTTAGAAAAGACTGGAAGCTTACGATGTTATTTATAGTGAATCAAAGGCTTCAGCAGATTGAATCTTATTCTTTATTACTTCAAAATACTGTTCTTTTATGTGGAGAGATGCGTCTTAATCGTATTCCAAGAGCTATACGGACCATGACTCTTAGAGAGCTTTATTCAAGACATGCTGCATCAGAAAATAAGGAAAACATATCCTATATTATAAAATGAGCTCAGGGAATTAAAAAAAGCTGTTGAATTTATTTTATGATCTCATCAGATACAGCTTTTATAAATTGTTATTTATACACAATTTAAATGAAATCAAGCTTCAATAGTTAATTTTATTAGAAATTCTGCAGATCATAAACATAATCGAGTTTTTTTTGAATTAAAAACTAGAAATATTTTTATTAGTGTTTATTAACTCAACGTTTATTAATTTTCAAGCAAAATATATAACAAAATTACTTTTTAGGACTTACAAATTCTTTGAAGCTAATATCTGCACTATTTTTGCATCATTCAACATCATTTTAAAACTATATACATTATATGATATTAACATATCTATCTTATACTTATATTAAAAAAATGGCTTTTCAAATAAATATAACTAGTGTTTTGGCATTTAGAATATTCAAGATTAGCAAATATGTTTTCTATATATTCATATTATACATATCGTCGTTACATATTTACGTGTATCTTTTGACATTTTAACGACCGATAATTAAATTGAACAGCAAATGAATACAGAGATAAATAATTATCAATGCAATGATAGAAAATATAAATATAATAGTGAGCAAAAACAATGTGAAAGTAGACCCACTGTAGAATTTTCTAACGTTTGCACGGGTTCTTTACAATCCAATATAAAGGGTAGTCAATGTATAGAGTTTATGTTGCAGAAAAAATCAATATACACTACAGAATTGCAAGGAAACTGGAAAAATGGGTTACCTGAATGTAAAACGGATGCTTCAAACCCTTCTATGCCATTTCCTGTCAATGCAAAGCAATATCATCGTATTTTAAAACGTCGACAAGCAAGAAAACATCTTCAGGGAGCTCTTAAGGAGCTTTCAAATAAGCCATACTTACATGAAAGTCGACATAAACATGCAGTACGTCGACCACGTGGTCCAAGTGGTAGATTTGTTGGTAGTGGTGATGTAAAGCTAGGCTCGAATATAGAGGTAATAATGGCTCAAAAAACTGGGGAAATATAGATGAATTGCTCAAAAGATACTTTTTAGAAGAAGTTTAATGAATAATTGTGTTTTTGGTAATGTTAATATGACAGAATTAGTGCTATTAATGATAGAATTTGCATTATTCACAACAAAATTAATGTTATTTTTTCAAAAAAATAACATCTTGCAGAAAAATAAAAAAAAAAAGATATTATTTTATTAATGGATTATATTTTTAGTGGAATTATAAACTCTTATAATTTATAAAAATAAATTTCAAATGCAAATTGACGTCAAAAGCAAGAGTAAATTAGCACATTTTAATTATACAGTTTGATAATTTGCAAAAATTAAACCAAAAAACATATTTATTGATTATGGTATAATTTGCGAAAAAATCTAGAAAATAGTACCAGAATCAATAAAAATAGCTAGACTCTATTAGTTTTATATTTATTGTTCTAAAGTTAAACTAACAATAATTTAATAAAACAGTTGGAATAACCTTATTTTAAAACCATTAAAAACTGAAATAATTGATTTGGTTAAAAATAAAGGATTTTTAAAATATGTGAGAAATGTAGTGAAAATGTTTTTAGATGGATTTAAATGCAATTTCTTCAGGAAATTTGAATGAACAACAATACATTGACTAAATATATGTTATTAAGAAAAATGAGAATTGCCATACTTTGTTAGGGGAAACTTTTCTAACGTAATGAATATTGACATTGTTCTTAAGTAGGTTAATTCCAAGAGATGTGCTTAGTCTCTGAAAAATAAGTATTTTTTTATGTAAACAGTAACAACGTACTGGGATTAAGTCATCAGGAGGAGATAGCTTTGAAAAACAATAGACATGAATAGTAGGAAGTGAATTCTTAGTAGAAAGAAATAAATGTTTATATCCAGAGTATATTCCTTTGAATGCATCTATTAAATTAGTAAGAGAATACGAAAATAGTTGTTAAAATACCCAAAAAATCAATGGATGTTTCCGGTAAATTCATAATAAAATGCTTAAATACTTGGGGTATTAAAATATTTTCAAATTTAGGAAAACTTTCTTGAGATTTAGTTTTTTTTCCATTTGGAACATTAATAGTTTTTTGCTTTGAGAATTCTATCAATTCATGAACAGAATCTCGAATAAATTGACGGCCATCTTTGCAATATGCTTTTACAAACAAATCGACCTTATAATTTAGTAAAATAATGTTTATAATTCATGTAAACCTTATTTAAAGATATATTTTCTTTCATACTTTTATAGCTATCTGGATTCAGATCGTTTGAAAAAACAATAACCCTCTTCTTGCCTGCAGGAATAGAAAATGGCCCCACTCCAGCAAACACATCGCAAATCGCATCTCCCTTTTGAAACAGTTGAATTAACCGATGACGTTCATCATTAAGCCTTGAGTTCCAATATACTTTTGAAAAATCAAACTTAAAACGACAATTTGATTCACTATGTTCAACAAAAAAATCATTTTCACCTGCTAACACTTCCATTTTAAAATTTCGAAAAGTAGTATCAATTATATCTACTTTATTTACAACTGTTCGTATACCTTTATTCTTGCTAAGGATGACTTCACCTATTATTTTTTTATATGGAAGATATTCTTCACGAATATTCATATGTGCTTTATTTTTCAGTCATATTTTATTTAATTATTGTTTTACCAATATGTCCCACTTGTGCAAAACTACAGGGAATGCTTTCTAGAAGATTTTCAGGAAGAATTGCGCTTAAAATGTCATCTTTTGATAATATATTAATTATAATATATTATTAAAAACTTTAGTTAACCTGAATTCCAAAAATCATAATTTAATTCTAAAACATATGGAATAATGGAAATTTTATGTTCTTTTATAAATTCTGAAGATCTTTTTGTTAATTTTGATAAATCTAAGTTTAAAGTTTTTAATATTTAAGGAAAAAAATTAAACATACCATATGGAGAAATTCTAGGTTTTAAAAGGACTTTTTTAAATAAAGAATCCATAGGAACAATAGAAATATTGTTCTTTAAAACATCTCTTTAAATATTAAAAACATATAGTAAATAAAAACAGAAAATACGCTGAACATATTTTGCGGAAAGATGCAATTAAACTTAAAGGTACAATAGCAGCACTCAAAAGAACAGATTTTTTAAAGAAGTGTTTATCTAAAACCTCCATAGACCGTTTAACTGGAGGTTTTAATAAATCATTTTGATTTTTATCTTCCATAATCAATTTTAATAAAATAATATATTCAATCGTCTTCTATATTAAAAAAATTTTAAATAATACTATACAAATAATAAATATCATAGAACATTTTGAAAACTAATATGCATAGATTAGTTTCTTTTTATAAATAGTAAACTAAAATGTTATAGAAATATTAAAAAGTATGATAAATTATGAGATATATTTAAGCATATTTGTAACATTAATATCAAAAAGATCACAACGTATTGGCATTTCAACTTGATAGAAAGGATTTTTCATTACAAAATCTGCGTATAGTTCGTAAACTTTTCGCATAAGTGTATCTACGTTAGGCTGATGAGGTTCTGTAATAAGTAAAAACTTAATTCCTAAAAAAATAAGAACAAATTATAAAATATATTCAATTTTGGTACCAGTAAGTGTTTGAAAACATTGGAGATAAAAGGTATCAGTTTCTAAAACTTCAAGTCCTCCTAGACCAGCTAATGGTGATATTTTGCTAGTAATTGCATGTATTCTAAGAAAAAAGGTCTCTTAGAAAAAAATATTATATCGAATTCATTTACCCATGAAAAATTCCTGCAAGAACAAGATATTCATTAGAATCAAGTCGTAAAAGTCCTTCATTAAAATCCTTCTGATAGATGAGTCCTCCTGCTTTATTGATAATATAAAGTGAAAAAATCATATTTTAAGCTGTTCATTTGATTTTATACACTTTATTTTTACTTTTTCAAATATTAACTTTATGACAATACTTTTTAACTTATTTTTAAACCGTTTTTACTCAAATAAAATCCTAAAAAATATCAAAATTCTAAAAATATCTAAGAATTGATGTAAATAGTACTATTTTTTCCTGAATATTGTTATTTTTCCACTTTTTTTCTGCTATTAAAAGACCTTTTTCTATATATATTTTTTAAGATTGAGGACCGAAAATTTAAAACATTTCAAAAATAGTGTAATGCCAATAGCTGCACGGGGGCATCGGATACGTCATAGAACACGAGTAGGAGAAGAAGATGCATCTCGTCTACAGCTAGGAGAAGGTAATTGTTATTTGGTGCCTTTTTTTCCGGAAAAAAAGGCTTACAAAATGGCCTTTTTAGAGTTTACTAATGCAACATGTTTATCTGTAAGCGAAGCGAAAATTATTTTAGAAGCAGTTCTTTCTCAACGTCAGAAGGAACTTGGTGATGAGATTGTTATGACTGAGTATGTTTTTTTTCGTTTTTTTTTGCATATTATATGAACTATTATTAATAAATAAATTGTTTTTAGTGTCATGAGAAAAACAAAAGATTATCTTAATATTTTTGCAAGATTTAAAACACAAGAATCAGTTCATGCTGCTGAAAGGTTGTTTTAGTCTTTTTTTCTTTTTTATAACGCAGCTTTTAGAGTGCTGCGAGGTGACCCAGATTTGCATTCCTTTGAAACAGCACAACTTGGGACACTTTGCTGTGAAGAGGCAGAAGAAGCACGTACACTTGTGCCATCTCTTGCAGATAAGAAATCTGATGAAGCACTTCAAACTCTTTTAGATGAATTATCGAATTTACGTCGTTTTCAGAATTAAAAGATACTTGTTTTTATCAAATCATTCATCCTAAGCATAATTCTTGTAAAAGTTATATAATTTTATATGGACATTTAAGATATTAATTTTGTATATATTAACAGGACAATAAAAAGTTAAAAATATAATCATTTAATTAAAGATGCAAAAGGATCTCATAAAATCAATTTATCAGTACATTGGTTGTTTTTTAAATTATTTATTCATATTGAGTATACTATAGTGCCTAATTTTGCTTTAATAGTTTTCAACTATCTGTGTTTTTATATTCACATAAATTTTAATGTAATTTTTATAAAAAAAAAACAAAATCTTAAAATTGTTAAAGCTTATTAAGGTTGAAATTGAGAATATAATTAAGTTATTTTATATTTTCACAATATTAAAAGAAAAATACAATTTTTTTAAATTAAAAATATTTTTAATAATTTAAACAAAATTCCAGCTTTCCTGACGATCTACATATTTTTATATATTGACGCTAACGAATGATTGTCTACGTCTATAAAGTTCCTTAAATTCAAAAAAAATAAGTAAGTCAATTGTGTTTAAAATGAATATCTTAATTAACACTTTGAATAAGATTATAAGGAATTATGATATTTATTCGAAACATTTCATAATATATTAAAAAATGGCAATAATAGTGCTATTAAAAAAGTCTATAAACCAGTAATTATGAAAAAATATTCATATTTTTCCTCTTTAGATAGACAAAATGAAAATGTAGCCATTTTTTCTGAGGAAAGAAAAGTGAAAAAAAGAAAAAAAGAACAAGAAATAAAAAAAACACCAATTAAACAGTCTTTAGGATATCACTATGAAATTCGGAAAACTAAGAAACATAATAATCAATTCAGACAAGATACTGAAAATTCTTTACTATATACCGATGAAGAAGACGAGTTAACAGCAGATCAATCTACTATACCAAAAAAGCACTATTTTTATGAAAAATATAAAAATAAAAAAAAAATTGCAAAAGTGCTTATAAAGACTTCAAATAAGCATGAAAAAAGAGATGATTGTGGTGATATATTTGACCTTTTGAATACAGAGACGTCTGGAATAACTAGAAAAAGAAGAAAGAAAAAAAAGATAGAAACTTTTTTTCAGGAAGCATCTTATTCAGAAAATAGCAGTATTGGTGATTGTATAGAAGTTGATTTATCAGGTAGTGCATATGAGAAACCAGATGAATTATATTTTTTAAATTCAAATATTGAGTCTTTTCAAAAAAAATATGATTCTACTGATATGATTTCTGATGATCCTTTGACGTCGCCTTTTATAAATCTAGATGTCCAAAATATTAAAAAGAAACGTATAAAGCCATTAAAAACGGTAAATAAAAAGACGTTAATAAAGTAATCATAATATTGTAATTTTTACAATTAATAATTTTTAGTTTTGATAATACTATAGAACCAGATCCTGTTGATCATAGTACAGAAAAGGATTTGATTATAGTTGAGAGTACTCCGAAATCTTCTGAAAGTTTTTATAAAGAAATTAGCTATGAATACAAAAAAAAAAATACTTTAGAAAATAAATCGATTATTAATAATTTTAAAAATCATATTTTGGAAAAGCTTACTGGAAGGAAATATGCACCAATTATTGGGTTGGACCTGGAATATAAGAAATTACGTGAGTTGCTTTATCAAACTATTAATATGGGAGAAAGTAACTCTTGCTTAATTATTGGACCGAAATCTTGCGGAAAATCTAATATTCTTGATACAGCAATTGTTAGTCTTAGCGAGTTTTCCTCACACTTTTTTGTTGTACGACTAAACGGGATAATTCAAACAGATGATAAACTTGCATTAAGGGAAATTGCAAGACAATTGAATGTAGAAATGAATTTAGATGTTCAAGAGAATGTTGTATTCAATTTTATTTAATTTTTTTTCGTATTAATTTTTACTAGTCTAGCTTTTCAGATAATTTGTTTAAAATTTTGACTATTTTATCGCATCCTAAGGAACTTAATCTTATTAATGACGATAATTTTTTTGATGAATCTGACACATATCATAGTACTTTATCATCAAATAACATAACTTCTGTTTCTGTAATTTTTATATTAGATAATTTTGATCTTTTTATACAACATCATCGTCAAACTCTTTTATATAATTTATTCGATATATCTCAAACAAAAAAGGCACCTATAGCAGTTATTGGGTTAACATCTACATTGGTATAATCTTTTTTTTTTATTTTTGTAATTTACTTTTAAAGGATTCAGTAGAATCTCTTGAAAAAAGAGTTAAAAGTAGATTTAGTCATAGAATAATTCAAATTAAATATCCCGATAATCTTGAATTATTTATTAAAATTTGTCGTGCTGGTTTAACTATTGATTATGAACTTTCATCTGATGATTTTTTAAAAGAAAAAGAATTACAATTTATCAAGGACTGGAATAGGCATGTTGATGTATGAGTAGTAACATTATATTTTTGATTTTAATATCATTTATAGGATTTGTTTGAAAAAGGAAATGTGGTTTATAAACTTGTAGAAGGAATATTTATGACATCCAAAGATGTTAAGGAATTTTATTCGCATTGTATAATACCTGTTACATCATTATCTGCATCTTCATTTAACTTACAAGAAAATATGTTTTTTTCTCGAAATCTTTTTCATTCATTTACCAAAACAGAGCTTTTAAATGGTGAATAGCTTCTTATTTTCATCCGATATTTAATTTTTTTCTAGGAATTTCATTGCTACAATTTTCATTATTAGTGTGTGCAGCAAAAATTGATACACGAGATACTAATACTTTTAATTTCAATATGGTATATAAGGAATATCACGATCTTGTTACAAAGTCTGCATCATCATCTACTTATTCAATTGTTAAAAATTCTTCAATTAGACTCTGGGAAAGAGATATTCTTCTTGATGCTTGGGAGAAATTATGCGATCTCAATTTCCTTCAGCCTTCCGATACTACCCTTTCAAAATCATCCAGCGGTTTGGATCGTGAATACCGGATGTACCATATCGAAATTACACTTATTGATCTTATTTCTTACATGGACAAAGTAAAAACAATACCAACCATTTTAAAAAGATGGTCTAAAGAGGTTATTGCTTAAACACTAATAGTCTTTAAATACAAAAAACATTCACATTATTTTATACATTTTGTTCTGTTTTGTGCATTTCATTCTATTTTACGCTTTGCCAACTCTGCTTTTCTTGATTTTTAAAGAGAATTGTTAAATTTATTAGATTTCTATCTTTCAATGTCACGTGATACTGTTTTTTCATAAATGGTGTACGTTATAACGTTAAATATTAGTTTTCTATGTAAAAAAGTAGTTAAATTGTGTTTAAATCATAACGTGTTTTTGTTCTGAGTAATTCATAAGAGATCTTATTCTTTTCCATTGTTATTTTTCAAATTAAAGTAAATGAATATAAGGTATTTTAATTAAAATATAAAATAAGATATAATTAAAACAATTGTGGTGAAATAGAACATGTATTAGCGAATGTTTATAAGAAGATCGAATTACGCTGACGCATATTCGCGAATTAAAGTAGCTTCGTTGTCTGGATCATGTACAGTTTTAATTTTTGTTGCTCTTGATGTTGATGCGCTTTGTGCATGTAAAATGCTGTCAGTGAGTGGTCTATTTGTAGTTTACAAGAGAATTTACAGTATAAAATCAGACATTGATGAAACAAGATTTTATTTCTCATAAAATTCAACCAATATCAGGCTATCAAGATCTAATGGATATAAATCAAACAGTAGTTTTAAACAATGAAAATGTATAATTTTTGCTGGTATATGTGATTTTGTTTTAATTACTAGTTTTAGTTGAAGTTTCTTATATTATTGAATTGTGGTGCTTTGATCGATTTATATCAGTATCTTACTCCTCAAGATCATATTAGTGTATATGTTATTGATTCTCATCGTCCCTGGAACTTAGATAATGCATTTTCGAATAGTAATATTTTTGTTTTTGACGATGGTGATATTGAAGAAAAGCTATACGAAGAACGCAAGGCATATGATGCATTAGTTGAGGTCTAATAATGATTGTATTTGCTATAGTTTATTAAATATTTTAAGATGGGTGACTTAGAATTAGAAAAAGGTAGTGATGATAGTTCTTTAGTTGATGAAAAAGAAAATTTTTCTGAAAATGAAAATCTTGAAGAAGAGTTAAGCAAAAAAAAACATAAGTCGTCTACAGATGATGAGCATAAAGCTTCTGAGTCACTTGAAGAAGAAAAAGATCAGGAAAAGCTTCTAGATGTGTGTATGTACGTTTTTGTTTAGAAATATTTATTTCTTATAGTCTACTTTACTTTCTTCACCTCATTCTACAGAATATGATTCACGAAAAGCAACACAGAAAAAATATTATAAATATCAAAAAATTATTTCAGATTATTATGATTCTGGTACATGGTTTGGAGAATGTATATCTAGCCAAATGTATTCTCTCGCTTCTGATATAGGGAAAGAAGATAATGAATTACTTTGGTTTGCTGTTATAGGACTAACAAATCAAGAAATGCATAGGAGGATGAGCTATAGTAAATATCTACAGTTATATTCGTTATTTAAGGATGAAGTTAATCGCATGAATCCTTTGTCTACTTCTGATACTGAAAATGTAAAAAGAACAAATGGAAAAACAGCAGATGACTCTTCAATTAGAGCAAAAGAAGAATTTCGTTTTATGTTATTTCGACATTGGAGTTTATATGATTCTATGTTTTATTCATTTTATTTAGGGACTAAATTAAAAGTTTGGTCCGAATATGGTAAAAAAAGATTACACAAGTTGTTTGCTAAAATGGGTATTTCTTTGAACCAATGTCATCAAGTATATACACATATGGACATGGATTTAAAAAAGAGTCTTCGAGAAAAATTAGATAAATTTGCACCCTTGTATGGATTAAATAATTTGGTATTTCCAAGTTTTGTTCGAACATTTGGCTTTAAATGTACATTAAGCGCTAGTGATGCAAGTTATGGGCTTAGTGCACTTCTAGAAACAGGGAAATATAAAGATGGAAAATACGAACTTGATAAAGAAAATAAGTCATTGGAAAAAAAAAGTACTAATGATAAACAAGAGAACTTAATGCGAGATTTTTGGTTAAATTACTTCTATGATGCCTTTGATGCATTGGATGAGTAAGGCTTTTTAAGTGTTGTTGTTCAAACTTATTCGCTATAGTATTGATGCTTTGTGTTCATCACTAAAAGTGGCCATGGAACTACAAAAAGCAATTGTGCGTACTGGTACATCATTGATAGATAAACATGCAATTAGACATTTAAAAGCCTTTCGAATTGCTGTTTTAAAAGAAGGGCCTGATCTTGATATTTTTACACATCCATTTGCTCTCTCGAAATTGGCTCTTTGGATCTCCGATGCAATTAATGTATATATCTATTGTTCATACACTGTTTATGGAGTATTAATAGTGAAAATAGGAGCAGGAACGTGAACAGGGCCGAACACGACATCTTCCTTTTGTAATTGCTTCTCTCAATGAGCGTACAGACGCTTATCTCTTACTTGGGACTTCTGTCTCTGCATCCTCTCCTTTAGATCATATAGATGATAATATTTCTTGCGGCAGGAACCGCTTTGGTATTATTTTTTCTCAGCTTGCTCGAGCAACTTCTGCTCGTCTTAGAATGGATGCTTTCGATGCATATTGTATTGAAGTTTTTAAATCAGATCTTGTGGGATTTCTTGAGCTTCTTAGCACTAAGGCAATGTTTTAATTTATACTTGTACTTTTTATTTCAGCTTTAGTATACATATTGATCTAACGCAATAAACAAAGGTAGACACACTTTAATTAACATTTTTTTATTTTCAACTAAAAATAGTTTTTTATGTACTTTTTTCATAATATTTCATTATTGTTTTATATTCAATTCTATTTTTACTAATTTTCAACTCATACACTGCTATCTTAGCGCCATATTATTATCGCTTTGGTAATCGGCGCTCGGCTCTCTTAAACAAAGAAACGTAATAAATTGATCGGAATTGTTAATTGTGGCGTAAATGATTTATACATAAGCAAATATTGCTTTGTTATACAAAAATACACTAAATTTAAGTAAAAATTAGCTTATTATTCAAACAATCAAATAGTCCCCTATTACGTATTTACACGTGGAGATTTTTTATTAAACGCATATACACAGATAAAGAATTAGGATTAATATTCATCAAAATATATATGTAAAACAGCTGGGAAAACTGTATTGCATATATAGTATATATAAGTATATATAAATAGAGCCAAGACTGCATATAGGCATATTAAAGTGCATATAACGTATATTTGACGTGCATATAAGGCATATTAGAGTGCATATATTCCAGTATATATACTTTGGTACTGTATATTTATCTGGTTTTTATATGCATATAAATTGATTTATCCTGCACAAAGTGGTATTTAGGCATATTTATATCAGAAATTCAGGAAAAAACCTTATTTAAATACATATATATAAAGAAGTGGCGAATACACGCAGAGTTTCTTCACATATAGTTGGTGCATCAGCATATATAGCTGGCACTTGGGCAAATATAGAAGGGGATATAAGGGCAAATAAGCTGCAGCCGGCTATTGCAGAGTGTTATTTTGGGCCGGGGAAAATGCATCAAGCATCTACACGTTTAATGCGGATGACAACGGATGGCCGTCCTTTTACACAAGTTGAGAGTGTAGAATGAGTGTATTTGTATCTTACGTGGTATAGGACTATAAAGACTTGTTTTCTACACTCATTGTTAGTCTTCCTCTCAGTACTCACAGGACGCATTTTCGTTCACATTCATTTTCTTTTACAACAGAAGAAGCGTTAATTAACCTTCGATATTTAAAGCTGACTCATTCAGCACGATCACCGGATGCTAAGGTATAAAATAAAGTGTTAGAAGTGCAGTTGGTTGTAAACAGAGTGTTTAAGAAGTTTTGCATGAACACTAGTTAATTTAGGAGCTGAAACGGACAGAAATGGGTAGAAACTTTTTGTATTTGATCAATGTCTCTTTTTTCCCAGGTTTCTTTGTTGAATTGAGTTTTAATCTTGTGTTCCAGTATTTTGTAATAAGTTCCAAGCCAACTGCTTTTAAATATCTGTTTTTAGTGTATCTGATTGTGTCTGATGGCTAACTTCGAGTTTTAGGATCCATCAAAAATTGTGGTTACTACAAGCACTACGACATTTAGTATGGCGCCTGATGTAGCAAAATCACTATGTCAATGGTTTATTCTTTCCCATTTTATCGAATCAGTTAGTGAAAAAAATCTTACAATATTTAAAGATAAAGCTATTTGGAAATTGACACCGAAAGGTATCACTATTTTGTCGCGGTTTGTTAAGCGTAATGGCGTTGATATAAGCATTGTTAATGATCTTCTTGCTTCGCGATATAATACAATGCAATTAGTGATTATTGAACGTGATGCTAAAACTGATATGATACTACAAGATCCCTTTATGACTGAAGTTATATTTCGTTATTTTATTGGATCGAAACCGAATTTTGTTTCTTCAAATATATCAGATTCTGCTGATGACTATATTGATGGTTGTGTTGGTGTTCGTATTATTGAACAAAAATATCTCGAGTCTTCTAAGTATTGTTTTAATGGGCTAAGTGCGTTTTTATGGCTTATGAGATGTTGTACAACCATGACGTATGGAGAAGCAATTGATATTGCTACTATTTTTGTTAATTATAACTTAATTGTCCGCGAAAATACTGATTTACTTTCCAAGAGCGATAATTTCAAATTTAGTTCATCCAAAAATGATATTTATATGCTTACAGAGAAGGGGCTTTCAATATCAGGCTGGAATAATCTTGATACTTCACTGAATGCGCCATCTTCTAAACAAAAATTCTTTTCTATCGGAAACGGTCGTAAAAAACAATCTAATACTAAAAACGTTCAATTTCGTGCATTGCAAAAGGTCGATGCTAATTCTTCAATTCTTCAAAAAGAAAATCTTTATGATGCTGCTGCAAATCTTTTAAATAATGAAACAAATCACAAACGTCTTTTTACTATTTTAAAAGATCCTGCATTGCGTTTTCAGTTTCGGGTATTTTTACAGGAAAATTACTGTGAGGAAAATCTTTCTTTCTATCTAGAGTCTATCGAATTTTTTCAACTTGCTGAACATGCTACGAATTCAGTATCTATTCATGAAGCTTTAACAAAAGCCTATGGTAAAAAATATGTTTTTAATTGTTTATACGTGGTTGACAGTTTGATAGAAATGTATAATGCTTTTCTTGTAGAGGGATCGCCTTGTGAACTTAACCTTGATTATATATTAAGGCAAAGTTTAGCAGATTTTATGACAACAATTATATTAAGTGATGAGGAGACTATGAAAAAGACCTTGGATTCTGTTGTTGATCTTTTTAGTAAAGCACAAAAACAAATATTTAGACTTATGGCAAGAGTGAGTAAATGAATCATTTTTATTTATTTTTAATATATGTAGGATTCTGTCCCGAAATTCCTTCAGTCTGCTACTCAGCCAAAAAATAATAATCAGCCTCAAAAAATAACGAGACCATCTTTATCAACTCATCCTATACCGCAAATATCATGATTTTTTAGAGGGTATTCATATATTAAATATAAATTATCATTCTTTCATCATTTTTATGCTGGATGTCGCTTTTTCGTAGAAACATATGTTTCATATATCATTGTTTTTAGTACACAACTTATATTTATATCATCAGAAAAAGTTTAATCACTTGTATTTTGCTTATTCATCCATTTCATTCATCATATCTTCATTATCTATACTTAGTGCGTTAAGCCGCCGCATCTGATCCATTGATCTAATATATATTAGCTCTTATTATTTATTTGTTTGTTTTACTTTGCAAAAAAAGGCCGAATCTCATTAATTTCCATAGAACCTAGATTGTCCATTTGAAGATGTGTTTCATTTAAAGAAGAGAGTCCTTGTCTTGTTTTTCCTTGTCTTGTTTCTCTTAAGTCACGCAAAAGACGGCGGATCAGATCTGGTTGATCCATATCATCAGAAGCACTAATTTGATATTAATTTGAATATTGAAACATGATTTTTTTCAAGACACTTCAAGCAAAATATTTGATATCTCAAGCCACTGGAGTGGTAACGGTGAAAAGCCATTTCCTGGTTTATTTTCTTCATCAAGGAAATCCTGCAATATTTCTTGAGATAACCATGAAGGAGGTAGGATATTGGCTCGTTTTTGGCGCTTTAAGAAAACAGCCATCCATAAAGGCACTGTTACTCTGTGTGGCGGGTTAAATTGAGGAATATTTTCCTTTAAAATAAGTTAAAAATGTAAAATATTGAAAACATTCATACGCCGATCAACGGCAGTGCATCCATTGTTTGCAGTGGAATAATTTCAATTAGAGATGATTCAGCAATAAATGCTATTTCTGAGGGTGTAAATGAGAAAATCTGAGCTGATTTTAATGCCATGAAAAGCTATTATCTGCTTCGTTAAAAGAAAAATTAGGGTTCTACTTTAAATCTTATTTCTTTCGTTAATTTATGTATAAAAATTGTTTACTGGATTATAGTGTGTTTAATGTTATGTTATATATTGTTTTTTTGTTTAATAAAGTAATAAATATAAATTTAGAAGTTTTAATTTCTGTTTTTTTTTATTTTTTTATTTTAAAGTTATAAAAAATACTAAAACAATTTTCATATTTTTAGACATTTATATATTGTTTTTAAGTACATACTTATTGTTTTGAATACTTTATAATTTTAAGCATTTAAATATTACTAAGATATTTTATTATTTATTGCATTAATTTTTTTAAGCAATTTTAATTGATATATCATGTTTTTATAAGAAATTATGTTATTTTTATTAATAATATAATTTATATTTTTGCAAATAGTTTGATTTTCTCTTAATCTTCAAAAAATAATTTATAAGTGATAAAAATGTCATTTAGAAATTAATAATTTTTCCTAAATAGTTTTTAATTTTTTAAATTCAGATTCAACTACTAGTATTTTTATGCAGAATACTTTTATAAAAGTTAGATACTTATTGTTATGATTTTTTGATGCAAATAAAATATGTTTTAAATCAGTAAATCTAAAATTTCAAATTTATTATAAAAAAAGCTAATTTCATTAAAATTTTAAAAGAATTATTTAAAAATATTTTAGTTGCTAAGCTATAATTTAGTAAAAATATGTTAAAATATTTTATTAATTTTAAAATAAAAACAATAATTCATCTTATATATTTATATATTTATATGTAATAAATATCTTAAAATAGCAAATGTTGAATAAATTTAAAAAAAATAGAAAATCTTTTAATTTAAAAAAAATTTAGATTTATCTAATTGAAGTTTTTTTATTGATAAAAAAGATTTTAGCTTTGTAAAATGATACTTTTTAATATCATTGAAAAACATTTTTAGAAAAATTATTTGACTTAGTAATCATTCGTTCCATATAGTAATTTTTTTAATCAACAATAAATTTATAATCTTTTATATACTAAATTTTTTTAAAAATTAAAAACCTAAAAATCATAACTTTCTATAATTCATAATTTTTATATTTTTATAATTTTTTTTGAAATTTGTTTGCAGTCTAAAAAATACAAACTTTAGAAAACAAATTACAAAAATAAACTGTTCAACCATTTTCTATTAAAGTATATAATTTTATTATTCTCATATCATACAAAAAAATTCAATTAAAATATAAAAAAGTTTAAACCATTTAAAAACAATTAAAATCATTATATTTAAATAGATTAGATGTTTTAATACTCCTTATGTTGAAAGTATTTTGCATCCTAGATTTTTTAATAATTATTGGTCATAATATCAAAATCCAAAAAAATAAAAAATTTACAGTCTAATGTATAGTGATAATTATTATATTTGGAGTATTGGAAATACAAAATAGTCTGTTTATAGAGGAAAAATAGAAATAAACATTGAATATTAACCAAATATGAGATTAATCTTAAAAAATAAAATACTCCGAGACATTTGAAAATGTAGAATGTAGAACCTAAAAATTATAGACGAATGAAATCTTGATCAGCATCAATTGTAGAGGAATCTGGAATACTAAAAGAATCTGAATCGAATTCATTGAACGAAATATCATTATCACTTGAATTTTCTGTAGATTGGATATTGGTATTTGAAATTAAACCATGAGATTCAAAACATATAGGAGATTCATCATCACTAACAACTAAAGAACATTCTTTGCGCTTGCGTGCAGCCCTTTCAATATGGGGAAGTCGACAATTCTTTATTAAACATGTGCCCTTTTCAGAAAAATCAGGGCATTCCCGTAAATGTTTTTCTCGGCATTCTATACCCTTTTCACAATAGCCATCTATTGCAAATGCTCTACAAACAGGAGCAGAAGGATTAACTCTAACATGAGCATATAAACAGTTAGTATTTGAGCATCGGCCACGTAAAAAATGTAAACACGCAGAAACACGATGTGGCGTTGGCTCATGAGATAAATCACATGAGTTTTTGTTCTGGCATTTCCCTTTCATAAATAATGGACAAATTGCTACATGATTTGGATCGTGTTTATAAGGACAAGATTTGCCTTGTACACATTTACCTATATTATTATTAATTTCAACTTCTAATAATTTAACGGGATTAAAATCAACTAGAATACCTAGTCGTGTATAATACTGACAATGTTTTTCAATTTTCTTTATAGGTAATTTATTTTTCCTGTAGAATAAGCATGAAACAAAAAACTGTCTCTAAAAATACCTAATTTTTGATTTTACAAGAGATGCACTCCATAAATTTCCATTCTTACTTCTCCAAAAAACAGAACCCGAAACAAAAGCTTTTTTCAATGTTTTTAAAGACGGATCATTGTCTTTCTTGTAAGCCAATAATGAATATATTACAAGAAATATATATACCTTTAGCTCGAATAAGTTTGTTTCCATTTTTTTTCATGTAAAACTTAACACCGTTAATCACTAATTCTTTCACATCGCTTTCTACAGAGTTTTTTGGCTTTTCTTCTTTTAAAAACTCCTCCCGTTTCATTTTTTTTAACAAACGCGTTTCTTCGATTGCTTCAGCTCGTTTTTTTGCTGTACTGTCATAGATACTGGCATTAATCAATTGGATATGTCTATCCTTCTTTTGTATCCACCCAGAAGATGCCGGCTGGGTACTATCATTTATATTTGTGCTAGTATGTCCTGTGCTAACTACCAAAGACATATGTCTTGATCGATGTTTGGGATTTCTTGGATAATGATGTGGCTTAAATGATAAGTTCTTGGTATTTTTAGCATCTATTCCCCCTATTAATTATCCTTAATGAGGCACTTTTTGTGTTTATTTTTTAGTATACCTCGTTTGTGTTTGTGACGATTGATCGCGCCTATTCTTTATTATTTTTGATCAAAGAAATTACTTTTTAATATAACTGTACCCGCAACAATAGCTATTTCATTTAGAATCTTCTCCTTTTGAACTTTTTCTTTTTTTTCTTTTTCTATGGATCTCTTATCCATGAGAAGTAAGCTGTTAATATTTAAAGAATAAATGGTAAAAATAAATAAAAAGACAAATTCTAACAAATTTGTCTTTAAAAATGATAAATATTATAAAAAAAGTTTAAATTATAATGATTTTGATGAATAACATTTTATAATTTTTATAATAAATTAAACCTATAAAAACATAAAGATCTTTTTGATAAATAATAGAATTTATTTTTAACGATTTTTTTAATATTAATAAATAAATAAGTGAATATTTAAATGTATATTCTATTTATTTTGTCTTTAAAAAGAGGACTGCCAAAAATGACTATTAAATTAAAAGGGTTTGATTTAGAATATTTGTAGTTTAAAATTTATCTATAGTTTAAGCATTTTCTTATTTTTTATTAAGATTTTCTATTCATATATTGATTTTAAGACTTGGATTTTTCTAATAAAAATCGTTTTAAAATTAACTTACGTCTCTAAACATTAAAATATCATCATTTATTTATTAATTTAGAAAGCATAATTTTAAAAGATAACCAATACTAAATTAAATATTAATAACTTTAAAAGCTCAAAGGAAAAAAGGATTTTATATTTTTAAATATTTAATTATGCTAATAAATAATTTATGGTATACTATAATGTCTACTATTATTTCGAATAGTGGTTTTCATTTTTATGTTTTTAAAAATATAAAAAATGAATATTGAATTAATATTGAATTAAAAGCAAACTTATATATATATATAAGCAAAGTATATCAATTTTTACACAAACATACACAAACATACGATATATAACATTTAGTTTTTTTCAATATCTATAATAAATATATGCTTTCAGAAGTATATTATACCAAACATGAAATTGGGGTTATAAAAGAGTAGATAAGTTGATAAAAATTTTATTAAATGCTTCAATATAAGTTGGGGAAGATATCAGAGATAAGTTATCATAGTCTGTCAATACCAGTTAAAAATAAGTAATATCCATAGATTTATACATATAAGAGTGTAATTTTTATATGAAAATAATTGTTTTTTATTAGGAATAGTTTATTTCATTTTTTATTTCCTTTTAAAATTTCTAAATTTTATTAAAAAAAATAATTAAAAAATAACTCAATATGAATGAGAAAGGCCATATTCCCAAAATACTTTTTTTTAATTAAAAATTTTTAAAGATTTAATATATTATATAATTTTATAATTTTATCAGATGATATAAATTTTGTTAGATAGGTCATAAATCAGCCATAATATTACAAAAATGTCTTACGAAAATGTCCAGAGAATTGACTAATTTTTTTAAAAAGTTCAACATATTTCTTATTCAAAATGTTTCTATGTTGTTTTTTTTTTAAAAAATAAGTATTTAATAACAGATATAAATATTAGTAAAAAGGAAAAAAGTCATCATTTAATAAATTAATTTAGACCTATTTAAGTATTAAAAATATCTCTTAAAAAAGATATATAATTAGATTTTTCACAAGTTCGTTTTCTAAAAATGTACCAAATCCGCTTTTATTATATCATATCTTTTGCTATTCATTTATAAATTTGTTTTCTCTTTCTTCGAAAGTGAATACTTTGAATTAATTAAATGACTTTATTGTTTAAAGTTATATGTATATTATGATACAGAATGAAATAGTACTTTATGTAGAATAAATATTGTTATTTTTCATCAATAAATATTAAGTGAATATATTTCCAATAATTAGAGTTTTGTCGACCCAAAATTTTCAAATCCCATCATTTGAGCAATTGTATCGTTTTCCACTGAAATCAAATCATCATCTTTTTTTGTATTTAACTGTTTTTCTTTCAATCTAATCTTTTTCTTTTCTTTCTTCTCTTTACGTTCTTCTTCCTCAATAGCTTTTCTTTCAGAAATTCTTTGACTTAAATTAAATTCCACATGTTTTTTCTCATCTGCAATCTTTTGTTTTAACCATGCAAGCCTTTTCCTTACATCATCGAGTGTTGCTCGATCTTGTCGCAATGTTTGATTTGTTGCCCTTAAATCTAAACAAAAGATAATATTAGTTTATAAACTACTTGCTAAAATACGGATGATACGTTGTTTGCTGTTTAAATGATCAATCCAACTATTTGAGTCCTTATAAGTTTCATCACACGTTTCACAATAGTATCCAGCCCCTTTTCCTCGTCGTCCTACAGATGCTCCATATGGAACAAGCACTGTTTTGTTCAAGTTTTCTTCAAGATTTAATTTATCTCTTGCTTCAACAATTTTAACATCTGGAGGCGTTGGTTCCCGCTTAAACTTTCCATGCTTCTTTTCCCATCTTATTTTAGCATTTTTCTTTTCTTCTGCTTCTCTTTCTGCTGCTTTTTGTGCATATTCTGCCAAATCCTATTTCAATTATTAGTTTATCTTTAAAAATGTTTATTTTTATAAAAAATAGGCCAAATCACACCCATGTTTTTCGAAAATTAGGCTCTGTAGAGCCTTTATATATTCCATTGCCTGTCATTTCTTTAAAAATTTAAAGTTATTTTTCTTAATAATAATTTATCATAATGTTTTATACAAGAATTTGAATATCGAAAATTATGCAACGTACAAAAAACTTAAATTGATGTGGAATACATTAGACCCAGAAATATTAAGACTTCGGCTGCTTTTAGAGCCACATTTTTTGGAGATGATACATCAAGTTAACTAAGTTTTTTTTTTACCTTTTTTTAGCTTATTTTTAGACTCATCCAGAGCTTGCAGATGCAGCTGTCAATGATCCTGAAACATTTAAAAAAATGGTACAGAATTTGTACATGAGCAAGGAAAACCTTGAGATTGAGAGGCAGAGAGAAATTGTGTGTTTTTTCTCTTTTTAAAGATGACGTTTTTTGCGGGATTAATGTGTTTTTAGAGTGCACTAAACGCTGATCCATTGAATGTTGAAGCACAAGCAAGGATTGAAGAAATTATACGGTAGAGTCTTCTTTCTTATTTTTGAATGAATTAACTATATTCCTAGCCAAGAAGCAGTGATGGAGAACTTAGAGAACGCCATGGAGTATCATCCCGAAAGTTTTGGTCGTGTAACAATGCTTTACATAAATGTTGAGATTAATAAACATAAAGTAAAGGCATTTGTTGATTCAGGGGCACAGAATACTATAAGTAGTGTCTTTTTATTTTTTTGAAAAAATTAATGTTTAAGTGAGTCCATCATGTGCAAAAGCGTGTGGGTAAGTTTGAATTATGTAAATAAATATATATTTAGTTATTTTAAGAATTATGCATTTAATTGATAAACGGTTTTCTGGTATAGCTAAAGGGGTAGGCATGGCAAATATCATTGGACGTGTTCATAGTGCCCAGATTAAAGTAGGGCCATTATTTTTAGCATGTAGCTTTACAATTATAGAAGTAGGCATTATTTTAATCATTTATGTTTTTGATTTTTTTCAGGGAAAAGATATCGATATTTTATTTGGACTTGATGTTAGTTAATTTATTGTTAATTGTACTTACTTATTTTTTCAAGATGCTTAGAAGTCATCAAGCATGCATAGATTTAAAAAAAAATGCTCTTATTATTAACGACGCTATTATTCCTTTTTTATCAGAATCTGAACTCCCTGATAGTGCTAAAGTGGATGCGATTTATGTTCCTGAACCGGGATCTTGCGATAGACAGTCTAAAATTACTAGTACTGTAGAACAGCCAGCAATTCAGGGCAGCAGTTGTGTTCCTGATTATTTAAATCATAAAGAACAATCAAAATTTCCCGAAAAAGATATCCGTCAGCTTGAAGCTTTAGGATTTTCAAGAGAAGAAGTAATACAAGCGCTTGAAGCAGCTGATGGCGATGTTTCTATGGCTGCTAATTTTTTATTTTGAATTTAATAAAGATTAATATATTATACCAACGATTCAATTCATATAGTTTTTTTTACATAAATCATGTAGTTCATATGGTATTTTTGAGGCTTAAAAATATAATTTTATGTGTTTATATTTTTTTATTTTTATAACTTTTTTTTTTAAAAATTATATCATTAATATTAATCTTTTATTTTAAATGACTTAGAAAATTCCATGAAAAATATGTTTTTAATATAAAACTTTAAGCATTATTAATTAATTTTGGTATATAAGGAACATATAATGTTTTTTATTTAAGTTTTTTTGAGTTAAGCTGAAAATTCAAAATATGTTTCAAAATTTAAAAAATTATAAAAAACAGAAAAAAATAAGGAAAAAGAAAGAAAAAGTAGATAATATACTTAAAAAAAGGCGAAAAAAATGTATTTTTTTTAATAACAACAATTCAAAACTACTTGAAAATAAAAAATTAGAGAAAAAATCTCAAAAAAGTATTAAAAAAGATACACAAGAACAAGATTGTTCATATGTTTTTGAAGAGCCTTTATCATATTCGAATGGATCAAATGAAGCGTTTTCTAAAAAAGAGAATAAGGATAAACAACTTACAAAATTACAACAAAAAATGAAATTAAAACTTTCAGGAGGAAAATTTCGTATGATTAATGAACATTTATATAATATTACAGGAAAAGAAGCTTTAGAATTCTTTAAAAAATATCCTGGAATATATAAACAGGTACTGTTTTTTAAAAATAATATTTTTGTTCAATAAATGTAGTATCATATAGGATTTCAAAACCAAGTATCATCTTGGCCAGAAAATCCAGTTAACTTAATGATTAAGAAGTTAAATTTATATATACAAAAAACTAAAAAGTTAATGATTAAAGTGGCTGATTTAGGGTGTGGTGATGCAAAAATAGCGAAAGCAATGAAAAATATACCAAATATCAAAATATATAGTTACGATTTAGTATCAGAGAATCCATTTGTTGTTGCATGCGATATGTCTACTGTATAAAGTTTCCTTTTTGAATATGATAAAAAACTAATCTAATAGTTACCTCTTATTGATTCGATAATTGATATAGCTATTTTCTGTTTAAGTCTTATGGGAACAAATTATATAGACTTTTTAAAAGAAGCATGGAGGGTTTTGAAGATAAAGTATTTTCTTTATTTGCTTTTTTAAAGCTATATGTTAAATTTAACATAGTGGGGAATTATGGATTGTTGAAATTAAGTCCCGGTTTACAGATAATAAAGGAAACGCTTTTTGCACAGCATTAACTTCACTTGGATTTTCACTTATCGAGACTGATGTTTCTAATAAAATGTTTATGTGTTTATACTTTAAAAAAAATGATAAAATTGACAATAAAAAAGATTTCGGTATATTACTCAAATCATGTATATACAAAAGGCGTTAATTGTTTTGGATAATGTGTATTGTATTTTATTAAATGCTAATTGCTGCATATTTTTCTAAATATTCTTGGATTGATTTTGTATTTTCCTCATTTAACATCTTTTTGGAATAATCTATAATATCTTTTGATGTAATAATCGCTTCTACTGGGATCTGGTATTCTTTACGTAGCATTTCAACTGTACTAGCTTCATTATTATATCTCTTTTCTTGGCGGTCCAATATTTCTACAATTCCGACTAATTTTCCACCTTCTTTTTCAATAATATCAATTGCCTCTTTGATTGCAGTTCCTGCTGTAATTACGTCGTCCAATATTAATACTCGTTTTTCTTTTATTGATGTGCCTACTATATTACCTCCTTCTCCATGATCCTTTTTTTCTTTTCTATGGTATATAAATTCAATATTTGCCTTAGTTTTGTCAAGTTCATAAAGTTTTATCGCTGTGATTGCACCTAAAGGAATTCCTTTATATGCCAATCCAAAGATCACATCAAATTCAATTTTCATATTCAAAATAATATGAGAAAAAGCTGTTGCTAATAAATCTAAAAGGATAGACGTATTCATAAAACTACTGTTAAAAAAATATGGACTTTGACGCCCTGATTTTAAAGAAAAAGAACCAAACTGAAGAGCTCCTGATTTTTGTGAAGAATGAAGAATATTAAATTTGTAGTTTTCCATTTTGTGTTTTATAAAAAAAGTTTTTTAAATAATATTTTTATCAAAAAAATTAAGTTTAAATCTCGTATTTATGGAAAATCTAATAAATGTCGAGTTTATCTAATATACCGGAATGAATTTGAATATTTTTATTAACATTATCATAGTCTTTTAAATAAATAATATATTTAATATAGTTTAGAAAAAAACATTTTGTATATTTATGTATATTTAGTTTTTCTTAAAAAATACTTTAGAAATCAATAATAAAATGTAAAAATTTTTAATATTTTAATAGTATTTTATGACATATAAATCTGTAGTAATTTAAAAAGGAATATTTATAGTTAAAATGTATTTCACAAAGGTATTTTTAATAATATATTTTTTATTTTTATAGATATCTTTCAAGTAGAAATATCTTACTATTTTATCTTTTGTAAATTGAATCTTTTTCTTCAAATAAAATTAAAAAAATTGATTAATCTTTGTAAGTATGCTTCTATTTTTAAGCAATTTTATTTTTATTATATAATCTTAAGCTATATTGAAATTTATTCCAAAAAATTTTTCAAGTTTAAAAAAACTAATATTATAATTTGTCGCAAATAATAAATTGTGCTTATAATAAATTGTATAAATATTATTATATCATTTTTGAATGTTAGATTGTAATACAATTTTAACTTTTTGTTAAATTCTTCAATTTTACAAGAAAAAAATAATATTTTAAAACATATTTCTTTTAAAATAAAATAATTTAAAAGATCAATACAATAATTTTCAGAAAAGTTGATTGGCATTCTAGATTATGATAAACATACTGAAGATAATATTATAGAAATAATTATAATATTCTTATAAAGTTAATAGAATTAAATAAAATTATTTAAATACAGAAAGATTTTTATTATTCTATATCTAAAATATTTTTTATAATAATTTATAGTATTTGTTATTCATTCTTAAAAATTTAAGTTTTACTAGAAAAAATTGCTTATATTGATTTTTGATTTTAAACAAAAAAATGTTATCTCAAATTTATTACAACTAATAAATGAAGTTTTTTTAAAATAAATATTGATGAATAATGTATTATCTACTTTAAGGAAACTAAGAACTGATACATAAATTTTTAATTTATAAGTATTCAAAAAGATTCTATAAAAAGTTAATTATAATATTTTATAAAAATATCATATAATAAACTATTATTCTAATTCTAAAAAAACACCTTAAATACTTTAATTATCTTGTTATATTTGTTTACTTTAAAAATATCATTTTAAAAAGATCTTATAACTGGAATTAATTAAAATTTAATTATTCAAAATATAATATAATTTAATATAAATATATAATACAGACAATATCTTTTTTCAATGATTTTACTATTAAAACTGAGTTTTTCAAATAATTTATAGAATTAAATTAACAATTTTACAAAATACTTATTTTTTCTAAAAATCATAATCATTCCTAATAAATACTTATAATCTAGTTAATAATACAGTAATATGCCATATAGTTTGACATCAGATTAGATCAAGTTAGATGACTAGTGTCAATAGCCATTTTGTTCTAAAACATTGAGATTTAGAGATTTCTGAAATCCTTAAAAACCACAAAAATATGGGTTTCTGAAAAATCAGAAGAATTTTACAACAAAAAATCTCCAATACATCAAATCTATCTCTTAAACATCAATCATCATTTGTCAAACTCATGACGCCAAACTTAAGATATTTCAAAGAATATCATTACAGTATCTTTATAAATAAAAATAAAACTTCAATTTAAAAATAAATATTTAGAAATATTTTTAAACTATACAGAAAAAATTCAATATTTTCCCAGCATTAAAAAGAAACTTCTAATAAATCATTTATTAAATAACATTTTTTATGGTTATCTATAAGACATTCGGGCAACATATTAACGGAATCTCCGTGCACACATCAATACCATTAACGTTAAAAACTAGTGATATCCAATTTAAAAGTTTAGAAAACCCATTTTTACATAAAACTTAGCCATTGTTTTAAACAGATTTATATTTTTTCCTACAAAAATGACTTCACCGCCAAATAAATCAATTTACAGGTCAAAGTTTCCTATTGCAAGAATTAAAAAAATAATGCAAGCAGGTAAGTTTTATACTACTTAAATAGTCAAAATAACATGAAATATTAGACGAAGAAGTAGGGAAAGTAGCACAAATTACACCAGTAATTGTTTCTAAAGCTTTAGAACTTTTTATGGAATCAATTGTAAATGCAACAATACAACAAGCTCGTGCTAAACAAGCAAAAAAAGTAACTGTTTTGCATATGTATTAAAGTTTCTTTCTGTATTATTAATATTTATATTTTATTTAGGAAGAGTGCAATTGAATCAACTGACCAATTCGACTTCTTAGTTGATATAATTAATAAACATATAAGTACAAAAAATCTTGAAAAAGATACAGGACATGGAACTGAAAAAATACAAGAAGAAAAAAGCAGTACAAGTAACACAATAAATCATACAGATGCATCACTTCAAAAAAAGGTATCTAATAAAGATGAGAAGTATATTATAATGTGAAAACACACAATGAAGAGATATTAGCATATGTAAATATAATTGTTTGAAAATCATATATTTAATTGATACAGATAATCAGTACTTGACATATCATTATACATTTTTCTAGATCTATCTTGAATAATGAATATATAAATAATAGATTTTTAAAATTGTATACAAACCAAAATCACATATATAAATGCAATACATAATAATAACATAGAATGACAGATATAAAAAATCGAATTTAACTCCCTTGAAAGGCTACATCAAATTTCTCAGCCATTGCATTTTTCTTAGCACTAAAGCCAGTCCCTTCTTTAGAGAGTTCTACAATTGAAAGTTTAGAGATATTTTTTGCTGCATCTTTTTCTTCTAAATACAAACTAGTTTCACATACATAACAAACACCAGAATCGCGAACAAACTGATCTAAACATATTGTACATATAACGTGACCGCATAACTTCATAACTATAATATAAATTAAAGAAAATATTTTAAAAAGCAAGTAATTACGATATGCTCCGGATATGTTTGAAAGTTTTTTTTTACAAGCTGGACAAATTCTTTGTGGATTCTTGTTTTCTGATGATTCGTTTTCAGTAAAATGAACTGAAATTAAAGATTTTAGCGATATTTTATGAGACTTATTAGCAGTTGATGCTGGACAAATAGGTACAGTTTTCCGTTTTTTTATAGTCTCTTTGGTATTTACAGAAGGTGTTAATGATGGAATCCAAAAAGAATTAATTTTTGGTATTGATCGTAATTCCTTATAATAAACATTTTTTCAAAATAATTTGTTTTAACTTACTTTCTCTTTTATATATTTCATTTTTTCCCTATCTTTGTCATTTTTTGTAATTTTTAAAAGCTCTTCTTTGTCAAGTTCAAAAATTTCTTTAATTTCTTTTTTCTGCAAAACTTCATCATTATGTGTATTTTGATGATGCAAATTAGCAATCATTTGCTGTGCTTCAAAATCCTTAATAGCACGTCTTTTAGCAATTCCTTCTATTCTTTTATCTTCAATTTCATCTTGACGTTTTTTTTTTTCTATTTCTTCTTCCATTTTCTTTATTTCTTTACGTTGAGATAAAAGATTTTCCATAATACAGACTCTGCAAAAAATATCTCCATTTTCCTGACATGAAACAGTATCACGAGTTTGAGACATACAGAGATGACATGCGTCAAATTGACGAAATGAATCACTTTCAAGTCTTTGTTTTTTAGTTCCATAATCTAACATAGAACGTTCATCTAAAAAAAAGAAAAAAAGTCAAAAATATAAAAATCTATCCATTTGAAATAATACAATTTGTAAAAAATGATAAACTTGTGTTTCTTTTTGAATGTCGTGACATTAAAATTCTATTCTTTCAAAACTTAATTCTAAACTTAAATTTAAAAATATTTCAAACAAAAAAAGAATATACCTGTAAATAGATAAGTAATTTTAAATTAAAATGCAATAAATAAAATATAATAATATGTTTTAGTTTTAATAAAATTTATGTAAATATCAAAAAAAACTTAATTTTTGGATTGTTTCGATGAGTATTTGAAATATATTAAAAAATATTAAATAGATATTTTAAATTTTAATATATATTTATTTAATATATATTTATTATTTAAATTGAGCCAAAAGCTAAACACCATATTATATTTGACATAGGTATAACCGTAATAAAAAATTAAACTTTAAATATAGTAGAAACTATGTCTTATCCTTATTTTTAAACATAAAAACAAAATTTATATGAGAAACCAAGAAAAATAATAAAAACAAACCATATTTAGAATTTTTAGCCAACCTAGAATAAATATTCAAAAAATAATATATTTAAATTTTATATTAACTTTAAAATATAAAATTTTTGACAATTCTATATATGAAAAATAGAAATTTGAACTCATTTAATCGTTTCATAGATATAACAATGTAAAAGAAATAAGAAAATGTTAATGATCTATCAAAAAATATGATGTTTCATTTTCGTATTCAATAAAAAGTTATAATAGATAGAAAATATAATGAAAAAAAGTGAATTATATCTTTCCTTTCAGAATATGTGTTAAAAGTAAATATTTTAATAATTTTTCAAATAGATATAATACCACATTATCAAGCATTCAGAATATATTATTCTAATTTTAAAACATCTATAAACTGAAAACCAGATGTTAAAGTTGATTTTAGATCATTTGAAGCAACTTCATTATATGATGAGCGAATACAGACATTTTTAAATGTAGGAATTAAACATTCAATCAAAAGGTTTTCTATTGCTATATGTCCCTGAGAAATTGTATCACATGTTGTATATTCAATCTAAAAAAATTAAAAAAGTTTAAACTAAAATATTATATCACTTACATTAATCACCAGACCTTTATCTGTACTTGCTATACGAACAATAAAATCATTGATTTCATAAACATCTCCTTCAAGCTATCCAAAAATAAACATTGTTCAGAATATGAATAAATCGTGGAACCTGAAACATCTGTCTTATGTTCCATAACTTTGTTTTTATGATCATCTGTTCAAAATCTCCATCCATCTTGACTGATATTTGTTGAGTCTTACAAAAAGTAACTTCTGGACAAAAAGATAAAGAAACCATATAAAGATGCTTTTTAGGTCTTGTATAGAGTTTGTATGTCATAGACCAGCGTCCTAAGATAATTTAGGTTTAAAAACATAGAATTTTAAAATTTACCTATACTTTGTGCCAAAAATAAAAGCAATCTTTGCCGTATATTCTCCATAAGTGTCATCCCTGTATCATCTTGACATAAATAAACACTTCAAAGATATTAATTTCTTTTTATTTTTAATAAAAATATGTAAACTTACCCAGATATTGGCATACTTTTTTCAAGACGTAGTTATTGATAATGCCTAAACGTAGTATCAAAAAATAAATGAAACTGAAAAATTGTAAGTGAATAATAGATAAATTTAAAATATCATATAAATAAAGATAATAAATGATATATTATATACAAATGTACATATCAAATAGATTTTGAAAACATTTGTAAAGATTAAGTTTATAAAAAAAGAAAAATGATCTATATTTAAGAAATATTGAATAATGTTATGAAAATAAATTTTCAATAAATTTTTATTATATTTTTTTGGAAATAAAATTAGATATTTTTTAAAAAGAAAATTATTTACATAATTTTATTAGATATTATAATAATTTAAATTATTTTATATCAAATGTAATATTTTTTATGTTTAATTTATATTTAATTTAAAAAGTTATTTCATAATTTAATTTTTCTAAGATCTATAAAATGGGTGATATAATTTAAAAAATATGTTTGTAAAAAAAAAAGAAGAAACACATCTACTTTAGAAATAATTACTTAAAGTGAGTTGATTTATCCCTATTATTTAAGTTTATTTCCAAAATTGAACAAAGATATATATTTTACTAAAAATTTCTAATAAAATTTTGAACAAAATATTTCATAAATAATTTTTATAAACAAAAATAAAAATGATGTTAAAATTAATTTAAAAAATAATATCTTTATTACTTTTTGAAAAATATTTTTTTCAAATATAGAAACAAAATGTTTAAAATTTTAATTAAATTACAATATTAAAACAAATATCTAAAATTTATAAAAAACAATTATTCATTTAAAATTTGTATTTAAATATGAAAATAATCTATAAAATATACTAAATAAAAATAAAAACAAAGTTAACAATGAATTTTAAAACAATTTACAAAAAAATTCAACAACTTATATTTTAATTATATCAAATAATTTAAGTTATTTCTGATTTAGAATCGTTTCTAGGATTAGAATCGTCTTCAATATTTTTTAAACAAGTTAAAATTGGCATTGATTTCAAGTCAGAAACTTGAAAATTACTTTTTGTTTCATCATTAATTATATCATATGTAACAGGTTTTTCATACAACATGGTCTGATCATTAGAAGAAAACTCTTTAAATAGTATAGAAGGCTTAGAATTCTCATCTTCAGAAATTTCTATATCCGTTACCATTTTTTCAATTTTTTGTTTCATATCATCAACATGATCTATTTTTTTCTGAATCTCATCAAGCTGTTCATTTTCCTTAGCCAACATAGAGTTATTTTCTTTAAGAAGTATCTCTAATTGCTTAATAATATCTTCACGAACTACAATAGCAGCCTTCGAAGTATTGTAAGATAACTTAAGAGATTCCAATAACTGAAAAAGTTTTGAAGCATATAATGGAGATACAGGAGGTGTTTCGGCTTCCGTAAGTTGTGTGTAAAAACTAAATGAAGACCCAATAGACAATGAAGAAGATGAAATTGATGCAGTAAGATTATGATATAATAAATTAAGTTTAGACTATTTATTATAAGAATAAAAATAAATCTTTAATATGAAAAACCAACCAATTCTGGAACTAAAGATAATTTTAATGCACCTCCTATTTTTCCACCTGATAAAGACTTTTTTACACTTTTTTCAGCAACTAAAAATCATTTTAGATTTAAAAATACTAAAAAAACATACGTTCTAGTCTCTTATTAACATCCATCATTACATTTTCAGAAAAAATATTCCTTTGTTCCCATACATTTGCAACATGTTTAAGACGATTTTGAACATCCTGAGTCCCATGCAAATAAGCATTTTCCATCGCTTCTGCAATAACCTTGGATAAAATTAATATATAAAAAGTATGAAAGAAATCAAACAGTTGAAAATGCATTAACAAATTCCTCACGTTTACGAGCTTTGGATTGTTGTGTTACATCATTTGCCAGATAAATCAGATTCAATTTCCTCATACCAGACGCTTCAAAAAGTCAATAAAAAGCACCAAATAGAATATAAAAACATTCACCATCACGTAGACTCTGCATCCATGTCTCAACAATCTGTTTTGCACTTCTTCGGTGGAATAAAACCCCTACAATGATTACACTTATTTTTCTCAAAAAAAAAAGCAAAATTACACGAAGAAACGCTAGTAATCTCTTCTTGAGATCCAGTATTAAGTGTTGCAAACTTAGAACGAATTAAATCAAGAGTTGCCATTAACTAAAAGTATAACTTTTTTCAATTATTTGTAAACCAAATTTTTAGTACTAAAAAGATTTTTTCTGACAAAAAAAAACTAATAAAAAGATAATATCAGTTTTTAAGCACTATACAGTCTTTTAAAAGTACTTTTGGATAAATTTAATACAAAAACAACCAAAAATTAAATATCTTTTTTTTAAATTGATTTGTTCGATTCTTGAAATCTTAAGTATAGAAAAAATAACTTCAAGAAAATTCAACATTTTTCAAGTAAAAATTAAGAAAAAAACAGTTTTTATATAAAATTAGTGAAACCAATAATTTAAATTATTTTATCTTAAAAAGTCAGATTGAAATCCAATAACTAAAAACAATATTAGCAAAAATCTATTTACAAAAAAGATTCATTCACAATGTCCAATTTCCCGTCTTTAGAAGAATTTGATGCAGCAAATCACCATATAACACTGAATAGACACAAAGTATGTAATTATTTTTTTCTTTTTATGAGATTTTGTTTTATATTAGCCTCAATTCAAAATACAAGATGAAATACCCTCAAAAACCATATATTTAAATGATACTCAAACAGAAACAAAAGATGCAAACATAAACACATTATATGTTGAGGAACCTATCTTTCTTCAGTAAACAAGTTACTATTAATAAGTAAAAATGATTAATAAATGTAGAGAATGGAGACAACAAAGAGAACTAGATATTCAAAAACGTGATGAAGAAAATGAATTGAAAAAAATAGAAAGAATAGAAGCAGCAAAAGAAGCTATTAAAAACTTTTATGAAACGTACAACAGAAAAAAAGAGGCAGAAATTCAGAAAGCAAGGTATATAAATACATTATTAACAATTTATCTAGAATTAAATTTGAAAATAGAAAAAAACAAGAAGAATTTCTATTAGAAAGAAGTAAAGAGTCTCATGGAACACTATGGGAACGCATTGTGAAACTTCTTAATTTATCCGATACAACATCAGGTTTAGAAAATAATAATATATCAAAATTCAAAGAATTATTATTAAACCTTGAAAAAGATCCTAATGCACCAGGTGCTAACAATACTTAGCGTTTTTGTATATGTATTAAATAGAAATATGATTTATATAGTTGTCATTAAAAAACAATGATATGAAATAACAGCCGATCCTTGTTTTATGTATAATTTACTGTGTAACTCGGCTTTTTTTAATGATTTCGTTTGTTTCGACAAGTTCATATCCACACATTTGGGACCTCATTAATCTCATAAATGCAGAATTTATATTTTTACTTAATTCTGCATAAGTGCCTTCTTCAATTACTTTGCCTTTTTGATTTAAAACAATAATTTTATGAGCCCTTTGGATTGTAGCAAGTCGATGAGCTTGAAATAAAAAATTAATGAATAACATATATAGATTTATATTTACCAATAGTTATCGACGTAAGATTTTCTTGTTGAATCAAGTTTTGTAATGCTTCATCAACCAAAACTTCAGATTTTCCATCCTAGGAACAATTAACATAAAAAACATACTATACTATACTTTACAAGTGCAGATGTAGCTAAATATTTTAATAAAAAAAAAAAAAAAATTAAAAATTACCTTCATCTAAAATCAATATTTCAGGGTTTTTAATTAACGCTCTAGCAATTGCAATCCTAAATTATAAAAACATAATTAAATGTATATTATTTTATTATTGAATTACCTTTGTTTCTGTCCTCCACTAACTAAAAGTTAAAATGATTAAATAATTAAAAACAAATTTTACCTTAATTGTATTCCATTATTTCCAATATGAGTATTGATACCATTAGGAAAATCCATAATAAAATTAGAATTAGATTTTTTTATTGTTTTTATTATTTCTTCTAATGTTGCATCCGGTTTTCCATAAGCAATATTTTCTTTTATAGTACCAGAAAAAAGTGTAGGATTTTGTGGTACAATACCAATCTTTTTTCGAAATTGTTTTAAATTAAATTCCCGAATATCCATATTATTAATAGTAATTTTTCCAGAGTCTATATCATAAAATCTTAAAAGGAGTGATGCTATTATTATTTTAGTTAATTATTCAAGACCGAAATAACAAACCTATTGTTGATTTTCCTACTTTTATTAGAAAAAAAGTAAAAATAAAACAAATATATTAACTACCTCCTCCACTAGGACCACAAATTGCAACATTTGTACCTTGCTCTATTGTAAACGATAATTTAGAAAAAATAGGTATATCTGGACGAGAAGGATATGCAAAACAAACTGAAAATCAATATTGCATAAAGTTATGACATCTACTTTACCATCTTTGAATTCAATAGGTCCTTTAATACTAGTGACAAAAATACCTACTATTATATAAGTTCTAACTTTAAATATAAATAAACCAGACCTGTGGATTTTATAGATGGCTTTTTATCCAATAATTCAAACAACCGAGATGATGCACCTAACCCTTTAATAAATTCAGAATAAAATCCACTTAACCCAATCATAGAATTTCCTGTATATGCCGTATATAACAAAAAGGAACTGAGATCACCAATAGTTATAATAGAATTGCTAACCATGCGTCCCCCAAAAGCAAGAATAACCAATACTACCATATTCCCTGATAGCCCAATCTAAAAATTTTAATATTACATAAAAATAGTTTTCAAATTTTACTAATCCTAAAAATGTACTATTAAGAAATGCCTAAGATTTATGTTATAACAAGTATATAACATATACATGGTTGTTGTACATCCTTCTTATTCAATTGGAAGACTTTTCGAATTTTATTATTATAAGAGCGTAATTCAAGTGTTTCGCCTATTTTATAAACAATGATTTCAAATGTTCAAAATATACCTGTAAAAGCTTTAACTATAGATATATATGTTAAAAATATAATACAAAATTTAATTCTTAATACTTGTATATATATTTCTGAGATTCTCGGAAACTTTTGTTAAATCTCCTAAAGTTTTTTGAATTTTTTTTGATAAAGCTTTTATATAACGCCCATAGAACACCTAAAAATTAATAAAAACCAAGAAAACGATAATACTCACTGAACCAATTACGATTGGTGGCAGAATTAACATCATGACTGAAGTTAATTTTACAGATATCCATGTCATCATTGTAAGTCCAGCAGTTGTGGTGATTAAAGATTTTAAACCATCAGAAAAGTTTTGAGTAAGAGTTTTAGCAACGATTGTTGTATCTAAAGAAAAATCAAAAACAAAGTAAAAAAATATATTTCTACCTGAAGACAAACGTGAAATCAAATCACCACTCCTTAAAATACATTAATAAAATTTTTTAAAATAAAAACGACTTACGGATTAACATTAAAAAATTCTATATTTTGTCTGATAGTATTCTGATATAAACGTGATCGTAATTTAGATATAACTCTTTCACTAATAATTCGTAAAAGGAGACTACGTCCAAAATTAGATGCCCCACTAACTAGGAAAATAACAGCAAGTCCTGTATAGAAATAAAAGGGCTCAATCCCAAAAAAAGTGCCTTTAAATGGTTGAACCATAAAATCCAAAATTTTCCCAATAATATATCTTTAATAAATAAGATTTTTTTCAAAAAAAGTTCATATATATACGGCATAGACATAGAAACAGAAGACCCAAAAAACAGAAGAATAATAGCAACTACCACGTTGAGATATTATAGATATCTTTAGAAATTACCCGATAACATTCTAGTTTCGCCTTTAAGCAATTTAACAAAGCGTTTTAATTCGGAAAACATTATTTTCGAGTGAATAGTTGTATTTTGTCCATTTTGATGACTTTTCCCATTCTTCTAATCACAATTACAAATATACATCTTTTTATTGCAAACACACATGATCATAATAAATACTTTTTCTAAAACCAGGATGCAAAAAAAGACGTTTTGATGATGAAGTAAATATCAAATAAAAAGGCCTTTTTTCTACAAAGCAAAATCTATGGCATCGCAAAGAACTCCATTTACACGTATATAGAGTCCTAATTCTCAAATTAAGCAGCTGTTTCAAAGAAGTATTTGCCAATACATACTCATGTGTATATAAAAAACGAATAAACATATTATTTTGTTTTCTTATAAGTTTCAATGATGTTTTAAACTCCCTAAAAAGCATTGTTTTGTTGTCATCAAGATTTCAGAAAAAAACATGGAAAAAACTTTTTTATCCCAAAAATAAGTAAAACCGATTGAATATCTTCAATTCCAGTGATATCTATATATTTATAAAAAAATACTTTTTTTCTGATTTTCAATACATTTAAACTCGAGATTTCTCCCGAACCTCAGAAAAAAGTGATATATTATATATCAATAAAACATCCATAAATAGTACTGTTTTCAGCAGATTTTTTGCTATATTTCGATTAGAAATATCTATTTTCAACAATATACTTCTATACCACTTTTAAATAGCTTTTTTTTTGGTTCAAAATGGTTCTAGATTACTCCAAATGGGATAAGTTGGAATTGAGTGACGACAGGTAAAGATAATAGGTATATAGGCAGGTACATGTTATCTAACGAGCATTTCCAGTGATATAGAAGGTTTGGGCACCTGGAAATTTCAAAAAAAAGACTAAAATAGCCTATAGTTCATCCAAATGTCGACAAACGCTCTTTTATCCGATGGAAACAGCGAGATATTCATGAGAAACGTCAAGCACGCAAAAGAGCAATCCAGGATATCACTGCTACTCGGAAAATGAACACTGGTTTGGTGGAACAAATCTCAAGGATAATTGAAAGCTTGAAAACAACGACAAATCAATCTCCAGACAATGTCATTGATGATGTTTTAAATAAAATTAAGTTGGAAAACATACCCAACATAGAAGGTGCTGTAAAATATCATGTGTCTATTGGAACATTGATTGAACAAATTAAACAAAGCCTCAACACATTGGAAGGGGAAGAACGCCGTACAAGATTTATTCAGGAATTCGAAAAAAACACTGAAAAACTACAAAATTTAATCATCAAGGCCACTGAAGACCTTGAAAAACTAGAAGAAGAAGGCAAGGAAAAAATAACATCCGAAGATATACGGATCGGCTTTGAAAGTTCTGTGTGTATCTATATTAATTGACACTTATCTAATAAACTAGTCTATAACAAAAACACCAGCGAAAAAAGAGAAGAAAAAAATACAAACAGTCGAGGTCCTCAATAAACAGGCACTTGAAGAGAAAAACTTGGAGAAAACATCTTTATCGGAAAATATTACCAATACCGAAGACGAGACCACCGAACACATAGAACCCTCTAGTGCTGCAAGAGACTTTTCCAAACTTGACAGCCGTGATTACCACACCCTTCTCAAATTTATCAGTCTTCATCCGGAAATCGTCTCTGACGAACAAGAAACCGACGGCCTACTCATCGATGCATTCAATTATCAAATGCAGGGCAACGAAACCCTTGCCAAACAATGCGTCCACCAAGGCCTTCTTCTCCAATACTGTCGCCAGCTCGGCAAAGACGGCGTTACTTTGTTTTTCCAGCGGTACATCACCTCCCCTTCCTTTCCTCCCTTCTTTTTCTCACTCATTCCTTCCCAGTGTCACTTCTGCCAACCACGCTGCACATAAACTCTTCAACGACGATGTACACCAAACCTACTCCCGTATCAAGGTCCGTGCTGCGGAAATTCTCTTGGAACGTGACACTTCTTCCCCCGTAGAACAGATTCAGCTCCACGCGGTTGATCCCAACACCAAAATCACCATTTCCATCCCTCCCCCCTCCTCCGACGACCCCGACACCCAAATGGCCCGCCAGATCTTTGATTCTTTCTCTCCCGACCTTCAAGCCGCTCTCTACAGCGGCCAACTTGACAATATCAACAAAGTACTCGCCAGTGTTCCCCTTCAGCAGGCGGAAAACATCGTCAACGACCTTAAACTTGCCGGTCTCCTCAGTATTGAAGACGAACTCATAGACGCTACTCATGGCTCTCCTCCCCACTTTTCCTTTCCCCCTCAGCCATCCGATTCACAGCCCGGCCTTCTGTCTCCTGATTCTCCTTCTAAAAACTCTCCTAATTCTTCTCTTTAGACTCTTTTTTATACATTTTTTTTCTCCTTCTTTTTTCCCCTCCTTCCCTCCTCCCTCCCTTCAACACCTTTCGGACGACTATTTATTAAGCATGATCTAGACGTTTAGTTTTCATTATACTTATTATACATGTATTTCTGTATTACCCGTGTAAATTCAGTGTAGTTGATTGCTCCGTCCCCTATCTGCGTCAGTCCCGCTCTTTTCTTGTATACAGCGCTGCACCGCCTTTGCACCACCGCTGCACTCCTCTATGCCATGTCCACTGGCACAGTGTTAGCGCCTTCCACAGTAAAAATCCCGCTCCCACAAAAATACACAAACTCCCTCCTAAAATCCACACTCTAGTTTTATACATTTTCCTTGTTCTTCCTGTGTGCTCAGCGGCGCCCTGCTGCCCTTTCTCACCATCCACATCTGCCTCCCGGATCATCTCGTCCACCTCTTCGTCTGTAAGCTTTTCCCCGAGATTGGTCATCACGTGCCGCAGTTCTGCTGCTGAAATGATCCCATTGCCGTCTTTATCAAAGACTTTAAACGCTTCCCGAATTTCCTCTTCTGAGTCAGTGTCTTTCATTTTTCGGGCCATCATTGTCAGGAATTCGGGGAAGTCTGCCGTTGTCAGGCAGTGCAGACAAAAATACACAAAATGTACCAATTGTCCCGTTTCCGTCTGCATCGACCTCATTAATCATATCCTGAAGCTCGGCTTCGGTCGGGTTCTGCCCAAGAGAGCGCATGACAATGCCAAGCTCCTTGGTGGTGATGCATCCGTCGCCATCCTGCTGAGTAAGCATGTATACGCAGCACAACTGCACACTGCAGCATACAACGCATATACCGCGCATATACCGCGCATATAATGCATATACAGCGCATACACAACGCACAGTAGCAGAGTGCATACACTGCATACACAGTGTATATACAATGCGTATACTATGTATGTGTATACACTGCATAACATATGCGGACAGTATATGCTGCGTATATACATAGCATATATATGCAGTATATGTATAGTATGCGTACAATGCACGCACTGTGTGTGCAGCGCACTGTATGCGCACTGTATGCGTGTTGTATGCACTGTGCAATGCTGCGTGCATACACTGCACGGCTGCATACATGCACACTGACACTGCATACAGTGCGCATACAGTGCGGAGTATGTGTATATGCTGTATATACAGTGCATCTATGTACACACTGTACGTGCATGCAACACGTAGCATATAATGCGCATACACTGCATATAATGTGTGTGGTGTATACACTGCTTACACTGTATACACTATGCGTGTATGCTATACATATATGCTACACATGTCTGCATGCTGCTACATACTGTATATACAGTATATACTGTATATGCCTATATGCCTATATGCAGTGCACGCACAGTGCAGTGCGTGCGGTGCAGCGACACACACCTTGTCAAAGAGCGAAAACGCCTCGCGAAACTCTGCAATCTGCTCCTCTGTGAGGTTCTGCTCTGCCTGCGCAGCCTGCCCGCCAGCCATGTTGTGGTGTGCGCGGGCGCAGAGCGATACGCGCAGCGGCCGCTCTCGGGCGGCGATGGCGACGCGCGACCGGACGCGGCTGTTTGTTGCGTACAGACAGTCGTGCGTCCACCACCCTGTCGCAGCGCACAGCGACGAGCACTGCGGGTTGCTCGGGGACGCAGTCGAGCTCGACTGGCTGGCGCCCGACTGGTCAGCATGCGTCGGGGAAGTCGAGAGGCTGCTGCAGGAAATCAGCGGAGAGCGAGAGGCACTGGAGCGACTGTACAAGAAGAACATGCTGCCGGGGTTCGACGACCGCCGGCACGATGAGGGAGAGGCGCAGTGGCGCTGCATGCGTGTGCTGCAGGTGTGTGTTGCACTGCACAGTGTACGCATATACGTAGTGTGCACTGTATATACACAGACATGCATACACAACGCGAGTAGAGCACTGTATGCACTGTATATGCTGTATATATACAGCATATACATGCAATATATTATACATGCAATATATACATATACTATGCATATAGTGTATAGTATACATAATATATAGTATAGTATACACAGTGTATGCTGTATATGTATAGTGCCACAGTGTGCAGTGTATGCGTGGTGTATACAGTATAGCATATATAGTATAGCATACATATATATAGTATAGCATACATAGTATGCTGTGTGTGCACAATAGAGTGTACACTGCATGTATGCTGTATACAGTGTGTATGGAGTGTATGCATTGTCTGCGCAGTGCATGTGCAGTGCGTGTGCACTGTGTGCGGCGCTGACTCGCCAGAAAGGGCTTTAGGAGGTGCCAGGACCTGATAAGGACGGTCGTCCCCCGGCACGGAGCGACACCGACAGAAGCGGCCATTGCAAGAAATGTGCAGACTGCACTGGCAAACAAGGTTCAGGCAGAAAACATGCTCTTCAAGAAGAAGCAGTCGCTGTATCTTCAGCGTAGCACCACTGCATATGTGCCAAAGGCTGACCTCTCAGAGCTGCATCGGGGATCCGGACACACGGGTGCTCTTACAGACACGTATGGAAAGAGTGTCCCCAAAGAGGAGGGTGTCCCTATCACAGGAAGGAGTGTCCGGGAAGGGTGTCCGGAAGATGGGCAGATGCTTGTCGTACAGAGAGAATCAGAGGAAGAAATTGCGCGCAGAGAGAGAGATATAATGGATATTGCAAAAAGGATATTAGAGCTGTCGGATATCTTCAAGGAGATTCAATCAGTAGTGACGGACCAGGGGTGGGGAGAGTTTGTGTATTTTTATTTGGTCTTATCAAGCAGGAGTATTCTGGACACGATTAGTACGAATATCGAGAATACGGGGGAGTCTATGTGTGAGGCGAGCAAGGAGTTGAGCAAGGTATCTGAAGACGGGGTTTGCAGGCACTGACGGGGAAAGGCAGAGGCGTATCAAAGAAAATCACGAAAAAGAAAATGTATTTTTCTTCTTAGTCTTGTGGTGCTTGGGCTTTTTATTGTATTTTTAACGAAATCGAGCAAGTGAGCAGAGGGTGTTATCTAAGATGCTTTAAAATGTCCTATTGTAGCGGATTCGAAAGAAGCGATAATTGCAGATAAAAATGTTTGAAACGGTATTTCACAGTGCAAAATACGGGTATTATCATGTATTATGGGTTGTAGTTTTTGTGGTGCATCAATGAAATTATAAGGGGTTGAACGCAGGATGTGTTTGCGCTGGATGTGCTCAGTAAAACAAAAAATACAGGAAAGTGCAAAATACAGGAATATTTGTGGCAGAGCAGGCTTTTCTAGACCAAACTATAGCTGGAAACAAGGGTGGTTTGGTGCGGCACATATTGTAAAACGAGCAATTTCATCAATAAGATGCAAAAGTTTATGAATTATAAATCAAAGAAACAGGGGTATTTATTGGTGGCTTTATGTTTACGAATGCAGTGTTGTAACACAAGAATAGTCAATGGCTTCAAGCTGTGTCAAAGCGGATTCGATGTCTCTTTGATCTTGCAGCTCTTTTATAATTTTATTTAGTTGTACCGTGTATTCTTTAACCAGATGTTTTATGGCTACTACGTAGTTTTCTTTTAATATGATTGACTCTTTGGAGCAGTTCTGATGCATGGTTTTTTCCCACAAGTTTGCAAAAAAGTCAAGTGGCGTAGTAATTTGGTTCCGAGCAAGTTCTATAGAAACAGCATGCAAAATATCGTTCCACGCAGGTCTCGTTTGAATATTATTAAAAAAACATTTTATTATGTTTAAATCCATGTTTATTCTAAGCTCCGGCAATCTCAATAGTGATAAGCTTTCTGTGTGTGCCTTTGCAAGGTTGAGTGCCTCTACGAACCCGATAATAGTTCCTTTTTTAATTGGTTTTTCTTTTTTTATAAGACGAAGAATCTCTTGTAGATCATTAAAACTTCCCATACATCGAACATATTCAACCAAAGAATGCTCATTGGGATGCTTTTTTGGCAAAGATATCAAGGTTTTTTGCTCATTTTGCATCCATAAATGTTTGACAAATTCGTGTCTACAAACTTTTAAATTTTCGAAATTTAAATTGAAAGCTTGTCTGTAAATTGTAGCATAATGCTTTGTAGATAATTCCCAGTGATGTGAATTTAAAATTTTAAAACACTGTTTAAGACCAATAAAATTATCAAATAAAGAACAACATAGGGTTAAATAAATAATTGTATTTTTATATAGCTTTTTGACATTTGATATAAGATACTGAAGAAAGTTCATAGCATTAGCATTTAAATGAATACTAGAATTAGATAATTGTCGAACTTTTTGACCAAGCCTTAAAAAAGCCCGTGCAATTTCAATTTGACATCCTTCTATGATTTTATTTTTATGAGGATGGTTAATGACAAACCTCCATAATTTATCAAATTCATTATAGGTTAAAGAACAGTTTGCAAGAATCTTAATAGTTTCAAAGTTTGGAGATAAATTAGAAAATATCTTATTATAAAAAAACATAAGATCAGACTCTCTTTTTATATTATTAATAAATGTATTTTTACCCAAAACAGTTCTTAATAGGATATTCATGATTGAAAAGGAGGGAATTCTACGGGCTTTAACTAACTCACCAAGTATATGTATGGCTTTTTGACTTTTACCTTGTATAGAATAAATTTTCAATATATAAACTCTAACCATATTATATATGTCTTCAGAAAGTGATTTTTTTTCAAACATCATAGAGACTGATGTTTAATATTTTAGTAAATGCAAAAACTCATTAAAAACTTACATGGAATTTCTATATCTTCATATAAATATCGAGTTTCTAGTTTTGCAATATTAATAGCCGAAATATTCATTAGTTTTTTTTTCAAATCAGAATTAATAAGTGTTTCTAAAAATTCTTTTAAAAGCGGCAAGCCTTCATTCCTTTTATTAAGAGAGTATATTTTGTAAAGATAGAAAGATATAAGCGTTTCAGAAACATTTTCCGAATAAACAGAAAAATTTAAAATTCCAAGAATACTCTCTTTATCAAATGTTTTAAAACATTCTGCCATTTGTGCAAGTAACTAAGAGAAAATTAATTTTATTCGAAAGAACCAAGTACATACAAAACGAGAATTTTTTCTTTCAAAATGACTTGAATACTTGAATTTAGATGAACTTCGAGACAAAACAATCATCTTAAGAGGTTTTCCATATAATCTTTGTAATTTACGAATCATTTTAAATTTTTTTTCTGGTAAAAGACTATCCATTGCATTTGAAAAATCTTGCAATCCATAAACAAGAGCATCTATATTGACTGTTTCATAAAGCTTTAAATGTTTTTGAATTGCTGGATATAGTACATTTTTCCCAAGATTCAATGTTTTAGTACTTGATCTTTTTATGCAAAATTTATTTATTTTTTTCTGAAAAAAAAAAGATTTAGTCAAAAAAGTCATTACCAAAAATTCACAAATATATCTTAAGTCATTTGTTTTATTTATTTTCTTTTTTTAAAAGATTTTTATTTTTAAAAATACTTTTTTGACGTCGATCGATTATTTCAAAAAGCTAAAAAATAGTTTAAATTGAGAATGAATCGTCACCTCACTGTACTTGGGGGAACTGGCTTTTTAGGTTGAAAATGATCACTTTTCTATATATTTTGTGTATTTGACTTATTAAAGGTCAACATATTTGCAAAACTGCTATTCAAAAAGGTTGGACAGTTACATCATTAAGGTTTAACAAAAATTAAAGATCAATTCAACCCTAGCTGACCTAAAATAAGCCGAAAAGGAAAACCAGAGTGTGCAGGACATAATTCAAGTGTTCCAGAATGGCTAAAACAAGTAAATTGGTGTAAAGGTGACTTAAAAGATGAAATTTTGGTTAAAGAACATATAAAAAAAAGTTCTGCCATTGTATACTCTGTAGGAACTCTATTAGAATCACAATACAAGCATTTCCTATCTGCAAAAGATCTTTTATCCCTTACTTTTCAGCCATCTCATGATGAAAATTTAAGCTATAATAAATTAAATAGAGATTTTGGTAATTTTTACAAAAAATATCTATTTAACTCATACAAACGTGAAAAAAGCAATTCAAGTAGCCGATGAAGTATCAAGAATTAATACGAACATGCCTTTCGTTTATCTTTCAGCAGCAGGTGGTTTTCCAGGTATCCCTAGAAGATACATTGAGTCAAAAAGAGAAGCCGAGGATTATATTTGCTCTCTTCCAAATATAAGACCCATTATTATGAGACCAGGTACTTTCTTCATGCCTTTCTAACTTTTTTGATACTAATGTATATAGGTTTTATGTATTCAAAAGAACGACCCATCTCTATGCCTCTTGCTTGCATTATTAATACAATTTCTAATGTAAACAGATTATTTGACAAAAAAATACCATTCATAGATGCAGTGGGAGTTAAGCCTTTGAAAGTAGAAACTGTTGCAGATGCAATTATTCAATCCATTCACGACGAAACATTTAAAGGTATTGCAAGTATACAACATATTGAAAAATTAGCAACAGTGTTGTAAAAAAAAAATTTATAGAATATGTTGTACTCAGAATATATATATATATGCGTCTATATTATTGTAATAAGCAATTCCAGCATATCTTTAAACACCTAATGGCTAAAATCTGAAATAACAATGCTTATACGGCTGTACCCCTTTCAAGACTTTCTCTAATTTCTCTTGTATATTTATCATAAAATCTAAAAAATAAGAAGCATTCTTAAAAAATTAATATAAATACCTCGAAATTTTTCTATTAAAATTCGCATTTCTCTCATTTCTAACATCCCGATTAATATAACAATAAACCATTTTTTTAGAACATACATATAGCTAACATCCTCATTATCAGGATCAAACCGTCTTCTTGACTTCTTCCTCATTTCTTCCCTTTAAATAGTTAATAATAAAATGTATCATATAGAAGATGTACTGTTTATTGAGATCATCAACAAGACGATCAATTGCCTTCTTACTTGGCTTGCTATTTGCAAACCCAAGAAAGTTTGCATCTCTATAAAACGATTCATATGTATTTGACATATCCGACGAATTTTCTTCTAAAGATTCCTTATCACCTATCACTTTGGCCCGTTCTTTTTCATATGCTTCTAAATCTGGTTTAAATTTACGCATCAATTTTTCATAACTATGTTGAGCTGCTTGTGTATAATCTAAAACCATTTAATACATAATTTTATATAATATTGTATAACACAACCTGCAAATAAAGATTTATCACGTGCTTCTTGTTTTTCTTTCATCCTTTGATCCCATCGTTCTGATTCCTCAATAGACCAATCCCATGCACGTTTTCTCTCATAATTTTCACCTTTTTCTATAGTTTCTTGTTTCTGAAGTTTCTTTTCAGCATTCTGACGTTTAAATTCAATTTTTTTTGCCAACTTTGGATCTTCTTTCAAACGGCAATATTCACTAAATAAGTCCTTCCGATTTTCTTCTTCTGAAACTCTCATCCTTAATCTCAATTGTCTAAACTTTTCTATTCTACTTTTTATATCAAAACATTCTTTTTCAGCATTTTTTTCAGACAATTCCTTTTTATGATTTTCTGTTTTACAAAAACCCTTTTTACAGTTAAAATAGTGCTTTTTTTTCTGTTTTTTTTTGCTCACTTGATATTCTTCTTTAGTTTCCATTGTTATATATATATATTAAGCCAAATTTCCCTTTATTTCTGTCTTTTTCTGGTTTTTTCTTTTACAGGATACGTGAAGCAGGTTTACGTCTGATCGTTTTAATGATGTTAAATATTTAGAAAAAATTAAATCAAAATTAACATTAAATTAAACAGAATATTTCAAAAAGAAACAATATTTTAATATTTAATATTGAAAAATTAAAAGCTTTTTATGGCGCCTACAACCCGTGTTCCTAAATGCCAAATTATCCGGCCTATTGTAGTAGGAAATGTTGCTATGCCTTTGGGAGACAGAAAAAAACCAGATTCTGACCATACACACTCATGGACAGTATCAGTAAGGGGTGTATATAATGAGGATTTGTCATATTTTATTAAAAAAGTAGTTTTTAAGTTACATGACACCTATCCGAATGCTACAAGAAGTATCAAAAAAAAAGTATTAAGCAGAGAAATTAAGATAGTTTTAGCAATTGACCAGAGCCCCTTTGAAGTTTCAGAGACAGGATGGGGTGAATTTGATATTGCTATTCGTATTTATTTTGTACCAGAGGCAGCAGAAAAAAGTATTAGTCTTTTTCATCATTTAAAACTGCATCCTTATGGTCCAAATTCTGAAACAATACGGGAACAAGGTCTTTCTGTAACAAGTTATCAGTATGATGAAATAGTAGCTATTATATATTTTTTATCTCAATTAAGTCATGTCTAGATATTTAACGAACCTACTGAAGCTATGTATGAAATTCTAACAACACATTCACGGGCTGTTCTTCCATTGGATCGTACACCTTCTAATCCATTTAGTACACTAACTTGGTAAAAATAGAATTTGTAACTAATTGTTGATAGGTCAAAGAACTGAACAAGAAGAACTAGATCGGCTAGAACTAGCATTAAGGAAAGTAGAAGAGATGACAAAAGAATATAAAGATAAAATAATTCAACTAGAAAAAACAAGTACGAAAAATGCAGTAACTTAATGAATTTAATGATTTAATGGGTTTCTATTTTACATGCATTATGAAAAACGTCAATAAATCATGCCATATCTATATCACATCATTCATGTATAATACTATTTAAAAGATTTCAAAGGGTCGTTTTTATTTTTAAAATGTCTTCCTTTTTTTTTAAATTTAGAAATACGAGCTTTTCGAGTTCGATAAGGGTCTTTTTTATGAAAGCTAACATGTCCAATATTTTCAATAATATTTATTCGGTCTTTCTTTGGAAGTAAGTAATCAGGAATATGTTTGAGGTGTGGTTGAATTCTTGCTGGATGAAGTTCTTTATCATGTCGAAGTTGCTCCAAATCATTTGGATTTTCGTCGAAATATTCTTTAAGTTTTTTACTTGAAAGTATTTCCATTCTCAATTCTTTTTCTCGAGCCTCTCTTATAACTGTTCTTGTTATAGCTCTTAATGCATCCTCCATTCGATATCTGAATGCATTAACATGCTCCATATTAAAACTATAGGGTTTAATTGTAGCTCCTTTAGCCTCTTGATCTTTTTCTATTGCTTGAAATATTGATTCATCGTATTTTGCACTTTCTAGTATAGTACTTTTATGCTTTCCCCATAAATTTTCCGGGACAATGAACGACATAACCATTCCATCTTTATCTGCTCTAGCTGTCCTCCCAGATCGGTGTATATATGATTTCACAGTAGTTGGAAGATCAAAATTTAATACACAAGTTACATTTTTAAAATCAATTCCACGAGATACTCCATATTCATTATCTCTGTGTATCTTTTTTTGTTTTTTTGACGAATTATTTTTCAAGACTGCTTGTGTAGTATCACAATTTATGTTTTCTTCTGAATTGCTTATTAAATAAATACAAAGAAAGAATATAACTCTACCTTTTATGCTACTAGCAGAATCGGGTTTTTTTAATAAATCATTTTCGTCTGTTGCTAATATGATATTATATATATTTTTATTAAACTCCTCAATGATATGTAAACGAGAGTTAACAGGAAGTTCTGAATTCAAAATACAACACCTAATGCCAAATTGTTCCAAAAATAATTTTAGTCTATAACAACGATCAATACTATTGACAAATATAATAATTTTTCCCTTTATGAGTCGAAGTTTAAGTATAACAAATGCAAAAAGAAATTTTTCATCTTCACTACATCTAAATAAGATTAAAAAAGAAACAATATAATTTCTCATTAATACTTCACACTGTACTGTACAAGATTAGCATTTTTATTTGTCTCATCTAGTTTTAATATAATTGGATCTTTGCAAATCATTTTTTTCAGCTCATCAACATCCTCAGTTAAGGTAGCACTCATTAAAAACATCTGAGCACTCTTAGGTATATATCTTATAATATGATTTAGGTCCTCTAAGTATCCATAGGACAAAATTAAGTCAAATTCATCAATAACTAAATGTTGCAAACTTTCTTGAACGTGAAGATTTGATCCATTTAAATGAACCAAGATTCTAGAAGGTGTACCAACTACAATTTCAGGGTAATCGGATACCAATATTCTTAAATTTTGTAAGAAAAACAATAAAAATATAATAATTTTTTACTTTGCAGCATTATCTGAAATATTGGCAGCTAAATTCACAACTCTTACAATCTTCCCACAGTAAAACGTAAGTTCTTTAATATTCTTAACTACTTGACTTGCAAGTTCTCTTGTTGGCACAAGTATTATAGATTTTGTCTCTAGTTGATCCTGTGTCTAACACTTGATTTAAGTCTTTTTTCTCTAAAAAAATACAACTACTTTTTTCGTTTTCAAAAGACTCTCAATAATAGGTATTAAGTATGCAGCAGTTTTTCCTGATCCTGTACGTGCTTGTGCAAAAACATCTTTTCCCTCTAATGCCAATGGGATAACTTGACTTTGTACATATGTAGGTTTATGAAACCCAATTTTTGAAATTGCGCGCAAAAGCCTTGCATCCATGGACATAGAAGAGAACGTGTCCATTATATATACTGTGTTTCCACTGTATTTAAATGACTTTTCTATGTTATTATAAACTGAAATATTTTTACTCGTCTAACGTTTCTCGAGGATATCGAGGTGCAGCTAGTCTAGTTAAATACCAAATATATGAATATAATTTTATTTTAATAGGATTATTAAATATTAGATGCCATTTTATGTACTTCTTTGAAATATTGTATATTTTTCCTTTATTTTGTTTTTTTCTACTACATTAAATTAAATATCAATGATAAAACTTAAGACAAAATACCTTTAAGAACAAAAAATTAATATCGTAAAAGTATATAGGAAATTTTCACAATGTTGAACATATTTAGTGTAGTTAGATTGTCAGCTACAATTCATGTTATATTCGATTTTATTTTTTTAAAAGATAATTTATGATTTAATATTCATCTAATAATAATTTTTTAAACTCTACACAAAAAACATTAATAGTGTATGTTGTGTAATAAATATCCTTCTATAAGACAAAAACACATGATCATAAAGTATTTAACTAATTTTTGTTAATATTAAAATTTAGTCGTAATAGTTATCTGTAAAAACATATAGTATATGAAACTTGATCAATTATGAAAAATAATTTAAATCATTGTATAACAAATAATAATTATTAGAAATATATTCAAAATAGAACTGAAACCGATATTATTTCAATGTAATTGCTTTATGAAAAAAACATTCATTTTCATATCATTTCAATTTGTACTATTTAATCTGCAGATACAACCTATAAATTAGATATTGAATAGGATGCAAACAAAATAATATTTTTGTTATCCATAACCATATATTAAAATAATATAATACAAAAAACATAAAAAGTATTTTTACAACATTCATAAAATAATATTTAATACAAAAATCAAATACAACAAAAATTGTATTAAATATCAATATCCATAATATATAGCTTAAAATAACTAGAATTCAGCTACAAACATTTTTAGTGCTATAAAATATGTTAATATTGAAAATCTAGGATTCTGATTAAATAGTAGATATTAAAAATTGAAAAACATAAAATAAAAAAAAAAAATCTAAAATAACATATAAATACATATTATATCATAATACAATTTTACTTACTTTTTGGTTTAATTTTAATAATATCTTTGTATTATGCATAATTAAAGCTAGCAAACTAGAGTTGTCGATTAAACTAAAAATAGTCTAAATTCAAAGAAAAACCCTAATAAACTAAAATATAAGCTATATAAAAACAGAAAATTCTAAAAAACTTCTTTATATTGTTTGTTATTTTTTTCCACACACTCTTTAGTTAATCCTATTATTTAACCTTTTTGTTTTGAGTTGTTTTTAACATTCCATTGAAATAATGCCATTCAACAAAAACAAAAAGACAATGAATGCACTCCATATCTAATTTATGCAATTCCATTTTTTTTATCTGTTTACCCCTGATTGTTCCAAAGGACACCTTGTTTTTAATCTTCGATTATCCATTTTAAGACTAATAAAATTTTAAGACTAATAAACCATAATCTTATATTTTAAAGAAAATCTAATCTTTTAGTGACATTTTGCAATATAAAACACCTTTCAATATATATAAAACCAAAAAATTAAAATAACTTTTGTTTTAAATAAAAGCCATTATATTTAACTATTTTTCTTATGTATTTTTTTCCCTAAAAATATATATCTATTCAAAATATCTTATTAAAGTATGTTCTGTTTACTTTCAACTGTATCTTTTTCTCCATTTTCTCCTTTAGTCACTGTTTTTACGGAATGCAGGGTGGCCTTTCATCTATCAACCCCAAATACATCTAGTATCTTTTTAGTAGAAATAATTATAATTTAGCTCTTCTTGTTTTACACTAAATAAAACATTTCATTTACACCACTCTAAATCTTTGTTTTTAAAATTTTCTTTTTAACTTATAAAGGTATTCCAATGTTTATTATAAACACTTCAAAACTAATATAATCTTAATACTAGTTTACATATATTTTAATTTTTGTTTTAAATCCTAATCTCATCTTTAATTCACTAATAGTATATACATTAAAACTCTATTTAACTATCCTACATTTTTACACTTGCGCCCCTCGACTCCCTTTCGACATTTCTACTGTATCGGCCTCATGTCATCACAGCTACGTTAACAACGTATTAGACGCCTGCAGTTACTATTCTGTGTATTAAAAGCTAGAAAGAGTCCTGTTAGAAGCTGACAATAGAGAAGATACTCTTTAAACAGTTTTTAAGCAAATATCTGGCACTCTGCAGCACGAATGCCGTATATGCCACCGGCATGCATGTCTCACGTAGAACTTCCAACAAAGGATGCTGCTGCAGGTAAATAAAAAATAAATAGGACAAAAAAGGTGTTAAAATAAATAGCCCAGGAAAAATACCATAAATATAATAACAAAGAAGATTCCAAGCCGCAAATAAGGCAGACAGTAGGAGTAGAAAATATTCAGGAAGCATATAGACCAATATATATATGCAAAAAAGAGATAGAACCAGAAAATTCACAGAAAGAAACATGTTTAATAGGTACATCTATATATGCAGCCAAATATAATACATATATAAACGAAACAAGCGCATGTAATGAGGAAACTGGTGGATGTACCAGTAAAAATGTATATATGAATAAGAACAGTAAAAGTGATATTAAAGGAGGTACATATATGGCAGAAAATATCACATATATGGCGGGAAACAATGCATATAATAATGAAAATAACGCATATATTGGGACATATGTTAGTGCATATAATGAGCAGGTAGTTGCTGCACCGCTTGGTATGTGGACGACGGAATGGAACAGTCGAGCTGTTAATAAACAAAAGTCACAACAAATACAACAAATGCAGTCGACAGAGCAGCAGTTAATGCAACCGATACAAACACATCATGCACAACATGTTTTATCTCCATCTTTGCCTATTTCACCAGCCTGTTCTTCAACGTGCTTATCAGCATCATCTTTAAATACTTTTTATGAAAGAACAGAGCATTCGACAGGGTATTCGTTTATAGGGTCATCATATTTAAGAAAAATATCATCAAATCCATCATTTCCAAGTATTAGTGTATTAGACAATGGAAAAGGAGTAGGAGAGTCTCTAAGGGAAGTAGCAGAGCCTCGGATGGTTCGAAAGAAAAGTGGGGAATTAGTTAAATCGTCTTTGAAAGGGGAGAGACAAGGACGTTCACAGTCAGTGCCATCTACGCCAATTTTGCACAAAAATGTACAATTTGCAACAGAGTTGGAGCAAATCAGACATTTTTCACAAGCAGAAAAGCCAACTGCAGTGAGTGCGGATGCATCACCGGAAGAAAAGGATAGCTGTGATATGGAGTTTGGATACGATTTGTATGAACATCAGGAAGGATTCCAGAAAACACAGTGGATTGAGAAAGGAACGTATGAGTTGGAAATTGAATTGGCAAATTTTAGTGAGGAAAGAACAATGTCTTTATCACAAAATGTGCATTTAGAAAGTGTATATTTATCTTCAAATAAACGAAATTTATTAGGAAAAGTAGTAGTGAAAAATTTAGCATTTGAGAAATCTGTCGGAGTTAGATTTACCATGGACCATTGGCAGACAATATCAGAGGTGAATGCCGAGTATACGGATGACATACCTAGAAAGCAATATGATGGTTTTGATCGGTTTGTCTTTAACATTAAGCTTCATGAACTAGTAAATATCGAAGATAAGACGCTTTATCTTTGTATTCGATATAGAATTCTAGGTGCTGAGTTCTGGGATAATAATTTAGGCATGAATTATCGAATAGAATTTCGGAAGAAATTAAAAACATCTACACAACCTCATTTAACACATTATCCCATTTTATCTTCGCCGAATAGTAATACTGAAAACAATATAAACTCTAATATGGATACCCATTTAGCCACACGTCGAGCGTATAAAAGTAATTCATTTTCTTTTTCACTAGAAAATAATGATCTCACTACTACTCCACCACCTTTATCACGTAAAAAGCAATCTTCCAATAATCTTTTTTCGACTCGATATGATTTTAGTGCTTCACTTACAGCTGCTATCAAAGCATCTAATAATACCATTGGTTATGATAATAAAAACACGAATTTAGAAACAAGATATAATGATTCTTTTGATATTTCTACAAAAAATGTTCATTCATATTTCTCAAATTTATTTTTAATAGAGAAGGCCTCATCTACTACTCAGTGTAATATATCTTTTGAAAATGATACCTCGGATACCCCTTCATTAGATAATACCAAATTGGACACTTCTCTTGAAAAAAGCAAGACTACATCTAATTTGCTTAAAGATAATTTTAAACCTTCGGTAGATTCTGTTTCATACAAAAATTTTTTAAATAATTATTGTTTCGTACGTATCATTCTTCTTTTTTGCATCATTGTATTTATTGGTTATTTTTAGTTTAGGGGGTCGGATAAAATCAATACGCAAACTGCTAATTTTAAAATTCATATGAACGAAAATCCTGTATGTGACTTTTCTTCATCCCATAGAAAATTTGTTTCACCAGATTCTTTATCATCAGAATCAATATCATTTTCCTCGGATACCTCATTGTTTTATCCTCATACACCGTTATCCTCTATTTCTTCAGATTCGGTTTCGTCAAATATGTCAAGGCCGTCTTCTGAATCAAAAACGTCAATTGATCTTTATTATAACCATCTAATCAATTCATCACTTGGTCTTGAAGCTCCAGGAAGCACACTTACCGCTATACGAACTTAATCATATGATATCCTAAAAGATTATCCTTTTTTTCAAGAAATATCTATTATGATGCTTTATGTCTAATTTTTTTATTTCTGTTGCATAGAATTTTTTATTGAGTGGATATTTTAGGCTACAATAAAACTTTGCATGGATTGTCATGGTAATTTATCTCTTTGCCTTTTCTCATTATATATATTAACATATATATATTAACAATTCTTTATACTGTTAATTTGTCTACACATGGTTATCTTTTGCATTATGTATTCGTGTTTTAAAGTTGAGTATTGCTATTAAACTATTAAATAGTTTTTGGGATTGCTCTATATTTATTAAAAGTTGCAGTAAGAATATTCTTGATATCCAGATGTTTTATAAAATATGATTTTTAAAATACCGTGTTTATTATAGTCTTTCAAAAAGATTATTTTTTATTCATTATTATAAATGAGCGACAATGTAAAATAAGTTTTAACCACAAGACTTTTAGAAATAGTTTGAAGAATTCATAAGTTACATTAATATACGTAAAAATCAGTTGTTTTAAAATAAAATGAAAAACACAATAAAAAAGTTTCGGAACATTCTTTTTTCACCAAAAAACAGGAGTATTGTTTAATGTTTTCCTAAATAAAAATAAACTAAAAAGACTTGGAATAATTGTATAAAGAATATTTCTGTCTCTTGACATAAACTAATATAAAATCTGACATTGTTTTTTTAATTAATCCAAAAAGACCATATAAAAACGCAATTTTTAACAAAAATACTTAAATTTTAAAAATATTTAAAATAAAAACGTTTTCTTAAAACATAAAAATCACCATTTTTACAATAACAGATTTTTATTGACTTAAATAGAATTCATTTTAGATAGGGTTGTTATAGCAACATAAGCTGAGTCGATATACAGAGAAAAAAAGATTAATGTCAGAATTAGATTATTATTGGGATTTATCATCAAATAATCCAGAATTACGTGAAAAATCAGCTTTAAAAATTATTGAAAATGTTCGATTAACTATCCCTAAAAATCCAAAAAAACAAAATTATAAGGATCCAGAACAAATTTTAGAAAACCTTTTAGGAGAAAATGGTTTTTATGCATTAAAAAGACTGGTAAAAGGTCTTTCAAGTAGTAGAGATCATAGCCGGTTAGGATTTTCAACAACATTATCAGAGGTAAGAAAAAAAAATAATTTTGAAAATAAACTGATAAACTTAAGTTTCTTTCAGAATTTAAAGATATAGATGTGGAACATGTTGTTAAGTTAATTGAAAAATATACAGCAATACAGGGGAATCTTTCTTCAAATGTAGAATTTAGTTAACAATTGAATATTTACTAATAATTGAAGGAAGAAAGAGATTTTTTGTTTGGTAGATTATTTGGTTTGAAAGCAATTTCAGTCTCTAAAATACTTCAAAAGACAAAATCTATAGAAAAGATTGAAAATATAATTAGCATATTGGTTTCATTATCTTTAAAAAAAGGATGGCTTAGAGAGCCATGTTTTTCTGTGATAAATAATATATTAATACAACTTAAAAGTCATGATCAGTCTCATGAGATTTATAGTATGGTACTAAAAAAGATATGTGATTCAAAACTCTCCAAAACACAAGAAGGAGTTGCAATAATATTAACAATTCAAAAAATCATTGTAAGAGTTTTTATTTTAGTAATACCTGGTATCAATGTTAATCAATATTTTAGAAAAATTTAAAATCTATTGGAGATACTCAATGGAATCCTTTGAGTCCACTTGATTCTTCTAACTTGGAAACTTTGGCTAAGGTTCTAAAAGACGTTAATATTGACTCAGAAACAAAACAAAGAGGAAACTGGAGCACAAAATTACATTTTGTATGGGACATAATTATAGAAATATATACATCAGAAACAAGCAATATTGTGAATTTATCATTTTTAGATTTCTGGACTAAAATTATCGATGGTAAATAATCTAATAATTTATATTTTTCATTTATAAATATTTAGAATCTTTTTTTTCAGCAACATCATCTCTTGAAAAAAAATTTTGGGGATTTCAAATATTTAATTTAACATTACCTAAAATTGAAATTTCAGATATATCACATATGTTTTCTAAAAATTTTATGCGATGTTTTATAAATCATTTATCGAATAAGGATAGATATTTAAATAAGATTTCAAACAAAGTGGTATGTTATATAAATATATATATTTGTATATTTATATTTATATGAATATATTAGCTTCTATGTATACTTTCTGTGGCTGATACTCGAAAAGAGACTATTCTTCCAATAATTAAATCACTTTTGGGACCTTTAGGTGCTTTAAATTTTGATAAAATCACGAAAACCAAACTTATAGAATCTTTAATTTCTTTATCAACTGAAAAAGAATTGTGGGATATTTTACAATTACTAAAGACAATTACATGTTTTCCTCATTCGAAAGATACAAAAGATATAGAACAAAAACGTCAGATTTCAATTGATATTATGCTTAGTATTTTAAGAAATAAGAAATGCAATAAAAGTAACGAGTGGATAACAGATTATATTACATTTTTTTCAACTTATGGATATTTTAATCTTAAGGTAATGAAATATTAAAATATTTATTAAAAATTAACAATTTTTAGTCAAACTCAGAAAATTCGTTTTCTTCTAATACAAAAATTATATTAAGATCTCGTCTTTCATCATCTCTTGCATATTTGAATTCTCAAAATGAATCTAATATAAAATCTTGTAAAAATATCCATGAACAAATTTTTTGGTCTTCTTTTGTTGTTAAATTAATCATTTCTTTGTCTAAATCAGAAAAATATGATTTATCAATAAATATGGATCCAGAAATTCATGATCTTAAAAATAAATCCATAAAAATTTTTAAAAAAATTCTGAAAAAAGTAATTAATTATTCATTAAAAATATACTTAATGATTTTAGAAATCTAATTCACAAGGAAATATACTATATGAACTTTTTGCTTTTGAATTATTATATTCATTATCAATTATACAACTTCATAATGATGATCCAGAGGCTAGTTCAGTTCTTAGAGTATTTTTTATAAATCTATAATAAAAAATATTAATTAAATATAGGAACTTAAAATATGTTATAATAATTTTTTTAAAGAAAAAACTAAACCTGAACCTAATGAAGATACTGTTGAAGTTCTTACAGATATTCTATTGGGATTTTTATCTAAACAATCTATTTTACTTCGAAAATTGGTTGAACAAGTATTTACATATTTTATATATAAAATAAACAATAAGTGTCTTTCTTTATTAATAAATGTTAATATATATATATATATCTGTTTTAATATTTTATTAGGTTCTTAAAGCAAACGAAAATTCGTTGAAAAATACATTATTTCAAGAAACAGTTTCAGATGAAGATTATGACAATACTAATAATAATCATAAATTATTAAATAATAATGAAAACGATACAGATGATTTGGATGATGAAATTAGCGGTATTAAAATAGATAATGAACTTGAGAATATAGTGAAAGAAGCTATAAATATTCCTACTGAAAATACTGAAAATGACTCTCAAGAATCTGCAAATGATCAACAAATGTTTGAATTAGATAAGCATATAGCAGATATATTAAAGCAAAGAAAAAATCAAAAAAATAAAAAGAAAATTATTAATATTAAAAATAATACTATTGATTTTAAAAGTAAAGTTTTAGATATATTAGATATTTTTCTAAAAGCACGAAATGAAGATCCTATCATTTTCAATTTAATTATTCCATTATTGGTTTTAATACGTACTACTTCGAGCGATATTATTTTAAATAAAGCTCGAAATTTAATTGGAAATAGATTATGCAAAGCAAAAATTAATATGGATAATCTTAACATTGAAACTATTTTTGATATTCTTAAACAAGTACATGGAGATGGACTTAAAATAAAAAAAAAGGTTCTAGGAACAGCACATAGTCAGTGTAGTATATTCCTTATTAAAATAATTATTTCTAAAGATATAAATTTAATAAATCGAGTATTAAAAGTGTATTTTAATACTTTTAATATTTGGATAACAAAACGAAAAATAAAACTTCATACTTCATTCTTTACTGATTTGATAAATTGGGGTAATCAGTTTAAACAGGAAAACAAAAAGATTAATAGTAAAAAAAGAAAACTAAGTGTTATAATATAATCCAAGATATTCATTATATTATCATAGTTGTTTTAAAAACATATGATCTTTATACATGTTTACATAATATTAATAAAAAACCTTTAAAACTTTAAATTTAATATTTTCATATATTTTATTAATTTTTCCCAAAAAAAGTACCATTATAAGTCAAAAGCATTACTTGTAATTATCAATATATATTGTTAATAAAATTTTTATTATGTAAATATACTAAATATGTTTTTTCAAAAAAATATTACTTGTTTTTTCCTTTTTTAGATGCTTTAATTTTTCTTTTCTTTTCTGCTTTATGCATTTTATATATTCTACGTTTTTTATTTAATTCTTTAATTTGAATTTTACGTTCCTAAATTATGTCAAATAACATTTTAATAAAACATCAATTAATACTTTTTTTACAGTTTTATCTTCGAATTTTTTTAATTTTGATAAATTGGATTCAGATTTATCATTAGTAAATTCATCGTCTGATACTGAATCTGTTTTATCAGAAGAATCCGATTCCGTATTAGTATCTGTTTTAGATTCAGAAGGAATATTAATTAATCTTTTGTATGTAAGAGTATCTCCTTGTGTTTTATTAATTAATTCTAAGTCTTCTTCTATATTGCGAACTTGCTCAAGCGTCTGAGGGATATACGAATATTTAAATACGATATCTTCCTTAAAATCTTCTGGTTCTTGACATTCTATTGAATTCTGCATTTGAAATAATGTTTCTTGAATTTCTTCTTTTGTTATTCCTCCAGAGTCAGATATAACAAAATCAAATATAACTCTCTGATTTAAACAAATTACACCATTTTTTCGAAAAAAACTATTAACATTAGAAATATCCATCCTTAAAAACTCTAAACTCCTTGGATGATTATGCTCAACAGACTGAGATACATCAATAATATATAGCGTTTTTGAATGATACCTGTTAAATAAATCAATAATTATAAAAAAAAAACAAATAACTAACAAAATATTATATTCTGAAAGATCGGCATGTACTAAGTGACAAACTTGATATATAATTCTGATATAACATAACAATTGCAAATATAAATCTGCATATTTACTTTTTGATATAACTACATCTTTAAGGCGAGGATATGGCCTAACTCATTAAATAAGACCAAAGTAATTTTCAAAAAATACCATCCATCTTCTCCAAGGAAACTCATAACAAGAACATGAATACGAAGGTGTAGTGGCTCAGGACAAGGAATTCCTGCTTGATACAGTCTTTTTAAATTTCGCATTTCTTTTTCCGCCCAAAGTTTAACTTTTTTTCTTGGATTATGTTTACTATAATTACATTGAAATCTAAATTCACCAGACACATAACGGTCCCTATTTTTAAAAACTAAAATAGATGTTTTATAGACTTTAATCGCTCTTTGTTCTCCTTTTTCTGTAACTGCATGATAAACATTTGCTTCTTTTCCTGTACTAATGCAACCATTTATTTTATATATAAATCCTTTATTGATTAACCTAAAAAGAATAATTCGAGTCCTCAAATCTAAAACATTTTCAGTAGTTGCTCTATCTGCTTTATCTTTTGATATCTTTGTTCTAAAATATAAGAAGACTAAACAAAAATAGAGAAAAAATACTTTTCATTTAATGGAATATAGCTTTCAAGATTTAAGCGGTTCATATATTTGTTCAAAACATCAGCCGTTTCAAAATTAACTGTTCTTTTCGAATTTGATTCTGCTGCATGCACATTCATACGAGGCAGCATTTTAAAACCTTCAGTTGTATTCTTTGAGATTTCTGAAATATTTCTATGGCGGTTATATTGTTTTGTGAAATCTTTATTTAATTATTTTTAAAACAAATTCAATATCAAACAAACCCTTATTTCTTGCAATTTCTACCCAATCTTCGCCATTCAAATCACTCTCATTATATTCTGTATCATATTCAGAGCTTTCTGGAATATACTCTTTACTTTCTGTATCATCTTCAGAACTCCCTAATATAATATCAGTACTAATTATAATTATCTTATAAAAACACAAAAACCAGTTAGTTTTCGAGGAATTTCAGATGATTCAACATTCTGATGACAATTTATAGCTTTTTTATCTTTTTTATAAGAATTCATCATTTTTATAGATAAAATTAATAAATTGTGTCTATTTTCTAAATTCCATACTTTTAAAGTCTACAAAAAACGTCAAAAGAAAATTAAAAAAAAACCATACTTCCAATAAAAATACATATAAATGCACATAAAACAAGTAAAAACTCTCAATTTACATGATTAATGCATTTTTCTATTTTTCTAATGGTTTTTAGATTATTATTCAAGGTTTTAAGTCGTATAAAGATCAAACAGTAACAGATATCTTTAGTCCTAAATATAATGTAGTTGGCAAGTTTATATACATTTTGTTAGATTATATTGTAATACTTTTTAGTTGGCAAAAATGGTTCTGGAAAAAGTAATTTTTTTTCTGGTATTTTATTCATTTATAAAATAATAGATTTAATGGTGTAGCAATTCGTTTTGTTTTGAGTGATGAATACACACATATGGGCCGTGAAGAACGTCAGGCACTTCTTCACGTATATAGATCCAATAATCCTGAAAAATGGGTTAATATATATAGGAGGGTGCAGGACAATCAGTGATGAGCGCATATGTAGAAATTATCTTTGATAATACAGACAACAGATTCCCGGTATTTAGAATATTTTCATTTATTTTTAATACCTTTAGACAGGAAAAGAGGATGTAGTTATTAGGAGGACTATTGGTCTTAAGAAGGATGAATATTCTTTAGATAAAAAAAGCGTTAAGTTAAGCCCATCATTTTTTTTAAATATTTTTAATTTTTTGTAGTAAATCTGATATTATGAATCTTTTAGAAAGTGCAGGATTTTCCCGAAGTAATCCATATTACATCGTTCCACAAGGAAGAGTATGAGTTATAAATTACTAATAAATAAGGTTTATATTTAATAGATTATGGCATTAACAAACACAAAAGATTCTGGAAGATTAGCTCTTCTTAAAGAAATTGCGGGAACACAGGTTTATGAACAACGTAGAGCAGAATCTTTAAAAATTTTAGAAGAAACAATGGTTAAAAAAATAAAGATTGACGAATTGTTGAAATATATTGATGAACGATTGAATGAACTTGAGGAAGAAAAAAATGAACTTAAAGAATTTCAAAAGAAGGACCGAGAACGTCGTTGTTTAGAATATACTATTTATGCAAGAGAACAAGAAGAAGTTAATAAAGCACTTAGTAATATAGACGAGGAGAGAATTAAAAATCTTAATTTGAATGATGATAAATGTGATACATTTATAGAAAGAGAACAACAGATTCAGGTATTGCTGCGTTATTTATAAACAATTTTTAATATTATTTTAGGAAATTGATCAGGATATTATTGAAATAAAACAGCAATTACATTTATTAAATATAGAAAAGTCTCAAGCAGAAGAAGAAAAACATATAAGAATTAAGGAAAGAGCACAATTAGAATTTGTTATAAGAAATCTTTCTGAATCTGATAATCAATTTAAAAACTCGAAAGATATACATCAAAAAAATATAAAAAACCTGGAAAATGAAATTAGAGAGAAAGAAGCTTTTCTTGAATCATTTCTTTTAGAATTCGAAAAAGTGAAACATGAGGAAATGCAAGCTAAAAATGAGTATGATTCTTAAATTATATTTTTTTTCTAAAAAAATCTTTTAGACTTGAGAACGCTCAAAGTCAACAAAATTCACTCTATGCTAAAAAGACTCGTAATTCTCATTTTAAAAATAAAAATGAACGAGATGCATGGTTGCGGCAAGAGATTTCAGACTTAAAAAAAAATATTAAAAAAAGAACTCAATCTAAAATTGAATTAGAAGAAGAAATAGGGGCACTTAATAAAGATATTAAAGATATTTCAGAGCGTATAAAATCTATAAGAGAAGAAATTGAAAATAGATCAGAAACATTAGAAAGTCTTACAAATGAGCATTCATCTGCTAAAATACTTCGTGATCAGTTAATGGATGAGCGAAAGTAATATTGACTATACTATTATTTTTGTTAATCTTTTTAGAGAATTATGGCGCCAAGAAGCTAAATTGAGTTTAACTGTAGAACATATTAAAGAAGAATTAAATCAGGCTGAAAGAAATTTAGTAAATACAATATCTAGAGATATAAATTATGGGTTAATGAATGCTAAAAAAATTGCACAAAGATTTGAATTAACGGGTTATTATGGTCCATTATATGAATTATTCGAAGTAGATGATCGATATAGAACTGCAGTTGAAGTTACAGCAGGAAATAGGTTAATCTTTATTCTTTACTTTTTTTTTATAATTATTTTAGTTTATTTCATCTTGTTGTTGATAATGATATTACAGCCTCTAAAATTATTGATGTTTTAAATAAGGAGAAAGGTGGAAGAGTCACATGTATGCCTCTTAATCGTTTGTCTCCAAAAGTAGGGGATTTTCCTAATGCACCTGATGCTATACCAATGTTAAAAAAAATAAATTATGATATTAAATATCAAAAAGCTTTTGAGCAAGTAAGTATATGTTTTTATTAGAAATAATGTTTATATAAAGGTTTTTGGAAAAACTATAATTTGTCCAACTCTTGATATAGCATCTCAGTATTCTCGTGCTCATAATATTACCGCGATAACATTAAAGGGTGATAGATCCGATAAAAAGGGTACATTTACAGGCGGTTTTCATGATATTAGGAACTCTAAGTTAGAGGCTATAAAATCTCTTAAGAAAATTAAGCAAATTTATGAAGAAAATCATTCTTCGACTATTCAAATTAAAAAAACGCTTGAAGAAATGGATCAAAAAGTTACTCAACAATTATCGAAAATACAGACTTTAGAAGCAAAAAAGAACCAAATTGAAGGAAATTATAACCCACTTCGAATAGAACTTTCAACAGCCGTAAAAGAAGAAGGAATTTTGCAAGATATGTTGTCAAAAAAAGTAAAAATATATTATTAAAAGAGTTATGTTCTAATTTCTATAGAAATTGCTTTTAGATGATTTAAATTTTAATATAAACTCTTTAAATTCTCAATTATTGTCATTACAGGATGAAATGAAAATTGAATTTAAAAAAACATTAATGCAAATAGAAGAAGATACCCTTGAAGAATTAAATAAAACCATAGATTCGCTTAAAGATGTATATACTACTCATAATATGAAAAGAATGGAGCTAGAAAAAGAAAAAATTAAATTAGAAATTGAACTTCGTGAAAATTTATATTTGCGTCGCGATCAATTAAAAGCACAAAGTTTTTTAAATGATGATGATATGGATGTTAATTTAGATGAAATACAAAAAGATCTTTCTCATGTTCAAAATGTTATAGATGCTATTACTAAAAAATATAGTGATCTTGAATTATCTATTGATCAATTGTCTACGGAATTACATAATAAAGATCAAAAGAAGATATTACTTCAGGTAAGAATTTTATAGAATATTTTTCGAAATATTAATACTTTATTTAGAATCAACAAAATGATGAAGCCAGAGATATAGAAAAGCATCAGAAAGCTTTAGAACGTAACATGGCAAAAAGAGCTTTATTATTACAAAATAAAGAAAAATGTAATAAAAATATAAGAGATTTAGGAGTACTTCCTGAAGAAGCTTTTGAAAAATTTTTTTCTATTAAATCAAATATGGTAAGTCCCCTTTTAATATCGAATATATATTTAATTTTAAGATCGTTAAACGACTTCATAAAGTAAACGAAGCTCTTAAAAAATATAATCATGTTAATAAAAAGGCTTTTGAACAATATACTAGCTTTGTTAAGCAGAGAGATGCTCTTTTAGTTCGGCGAAAAGAACTTGATGAATCTCAAGCATCAATAGAAAATCTTATTTCAGTTCTTGATCAAAGAAAAGATGAAGCTATTGAAAGAAATTTTAAGCAAGTTTCAAAAAGTTTTTCAGAAGTGTTTGAAAAATTGGTGCCTATAGGAAAAGGTCGACTTATTATGCAACGAAGAATTGATCATATAGAAAATAATCATGATGATTATAATAAAGATGAAATAAATAAAAAAAATCCTGTTGAAAATTATGTAGGAGTTGCTATCAGCGTATCTTTTAACAATAAAAAGGATGAACAGCGAATACAACAGTTAAGTGGAGGACAAAAAAGCCTTTGTGCTCTTGCATTAATTTTTGCTATTCAACGTTGTGATCCTGCGCCGTTTTATCTTTTAGATGAAGTAATTTATTGTTTTATTTTTTATAAAAATGATTAAATTTTAGGTTGATGCAGCATTAGATACTCAGTATCGTACCGCTGTAGCAACAATGCTTCATGAAATGTCAAATAGTGCACAATTTATTTGCACAACATTTAGACCTGAAATGATACAAACTGCGGATAAGTTTTATGGAATTGTTTTTAAAAATAAAGTGTCAAGTATTCAAACAATTGAAAAAGAAGAAGCTTTAGCATTTGTTGAATTGGTAGTTTTAAAAAAAAATTAAAAATAACTGATCTATTTAGGATGCTCAATAAATTTATCGATGGAAAATAACTTTATTGTTAGGAATGACCTTCTTTAATTTATATTTGGTACTGGAATATAAGTAATTAATGCTTAATTTTATTATGAGTATTATTTTAGCATAAAAAATATTGTGATTTTTATTTTATACAACATTTTTAGAAAACTTGATATCCTATTATATTGATTTTTATAAAAAATATTTGTTTTTTAAATTTAGTGTAATAACTATCTATGGCTGCAATTTTAAGCTTATTTTTATAATGCTTTTTATGCTTTATAGTTTTAAATAATTATAAACACATTGACTAATTACACATAAAAAGATTAATAATATTAATGTCATTTTATAAAAATTTAGAAATTACATAATTATTTATAAACAAAAGTTTAATATATTTCCATTGTTTCTAATTTAGTACCTAATATATTATTTAGTTTTATTAATTTAGATTTGGTTTGAGATATATGGTGCTCTCTGAATTAATAGTTAAATATAATACATATAAAATAAAAATTACTCACTGTTCATCTAAAATTAATCGTATTTGATTTATTTGAGACATAGGAATAGATTCATAAAGTTCAGGTTTGGGAGAAATATCTATTACGGAATTATTAATTTTCTTTGATTTTATTGATTCAAATTGTTTTGAAAGCTAAATATTTAAAATAAAATTTTAAATAAAATAATACTTACTAATTGTATTTTTTCATTAAAACCTTTATTTCCATATGTTTTCATTTTTATTCTTTTTAATTCATTAAACCACTTTTTCTCATGATCGCTTAATGTTGGAGAATGACTTTTAACCAATTTTTGCAAAATTTGATCTGCTCTTTTTTGAAGTATCTTTTGATTGTCAATAGCATTTTTAAGTCTTTCAGATGAAGTTTTAGAGGTTATAATATCTATTTTATCTTTCAATGTATACAATTTTTCAAGTTGTCTTGTAAATTCTTGGCCTTGAAGCTCTAATCTTGAAAACATAAATATAAAAATATATAAAAACAAAATACTTGCCTACGGTACATAGATACTATTAAATTATGGAGTTTTTCTGAATTTTTTCGTGTTTCTAATGCTATTTTTCCTAAAAAGCGAAGAGATTCTTGAGAAGCAACAAATTTATTTCGAAATTCACTAGGCACTGTAGTATGAAAAGATTGTTTTAAAAAGTCAAGTGATTCTTGTGAAATTGAATAAATTGGGAATGTAATTAAAGAAAAATATTTCAAATGCTCATTTTTTTCAGAAACATTTGTATCCTTAGTAAATTCTGTTAATATATTCTCTGATTGTATTTGGTTTGTAATATCAAGTTCAATTACAGTACAATGAAATGCTGTTGACCAAAAGATAAGAGAATACCCAAAATATGCATGCATTAAAAAGTCATATCCTATTATAGTTGGTAACGGGCTTGTCTATTAGTAATTATAATATTAATTATGTATTTACCATGATAAAGGAGTCATATCAATTAATTTAGAAACAGACGAATGTTGTATCCCTTCAGATAAAAGAGTATCAATAGTTTTGGATTCAATATTATCTTCTTTCTCTAATTTTTCAAGCCATCCTAACATTATAGAATAAATACTAGTTTTATAATAAAAATAAAATGTGTCAGCTCTTCTAAGATCTCGTATAAGGAATGAATCTTTAACATTGTTTTCTGTTGGTTTAAGTACGTTTTTAGAATCCATAACCATAATAGATTCATAAGTTGATAAATAATTGGTTGATTGATATTGTTCATTCTATAAAACTTTAAAATATATAACATTGAATTCATTATTTACTTTATTTAAAAACCATTTCGGCTCTATCCTATCGACTTCTATGCAAATATCTATTTTACCATCTGTATAAGAAATAGCTAATATTCCGATAGTATTTGTTCCTAAGGCAATAATATTAGAAGCCATAACATGTTTTGAAGAAAATTCTAATGGTGCAGGCTGAAACAAAAATGGACCTTGTACTAAAACAGGAAATCTAGAAATATTTGGACGAGAAAAAGTAACTAAATCATGTGCATCAAGACTTTGTGATAATGGAGACCCTAAGCCATAATCATTAATAAGTGAGATTTGTCCTAAAATATCGGATATCCAGCGTGTCTGTAAACGCATATTTTCTTCTTCATGAGAAATTAAAGTAGGATCATTTTTAATCTTGTTTAATTGTTGAGTTTTAGTAGAAATATAACATGCAAGACGATCTAAATACGCACGTTGAACCATGCTGTATATTTTAGAACTAATAAAAAACATAATCAAATCATTTACCAGTTGCTAGGTGTTAATGGACATATAGAATAAATATCTCCATTTTGAAGAAGAACATGAAGTGTAAAGAGAGACCATTCATTTGCTTTTGAATCAAAACAAAAGTCTGAAACCTGAAAGATATCCTCATTAACAACAAAAGATCCTTTTTTTCTTGTTCTTCCTGTTCTAGAAATAAGATCAATAGCTTGTTCAGATTCTTCAAAGCTTAAAGATAATTCGAATACTCTGATTATTAGAAAATATTTAAATAAATATATATAATACCGAATTACTGCATCTGATGATAACACTAAAATAGTATTAGAGTTTTTGCTTGCAGGATGAAATAAAACAGAAACGATTTCAGTTTCTCCATAATATTTACGGCCAACTTCATTAATTCTAGATATTATATAAACAAGAAAAAAAATATAGCAAAAATTCGTACCTTAAGTTATTTCCTTCAAGCGAATTCAAGTATGTAGGAAGGAAAATGACTGCTAAATCATAAGCACCTATAACAACTAAAATTGAACCACATGTATTAATAATTAAACGTTCTATACAAAAATTTATTTTTGAAAGCTTAAACTCCTTAATACAAAATTAACAACACCCTTTAATATTTTTTCATAAAAACCTTATAATTCATTTTGTAGTTTTTCTGGAACTCATCCAATTTACATTCTTTCAAATCTGTATAACGTATTGTTTTATCTACTGCTACAAATACTTCTGTTTGTCTTATAGCAATCAAAAGCTTTTTGTTTTTTATATTTCTAATTCCTTCTTTTAAAAAAAAAACTTAATTTATTTCTTTCAAATCCTTTTTAAAACTACCTTGTTCTCTTTCTGAAAGTGAAAAAATAGGATGATTCTGAAACGAATGAATCCAAGAATTCTCATCTGAAATATACTCAAACAAATCATTCATTTCATCTAAAATTCTTTCAAATATCTTAAATTTTAATTGAGTTACTTTTAAAAATTTATTCTACGAGTTAGCTTTTAATAGTCGTTGCCTTGGTAACTGTTACCTAGGTAGTCTTTAGAAACCTCATCATTTTGTTCATCAGTTTTATATAAGACATGTCAATACTTCAGCGGCTAGATACACCAAGTACATATGTTGATCGGTATTCTAGAGTAAGAATAAGTTATATAAGTGTTCATTTTATATTAAATAATATGTTTTTAGCGCTCAAACAAAGATCCGTCTTTAAACAATTCAAGTACATTGTATGTAGGGAATTTGTCGTATGTCTTAATAAAAAAGAGAAGAATTGTTAAATATTTTTAGCTTTTATACTACAGAAGAACAGATTTATGAGCTTTTTTCCAAGTTTGTAGCGTTGATAGCGAATATTTTAAAGACTAATGAAGTTTTTAGATGTGGAGAAGTAAAAAGAATTATTATGGGGCTTGACCGCTTTAGTAAAACATACTGTGGATTTTGTTTTGTTGAATATTATTCCCACGAGCATGCATTGGACTGTATGAAGTTTATTAATGGGACAAAACTTGATGATCGTGTGATTCGAACAGATATTGATCCAGGATTTACTGAGGGTAGACAATATGGTCGTGGTAGAAGTGGTGGCCAAGTAAGAGATGAATACAGAACAGAGTATGATCCTGGACGTGGTGGATGGGGGCATCGGCGTGCAGAAGAAGAGCGGCAAAGAAATTCTCAAAAGCAAGATTCTCAGAGTTCAAGTACACTTTCTGAATCTTTACAACAAAATAAAACAGGTATGTGTACATGAAAAAAAGATTTGATATGTTTAATACTAAAGTTTAGATTCATTAGAAAATTCATAATTTTTTTCTTTTAAAATTAAACATTTTCAAAATTTATTTTACATGATACACAATTTAAACACAAACGCATTTCCTTCTTAATTACTTCTATATATATATATATATATACATATTCTATGATAATATATTTATATATTTTTATAACATGAATCATAGGACTATCAGATGTTAACTGTTTATTTTAATATTTAAAACGATTTATTTTTAAAAATAGAATCACTAAAATTCTTTAAAAAAATTAAATATTTTGTAGTTTTTTAAGAAAACAAAATTCCTTGTTTTAAAAATAATAAAGTTTTATCAATTTTTTTACAAATTTTTACTTATTGCGTAGCGATTTAAATTTTAATATATATGAAAAAAACAGAAAAGAGTTTAAAACTAAAATCTAGTTCTGATAAAAAGGTTAGTGAGAAAATATCTTTGAAAAAGAATAATCTTAATACTATTAACCAGGCTGTTCATTCTTCAAAACATGATGATCATTTAAATACATTTTTGCATCGTAAACATAAAATTAAGAAACTCAAGAAAAAAGGTATCCACTTGTTAGAAAAAAATAATCCAGTTCTTGCACCTCCAATGGAATTATCACTACATAATCTTAAGCATACTTGGTTATACAAAAAGAAACGTATTGAACGTCGAAATGTGTATAAACGTTTTGCATAATTTAAAATCAATATTGATATTATAGTAACTTTTTTTTGAAATTATATAAAAGAAAATATTGTTCAACAATATTTAATATTTTGAGTATTTTTGCAAAATAACTTTTTTATATTTTTCAATGGAGTTTTAGTTTTTAAATCACCTATTCTATTTTATATTAAAAATTATGCAAGTAATATAATGGCATCAGAGATGGAAATCATGTGCGAGTTAGTCATTGGGAAATTTATGAGAAATATATTCTTTAAATTTATAAAAAATTAAAAATTGTCTAAGAATATATTCATGTATTTTTTTAGTAAAAAATAGTATTATTAATTATAATTAACTATTATTTTTCTTCAAGTATTTTCCACTAATTTTATAATTTTCTGTTAATCTTAGGTTTCTTAAGATTAAAGACTTATTTAACTAAGCAATTATCGTTTAGAAATTGTTAGAATTTAAAGAAAAAATCAAAGAGTTAAAAATGGGACTTTCTACTTCAGAAAGCTATTCATATAATGCTAGAGATGTAATTTTTATTGAAATTGGTATGTTTTCTTCTTTTTTCTGTATTTTTAGCTTAAATTTTTAGTACATAATGATAAAACACGAAAACCTGATATATTTCATCCAGTATATACATATCCAATATTTGGAGAAGAAGAGAAGATCAAAGGATATAAAGATATAATAATAAATGTTAGCATTTTTTTTTTCAGTTTATTTTTGATTTTATTTAGTTGAAATTTTCTTGTCATGATTTACAAATATATCTAAAAATTCAATATACAGACAAAGTCAATGAAAAAAAGAAAATGTCATGTGAAAATGTAGAAGAATTATTTCAGGTGTTCCTTCCAAAAAGTACATTTTTATTTTTCTATAGTGAAATTTTAAATTATTTTAGCTATTATGACGGATTCTGTAGTATTTGATTCTCATTTAAATGATATTCATCTTTTTGTTCCTCCTGGGGATAAAATATCTTCTTATGAAGTAAATGACTCTGTTTTCGAAATTTTTATGGTATAAACTTTATTACTTTAAATATAGTAACAAATATATCTTTAGAGTTCAATAATTGATCCAAATGTTAAAAAAATCATTGATAATTTGCAAATTTTTTCACTTTTTTTTATAGAAGGAGCATCTTATATCGATATTGAGGATTTTAAATGGAATATTTTTTTATTGTATATTTTTTAAACTTTTTTTATAATTAACATCTTTAAGATATGAAAAACGAAGATTAGTAAATAGTAGTGGTTATTACCATTTTATTGGGTATTCTACTGTATATTCATATTATTGGTATTCAAGAGAATCTTTTGATAATATTCGTACACGGATAGCACAATTTATTATTCTTCCACCATTTCAAAAACAAGGACATGGGGGTATTAATTTGCAATTTATTAATTATACTTTAATTATTTTAGGGAAATTTTATGATGCATTGTATATATATTTTTTATCAGATCCTAAAGTCCAAGAAATTACAGTTGAAGATCCTTCAGAAGAATTTGAGTATTTACGAGACAAACAAGATATTATTCGACTTAAATCATATGGAATATTTGATAGCAAAGAATTTAAGGCACCTATTCAGTATTCTTGGATTTTAGAAACACAAAAAAAATATAAAATTTCGCTGGTATTTTTTTTCTTTTTTTGAATTTTAATAATAAAAAATAGAATCAATTTTTTAGATGTATGGAAATAATTCTTCTTGAAAGATTAAATATGAAAAATGAAAAAGATTATAAAGATTATCGCCTTCAAGTTAAGCAAAGAATCTATAAAAAAAACTTTGTATTTTATTGATTATTTATTAATGTATTGCGCTAATTTTTTTTAGGAAAATCTTAATCAATATAATAAAGGAGAAATTTTGAGAAAATTAGAAGAAACATATAAATCTATTGAAAACGACTATTTTCGTGTTCTTAAATCTATGAAAGTTCATAGATACGAACAAAATGACTCTGAACTGGAAAATAAAAAAATATATGTTTAAATTTTATTTAGCTTAATGAAATTGTTTTTAATTTTTTATCTAGTATATTTATATAAATATATCAAACATGAAATTTATGTTTTACAAGTTAAGTTAATCCCTCTTTTATTCCCCATGATAGTACATCTTCTGCAGAATTAAATTCTAGTAGGTTTTTTCCATTAAACTGCTTTTTTTTAGGATTAATTGTTTTCCATATAGATTCAACTCTTTCATAAAACATTCTTTCTATTTCAACATCCGCATGATTTATGGAATTTGTTCTTTTTGAAAGTCTTGTTGGAGGACGCACAAGACCCTTGCAATGAATAAGCTTATCTATTAAATAATGCAACCAAAACACATTTGTACGTGGAATAAATTCTGACCATGATTTGTTAAGAGAAAAAACATAATCTTTCATCATTCTATATATATCATACTGGTAATCACCTAAAAATTTATTTATTTATAATTAATACTAAATTACTTACCATGGCCTTGAAAAATTTCTTGATCTTCAAGATTATTCCAAGCTAATTTTCCTATATGATCATTACATCTTAATCTAGAAAGTGTATAATCAATAATAATAATACATGGTTGTTGAAAATGAGTATTATACAAACTAAGTTCGGACAATAAATCTTCTGATGAATCGAAAATTTCATTAACTAATATATTCCCCCAATGGAGATCTCGATGTTCAAATTCATATTTCTTTTCTCCTTCAGATAGAACTTTTACTATATGCCAGAATATTCTATTAACTTGTTTCCATGATTTAATATTAACATGTTCTAAATCTTTTCCTCCTTTTTCAAGCAGCAAGATGCAAAAATGCTGATCTTCACGGTAGAAATCTATATATGTAAAAATATAGCATAAAATAAAAATAAATAATACCAGGACGAGGATTTTCTGATTTAAAATCCTTTTTATATTTATCCCATAAACAAATAAGATGTTCTGGATAAACTCCTTTAACAATAGCAAACCTAAAAAATAAATTAAAAAAGTCTTGATTATAAAAAACATACCCTTTTGATTTTACAAAACCATTTATTGATGACATTTTTAGAGTAACTCTTACTTCATGTAAAACATCTTGAGGATCTTCTTGACCTTCTTTACCAAAAGGAACAATCTTGAGGACAACTTCATCGTTTTTATTTTTTATAAGATAAACTTCACTAAAAGAAGCTTCTCCGAGCTTAGATATAGTATATGTAGATAACAATGAAGAAATATAATCTGAAAAGTTGAATATTTCAGACTGAGATGCAAAAGAGAGTAGTGATTCCATTATTGATGGCTTTTTTTTTGTTTGACTTTTCAAAAGACATTCTGTTTTATTTAAAAAAGTATTTTTTAATGGATTTGTATTCGTAGATTCTATACTTTCTAAATGATTTTTTTTATCTGTAGAGACAAAAGTATGCAACATAATGTTTTCTTGATTCTGAAGTGGTTTTTTTAATTTATTTAATGGTGAATTTTCTTGGTCCTGTTTGACTGATATTTTGTATAAAAAAGATGCTTTTTTCACTATAGAACCAATACAATTTGGAGAAAGTTTTGAACCAGAAAACGACGATAATGAACCTTTATTTTCTTCTGAAACATCTGTAGATTTATTGTCTTTATTTTTTAAATTTGGTGAATTTTCTATATCATTCCACATTTTAAAATTTCCAAAAATATCATAAGGAAGTCTTCTTTTTCCATATGTTCTACGTAATCCTTTCTTCTGTTTATTGGCATCAAATTCACTCATTTTTAAATAAAGTTACACTTATATATATTGAATTTTTGAATGTTTAGAAAAAATCAAAACATCGATTGTTGTCATAGTAACTGATTGTAAATTGAATGAAAAATCATTAGAAAATAAAAGATAATAATGAAGTGTTGTTACTTTGTTTTATATAAGCCTCTATATTTATTTTTTTAATATTTTTGAGAAAAGTATATTCGAAAATTAATTTTAAGAATATGTAAAAATATTTGAAAGTTATTGATATAAATTAAATCTAATTCAATATCATATCCAAACAACTTTTATAATGTATATATTATTTTGGTATTTTAAATATTATGTCAAATTTGAAATATTAGTAGATAAAAAATAAATTATTTAAATAATTCAGAAATAATAAATATTAACGGAGATCTAAATGATTTAATATTAGTAAAAATATAATCAATTTCCTAAAAACTAGTAATTATATTAGTAATATAAGATTATTTAAATAAATACTTTATAATAGAGTATTATCACTTTAAGAAACGAGATTGTTTCGTTATCTAATAACTCTTTTAGAAGCTTTTTCTAATAATTATATTTCGTTAAAATGCTTAAAGTTGTTTTTATATAATGTATAGGGAGATTTATGAATACTAAATCTTTTAATATTCTATTAAAACATTCATCATTAATAGACGAAATACCTAATAAAGTATCAAAGTAAATATTTCCCTAAAGTTAAAATTATAATATAAATGAATTCAAAGGTTATAATAGATTTATTACATTATGTAAAAAACAAGACTAACGAATTTGATTAAAATATTGTTAAGATTTTTATATTCCTGTAGTTTTATTTTCTGAACCTAAATACGATAAAGTAAATTTAGAACATTTCAATAATATTTACCATAATATTTTTTTTCAAATAAAAATAAATATTCTTTAAGAAGTTATAATTCATATTTTTTTTAAAAGTTAAAATTTTATTTTTGTATCTTATAATATTTGACATTTTCATCATTAAATATTAAGGTAAAAATATGATAAAAATAATGTTTCCTTAAAAAATAAAGAATTTCAATACTATGAGCATATAATAACATTAAAAACATTAGAAATAAATTTATATATTTAAAATTTTTTGTTTGGTTAAGAAAAATTATTAATGTCATAATTATTTAATCACACTAAATAATTCCATTTTTTCTAGAATATTTATTTTTCCTCTCAATAATTTTAAAGATTTTGAATCCTATATTTTAGTTTTTTTATTTTTACATTTTTCAATCGAGATCTTATAGTAAAATTTAAAGTACAGGACTTTATAATTTTAAACTACAATTTTATTAATGCTTTCACATAACTTGAAATCTTTATATGTTCTTAGTTGTAGAGATAAGATGTGATATTATTCGAGTGAAATATATATATTTAGTTCTCTTTAAACTATTCAACAGTAAGATTTAAAAATTTAGATTATAGTTTGAAAAAAAATTAAAACTAACCATATTTAGAATATTAAAAGTATAAAATCTAATTAATATATGAGAAGAAAGCAAGAAAATATTTTTGAAGAAATAATAATATAAACAAATAAATATTAACTTATTTAAATGCATAATGAATAAAAAACTATTAAAAATTGTTGTTATGATCTCTTATGATTGATGTAATTCCTTTATAGTTTTAAGCATCTTTTTGTGTGTTTCCAAAATAACTTGTTCAATATCTGAAGGTGAAAAAGATGTTGTATCAATTGGTTCCAAAACTATAAATCATGAATATAAATAAATGTAAATTAGATAACTATACCTTTTACTTTGATTACTCCTGATTTAAAGATGCGACTTTCTAAATGATAAATAGAAGAATAATTTGCAATTACAATAGGAACAATTGGTACCCTAGCTTGTATAGCTAAATGAAAAGCACCTTTTTTAAAAGGCAGAAGATCTGGAGTTTTGAACTGAGATCGTGTCCCTTCAACAAAAATCCATGCACTTTGCTTTTTTATGTTAGAATAATCAGTTAATAGGTCATTTACTTTGTTATCCCTAATCTGTTTACAAGCTTCTTCAATTGTTTTGATAGCACTTTCACGATTTCTTCTATCAATAAAAGTAGTATTACTGAGAATCACTAGAATTATTAATCAAAAAATAAAATAATTTTTAAAATGCTTAATTACTAAACCATCCTAAAAATGGAACAAATTTTAAACTTTTTTTTGCTACAATACTGCAATATTTTGGAAACAACTAAAAATAACCAATAAATCTTATTCTTTTTAAAAATATATACATACTCGCCCAAGCAAAAGAATATCAAGTTCACTTTTTATCTATCAATAAAATATCATATAAAAAATATTTAATACCTCTGATGATTACATATAAAAACACACGGTCTAGTCTTCATAAAAAACTCATTTTCAACTTGTATTTTTACTCTTATTGCAGGGGAAGTTATTAAATTACAAGCACGTGCTGTTAACCATTGACTAATATTTGATTTACCTAATAAATATAAAACAGCAGATGAGACAACGCCAAATGATGCTGAAATAAATAAAGTAAAGTAATAAAGGAATGATTTTGACCAAAACCCAATATTATACATTATAAATCTAAAAATTGAATTGCTATTAAAAAAATAAACGTTTCGGTGGGTCTTAGTCTAAGTTAAGAAAAAGTCATGAAAACATAGAAATAGTAGTTCTTTTGTAATGATATTTATTTATTGCTTTTTAGTAAATTAAATAACAAGTTATGCTTACACATAATTGAGATGATTAAATAAAATATGTGACTAAAATAATGTAATAATAAATTATACTCTTGAACAGGTAGGTATGTTTGTGTAAATTCTATTCTTCTCTATCTAAATTTTTGTAAACTTCGCCTGTTTCGCCTAATAAATTTTCTTCTGGTTCATCAATAGACTCTATTAACATTTAAAACAAACAAATAAATAATATAATACTGACCGATAGCCTCTTTAATTAAATGACTAGCTCTGTTGTCAAGATTTAGAGCAATTGTTAAATGTTTCATAGCACTTGGTTTATCTCCTAGTTGTTTATATAATTTCCCTAAAAGAAAATGAACATTCGCTTCATCAGGAGCCAAATCTTTTAATAAAAGCAATTCTTTCAACGCTGACTACAATAAAATAATTAGTTTTTTATTATGAATTGTACTTCATACATGGTATTGCCGAAGACAAACAAGAATTTTAGCTTTTTTAAATCTAGCAAGAGCACTCGTTGGCGCAAGTTCAGAGGCTTTTTTATACAACTGTAATGCTTCGTGGAAGTCTTTGTTACGTTCTACAATCTGAACTTTTTAAAATATACAAACAAAAATGTTAATTGTACTGACCATGCCAATACAACATAATAGAACAGCATTTGTAGGGTTTATCTCTGCTGCCTTTCTAAAATGGTACATTGCAAGGTCATTTTTACCAACTCTAAGAAATACCATTCCAATTCCATACCTACTTGTATTAAAAAAATAATGTAACTTTAGATAATTTACCAAGCGTTATAATGTCTCATGTCAACTCTCATTGCATTACGAAAAGAAGTTTGAGCTCTTTCATATTCTTCGTTTGCAACATATTCATGCCCTTCTAGTGTATACGCATAAGCAAAATTTGGATTTAACTGTATTGCTCTACGAATGCATTTTAATGCCTGATCATGTTCTCTTTGTAAACTGAAACAGTTTGCAATAATACACCATGATTGAGGTGCAAGACGATCTAAATCAAGTATTTCATGGGCTAAAAAACTTAACTCAACTTCTTTCCTGAGATGCCAAAGGACTGTAGAATAAATCTCCATGTCTTCTACTCTTGTAGGATCAGCTTTTCGAAGACGATAAAAGTATTTTTCAGCCTAGAAGAATAAATAAAGCCAGAAAATAGAAATTTATATATACTTCATCATAATTAACCATTTCGAAATATGCTCTTCCAATTTTACTAAGAACAAAAACAGAATTACGCTGAGAAATAGGTTGCAATGATTTAAAATATTCAATTGCTTTTGCGCCATCATATTTAGCAAGAGCATGACATCCGTCTGCAATAGACCTGCATAAATCTAATAAGCATGTTTCTGCTTCAATGCGTTCTGCAAAGGACATAACTATTTGACCATTTGGTTTTTGACCATATTGAAAGCAAGATTGAGATGTGTTTAATGTCTAAAAACATTTAAATTGTTATTATATATATATATATTATTTACTTGTATTTCTTGTACTTGAATATTCTCTTCCTGTTTTGACCGATTCATTTGTGATTTGCTTTTTCGACCATCTCTGATTGATGATGTTGTAGATGCCAATTTTGATGCAATTTTCGATGCATTAGGTAAATGACGTTGACTTCTTCTTTGAGGAATGTCTATAGGTGATGAATTTTTCTAAACATTAAAGTCAATCATTTACAAATAAAAAAAGATAATTCTACAGTAAAATCTTTATCAATATTACTTCGGGTTGTAGGACTTGCTTTAGCTTGATTTAATCGAATTTTAGTATCTAAAAAGTTCGGAGGACTAATAAAACTAGATGACCCTGCGACAGAATGGTCTAAAAAATTATGAATCATTTCAGATGATTTTATTTGCTGTGCTGTTGGTGATCTGTACAATATTAATTAATTTGTTAAATTATTACATAGCCAAATACCCTGGTGTTTCCGTTGTTTCTAAACGATTTAAAAATGATGATTGTGGATAATGAGATATAAAAGGTGGTGTGTTATTTTTCTGTGAATTAAATATATCTGGTGTATGGACCATATGACTTGTTGAATGTGCTTCTGAATCAGTGTTTTGTGATATATAAGGGTCAACATTTTGCAAAATATTCGCTTGCACAGGAATATTCTGTGCTCTTGATCGTTCTGCTTGCATTCCTACTGTTACTTTAAATATATTTTTTACATGAAGATTGCATCCTAGTTGCCATTATTATACAGAAAATCATCCAAAAACATGAAGCTTGCCAAGAGAACAAAGCCCATCAAAAGCTTCCCATAAAAACGGATTCAGCTTGATCGAACAAATATAGTAATCTGTAGCTTTTTTAACCATACCACCTTTCTTGCTCAAATGACCCAAAAGACAAAAAATTGCTGCTGCATCTGGCAAATGACACCGATAAATATCATCGTGCTGGTCTTATATATTGTAAGTATCTCCTTAAACTTCTACAAATACTCGTACACATATTATTACTCTTTGTCCACTGAGAAGACACTGCTTCAAGTGCTGCAATCCCTTGTTTACACTTCCCAAGCTGTAGACATGCTTGTGCATACATATACGCACATCCTACGTGTTTTACTCCCTCTGTCATATAAAGTACTGTCAAATATCTTCCTGATCTTAACAAACATAATGAAAAAAGATGTTTTGCGTCCGCATTGCTTGTATCATACCAATAAAGCCGTTCAGCAATAAATGTTGCATTAGATATTAAGCCATTATCTAGAGAATACCATATAATTTCTCTAAATTGCTGTGCAATATGTGTTTTCAGGCTCATTTTATTTGTCGTTAACCGTAGATGTTGTTCGTCATGTTTTGGACGTTGTCAGAGCAATCCACGGTTGTCAAGGAGATCAAGATGATAGGAAGGGACTGAGAAATAAGGTTTAGAAGAAGATATGTAAAATAATATATGAAAAAGGGCCAAAATAGATAATAAAAGAGAAATTTTGGATATATTTAAGTTATCTTTGTTTTTTAAATTAATTTAGGATATTTATAGTTTTTTTATTTGCTTAAAAAGGACTGGCAAAAACATATGTATTTGCTTTTTAAAAAGGGTTTTTGGACTTTATACAGGAATGACAAACCTTATATTGTATTTGGATATTTACTTGGGGCTTTTAATATATTTTTTTGTGCAAAAGTGTGTTTATTTCACACGAAATACCATCAAAACTATAAAATGAATTTTTTTTATAAAAATAATGAGACAGATGCTTTAAAAGATCTTCTTGGCCCAAAGTCTTTGTACGTTTATGCAAAAAGAAAAAAAGTTATTAAAAAAACATATTCTGAAATATTAGATATTATTGAACATATGAAATTATTAAAACAAGAATTACCAGATACAACGTTTTCATTAGACAATAAATTACTTATAATGAAGGCAGGTGATTTTATTCCTTCTTTAGTATCTGCAGATGAATTGTTTTTGATTGCTAGAATTATGCTAAAAGCACCGGTGTCTGAATTGATTTTAGAGAAAAAAAAAGATTTTTGTAAGTTTCTTATTCAAATAGCGTCATTAAAAGGAAGTGATTTAGCAATGTTATACATTGCTGAAAAAAAAATGAAATCTGGTTCATCTAGTGAATTACATGAGGCTTTGTATATTTATAGAAATCTTTCAATTAAAGGAAATACAAAAGCATTACTAGTTCTTGGAAATCTTTCTTTGAAACTAAATAATAATAAGCAAGCAGAAAGATTCTATCTTAAATCTATTGAAGGAGGAAATTCAGATGCTATGGTTTCTTTAGCTGTTCTTAAAAAACGCATGGGAGAAGATAAAGAAGCAAAGTATTGGTTTATTCGTGCTTCTGAGATGGGCAAGTTTTAAATAATTTTAGGAAAATAGTATATTTATTTATATAGATAATCCTAATGGACATTTTGGAAGATCTCTTTATACATCAGATGAAGAGAGTTTGAATTATCTTTTACAAGCAGCATCTAATGGCGTTTTAGAAGCAGCTCATAATTTAGGTACTATATATAGAAAAAAAGGCGATATTTTATTTTCTAAAGAATGGTATGAAATAGCAGCTTTTTCTGGGTTTCAAATAAGTCAAATGAATTTAGCAAGATTATATGAAGAAGAAAAATCTTTTGATAAATCACTATTTTGGGTAAGAGAAGCCCAAAAACAAGGAGGAAATATAGCAAACGAAGCAAAAGAGTTTGAAAATGAATTGTTGAAAAAATATCCTTATTTAAAAAAAAACAAAACTTTAATAAATGTCATGAAATAAAATTATTTAAAGATAACATTTTTTCTAAAAACAAATAGTTGCTGTATTGCGTTATGTTACAAAATTTATTAAAAAATTTCTTAATATGTTACACAATAAATGCTATATAAGATATAATAAACTATATTCAATAGGTTTTTTGAGGGCTTTTGATGTATTATAATTGGTTTTTTTTTAAAATTTCTTCCAAAATTCCACAACTAGCTGCAATTAATCCTAAATATGGAGGTGATGGTGATAATGGTCTTGTTAAATATTCTATATACAATTAATTATTCATAAATCAAATAAAAAATATAACACACCAGGATGAAATTGCGTACCGATAAAATAAGGATGATCTTTAAGTTCAAAAATTTCCATTCTTGTTTCTGATTCATCTTTTCCAACAAAAATTAAACCAGCATTTTCTAATTGCTTAACATAATCCAGATTTATTTCATATCGATGTCGATGTCTTTCATTTATAGAATCTTTATTATTATATAATTTTTTTATTTTACTCCATTCAATATCTTTTTGAAAAAATATTTTTCTAAGACCTAAACACATAGTTCCTCCATAATATAGCTTATCAATTTTTGATATATTGATAATAACCGGCGTTTCTGTGTTCTCTTGTATTTCTGTTGAATGGGCATCTAAAAAAATATGTTAGTTCAGTGACAAAGTATACAATTATGAAGAAATATTGTGTACAAATAATTGAACAAAATTAATCTTGCATTCCTTAAATATCTCTCAACAACAATAAATATTGGAGACTCAGATTATAAAATGCTGAAAATAAAATAATATAATATACCTTTAAGATTGCAAACATTCCTTGAAAATTCAATCACAGATATTTGAAACCCTAAACAAATACCAAGAAATGGTACTTTGTTTTTCCGTGCCCATTTTGCAGCAGCAATCATTCCTTCAGTTCCTCGAACACCAAATCCTCCAGGGATAAGAATTGCACTTCAATGATTAAATAAAAGAATTTGAAATAAGCTTAATACTTTGCTGAACAAATAGAATGCCATGCTTTATGATATGTGATTGGGCTTGATATTTTTTTGTCGTCTTCCAAATCTGTGGAATCTATCCATAATATATTTAACTTTCTGTTACACTTAAGTGATGCATGCTCAAGAGATTTTACAACAGAAATATATGAGTCTTGAAGATTCGTATACTTTCCAACTATAGCAACTGATATACTATTATACAAACGATCATATCTGTATGCTTATTAGTATTCGAAAGAAAACAAAATGTATACAATACGATTCCGTAAGCATTTTCCATTGTGTCCAAAGTTGTTTACCTGCTTTACGCAATTTTTCTGAAATATAGATATCATTTAGCTTTAATCTTTTTGAAAGTGATCCAATTATTCCCTGTTCTTCAAGAAGTATAGGTACATGGTATGTAGATGAAACATCATGTACTACTAAAACTTTATCTGGCCCAACATGACAAAACATTGCAATTTTCTCCACAGTACAATTTTCTAAAGGCTTTGTTGATCTACATGCAATCTTTTAAAGTTATAAACATATAAAAAACATTGATTTGATTTACAAAATCCGGATATAATCCAAGTCCTCTCATATCACGAATAGCTGTTTGTGTTGGTTTGGTTTTTTGTTCACCATTAATTGTAGGAATTAAAGACACATGAATAACAGCAAAATTATCATATCCAACTCTAAATTGAAACTGACGCATTGCTTCGACAAACGCAGATGATTCAATGTCACCAACAGTTCCGCCAAGCTATAAATAAATAAACAATATATATAATATTATATTTACCTCCACAACGCAAATATCAGGTTCTTCAAGTGTTTCATCAACAGGAACTTTTGCTACCCGCTCAATCCAATCTTGAATCGCATTGGTAACATGTGGAACTACTTGAACGGTTTTTCCCAGGTAATCACCTTTTCTCTAACAATCATAAGGTGAATTCTCTATATATCTGCTAATTTCACTTCTTTCTCAATAACCTGACTATATATTTTCCCTGTTGTAATATTGTTTTCACGTTTTAATGTAATATTAAGATATCGTTCATAATTCCCCAAATCTAAATCAACTTCTCCTCCGTCATCTAAAACAAAGACCTCTCCTAATTTAATGAGGTTTTTTTTTCTAAAAAATTTCTAAATACCATGTTCAAGAGGGCTCATTGTTCCTGCATCAATATTCATATATGGATCAATCTTAATCGCTGAAACGTATAGTATATTTTAATCCAACCATAATAATAAGACAAAAATACATATCTTAAGACCAGCAGTCTTTAACAAAAGCCCAGTGGAAGATGCTAATAGAGATATTAATGTTTACTATGTTTTATTGTATTTTAAATATTACCTATTACACCTTTACCAATTCCACTAATAACACCTAAAAAGATTAGAAGAAAAGTAAAAAATCTTAAGATATACCTCCACTTACGAGAACGTATTTCATTTCTTTAGGTTCTCAAGTTACTTCTTAAAACCTTATTTATGATAAAATTTTATTCTACGTAAATATTGGTTTTTTTACATTAACGTAAAGTTAAAAATAAATTTTAAAATACACTTGTATATATAAAAATATAATATGAACATTAAATTAATTTTTATTCTTTTGCTTTTTAATATATTTAAACCGGTTTATGAAAAAAGATGCTATTTTTTGATATTTAAACAAGTAAAAAATATAAAAATATTTTTTGTTATGTTTATTGTTTGTTAAAATCTTTATTAAAAATTATACTTCGAAAAGTATTTGACCTTTGTTTAATCTTTATTAAAAGATAGTAGACAGATATAATATTAAAAGTCTGTAAATTAAAATTATATAATTTTTTGCCCTTAATATGAAATATTTGCCTGATAATTATTACCTTTAATGTAAAAATATTGAATTTATATGTGTTTTTTATAATTATAATTAAATATGGTATATGGTGAATTAAATTATTTACTTATTAAAATATTCAATATTTGCTATTTACGAATTAATAAATAAATTTCTATATTCAATAATAATATTATAAAACTTATATGGCAACAACTTTCTAAGATCTTATATATTTAAAAAACATCTTTTTAGAGTTTTATATTTTATTAATATATAATGCATAAGTTTGATTATTTTATTATTCTATTGAATAATTTATGAAAAATGGTTTATATCTTTCAATAAAAACAAATCTTATCTCCTTTTTAAATATTTTTTTATTTTTTATAAAAACATAGTTACATTTTATAATACAAAATAAATAAAACTAAATAATTTTTTAAACAAAAAAATAGAACAAATAAATAAAAATAAATATAAAAACAAACTGCTTTTTAAATCAAAAATTATTTTTCAATCCAAAAAGCTGAACTCCATTTTTACTAGATACTAAAAGCTGGAAAAGATAATTTTTACAAAGTTAAATAGACTCAAATATCTTAAATAATTATATAATTTATTAATGTTTTAAAAATATACAACCATATTATAAACACATCTTTCAAAACATTGTAAAAGTATTAGATTAAATTCATATCAAATAGTTATTTTGATAAACATAATCATAATAATTACCATAAATTCGTTAAAAACAAAAGATATTTAAAACATCTTTTTAATTTTTGAAAAATATATTAAGATCTTAAGTGAAATAACTAAAATTAATATTAACCTTTAAATAACATTCATTTATAATGATAAAATACAGATAAAAATCAAGAGGTATCATGACTAAATGTAGCAGATGTTGGTGTGAATTCCATTGGTAAAATTGATTTTGTCGAATCATTGTCCACTAACTCTTGATTATAATTCGCATGTGAACTCGAATCATCATCAAGATCTGTAGATGTATTTCTAGAAGGCTTAATATCATGTTTTTCTAAATTTTTCAAATGCTTTTGACGAACATTTGATTCATTTGATGATGTAGATTTCGATTGTTGAGCCAAAAGTCGAGAATTCCCACTCTCATACTCATCCATCTTTATTTTAAACTGTTTTTTTTCCAATTCATAGGCATCATAATAGGGTTTCCGTGACTCATCATCTAAATTTTGCCAAGCAGCACCTAATGCCCGAGTAACATCAAATCGATCAACTCCTTCATTTTCAGAGCGAATTTTCTCCCTTTGAACATCACAAAACTTTAAAAATGGATTAGACGGACTGTAACCAAAAAATGTCAATCAAAAATATAATCATGCTAAAAACAATAACTTACCGTTTTGGAGCATCTGGATCACGAGTCCGACGTCTTCGTGAACTAGTTGTAGTGGCAGAAGATGCTGACTGAGATTGAATGAAAGAAGGTACCGTATCACGTACATTGGAATGAACAAATGGGTCGTGATTTTCTGAATGTGAAGAATCTTTTTCACGCTTGAACTGCTATAAATAAGCCAAAAACATTAAAATATTATGTAAGTACAGAATGAACAGAAGAATCAGACGCATTGGAATCTTCATCAGCCGAAGGAGTACATTCTTCAAGTTTTTCAAGAATAAAAGCCCGTTCAAGACGAAGACGCTGAATACTACGCTTCATACGTGCGAGTTTAACAGTGAGCATATCATTTTCTGCAACAGTCTGACGAATCTTTTGTTTAAGCTGCTTACATTTCTCTTTATACCTATACTCTTACAAAAATATATTAGCCATGAAAATAAAGAATATCAAACACAAAAACATGAGTAATATAAGCTATATATATAAAATAAATCAAATTAAATAAGTTTAAATAGCCTGAATATGTTTACTCATATAGTTTCATCCTCAAAACATTAAATAAGAAAAAAAACATTAAAACCCCCTTAAAAAAAGAGAATATAATAAAGAAAATTCAAGAAAATCCAAGAAAAAACAAAAAGACATTTATAAGTGATCCAAAATACCAAAAAATAGAAAAATATCAAAAATAAAAAACACAGAAATTGTCATAAATATCAATGCAATATTTTATCTACCCATAAAAACTCATGTTGTATTCATATATAACACTAACCATCATCAGTTTCTAAGTTGCAAAGTGCCTATTCTTATCAGTAATATAGCTAAATATCTCTTACTAACCTCCGCCATCCGTCGTTCGCCGTTAACTGTCGATGGGCTGTGCGGCACGACTCGGTATGAAACACGAGTCACGTGACGATACTGATCACGTGACGATAAGAAAAATGGTGTGACAAGAAGATAATGAAATCAAAAGCTTTAAAGATAAAATTAAAGAAATTACAAAAATTTTATTGAAGAAAAACAAAGAACTTGTAAGAAATTAATGGCAAAAACAGAGCCTAAGAAAAGAGTTATTTCGTTATTAACTTTAAAGTTTGGGAATAAAATCATCGTCAAAGATCCAGCTCCGACGAATAATTAACTCTTTTACAACATCTTGGATTTTCGAAAGATGGGAAGCTGCTTGAGAAAACAAATAATCTGAAGGATACGGCTGCAAGAAATTAGGGCCAAAAATAATTGCCAGATTGTGTGCTGTAAAACAGTGAGTAAATGAAAGTAATAAAAAGTAAGCAAAAAAATACATACCATGCATTTGATTGGTATCTTCATTTTTAATGATTCTATAGAAAAAACAAATTAGATAACTATAATAAAAAAGGAACAAACTACTTTTCAAAATGTTCAACAAGTCGCTTAATTAAAAAATAATTATAAAGAGGGAGTTTTTGAATAAGCTCTTTAAGGACAGTGATTCTTTTATGGTAATCAGGAATATCTAAAAAAAATCAACTAAATCCATAGTAGATATAATCTTACCGGAAAGATCAATAAATTGAGGATATAATTTATATGTCATCAAAGGTTCTGGAAGCTCACGTAGCCATAATTTAAGTGCACCAGCAATAATATTAACATCAGCCCAACGATCATCTTTTAAATTTACAGCTTCCCCTGAATTAAGTAGTGCTTTCAATGCATTTACGCTAACAATAGATCCAGGAACCCGGTAAATTCCCACTTCATCAAGACCTACTGTATTATTAAAAAATAAAAAAAATATTCAGCAACCCACCTCTGCTCTCAATCTCATTAATTAAATCATTTAAAATTTTAGGAATACTATTATTTTCTCGAGAACATAAAATCGCCAAATCCACACCATAACCTTTAACATATTAAAATAAAAATAACGATTTTTAATCCATGCACTTACATGCATTAGAATTTAGATTAGCAGAAGCCTTTTTAGCTGCTATTGCATTTGCTAACTCAGCAGGCATATTTTTTGTTAAAACATTTTTTTTCCTAGTAATAGTGATAATAGATAAATCTTTAAATTTTTGATACCATATTTTATGCTCGTTTGGTGATGGTGCACGAAGCAGCATTTTCATACCATTTTTTGATTTAATCTTAAACATATATTCAGATTTTGAGATTTCTAAACTGCTTACAGATGAATCAATCAAATCAACAATATCAGAAGGTTTAGGCGCAGGTGTTGTAGAAAAACCAGAAGACAATTCTGGAGATAACACTGTAGATATGTTAGAGATTTTGTCTGAACTAAAATTATTTGTAAAAGCTGAAACAATAGGTAAAGCCGATTTCAAAAGATTAGTACTTTTATTCTTTGTTTTAGATAACACCTTTCTACAAACTTCTTTATGAACTTGTTTGTTATTTATGTTCTTTTGTTCATCATCTTTCTCAATTCCTCTAAAATATTTCTTTATATCTTCGTAGTGCTTTTGATTTTTCTCAATCATTGTCATTTTCTTCTGTATTAAACTTTGGAAAGGTTTCTCTATATTGCTAAATCGCAGAGGATAATTCTCATTTTCTGAAACCATTTCAAGAGTCCTTATGTCATGAACTTGAATATTAAGAATCGAATCACTTGTATCATTACATTCCTCTTTCTGATCAGTCTTCAATGTCATGGAATTACTTGTATTAATTATATGCAAAATAAAATCATAAATAAATATTTGTTTAATAAAATTTATATGCTGAGAATTTCCAACCACATTTGGAATATAAAATACAATTTTTAGTAAATGCTCAAAAACCCAACCAATACATGGAGTAAATGAGCATGATTTATTAATTGTCACTTGAGGAATAACAGAAACAAGATCTTCAACCTGGCCATTTAAACCCCGTTTTGATGCTATAATAGACCAAGCATATGTAAACAATCTAGATTCAGAACGAACCAAAGCAGTAGCAATAGCATTTCCAACAAACGAAGGTAATAGATATTTATTTCTGGCCCAATTAATTCCATCAAAAGGCCCAAAAAAAAAGTCTAAGCGAGCACCTGTTAACTGATAAACACTTAACAATCGAAGATATAATAATATCCGATCAGTTCTAGTAGAGCAATCAATATTAATATCTGTAACCTGACTAACAACCCATTCAATAATGCTATGCCTCAATTTAAATAACTGTTTTATTGGAAGAGGTAACACGTTTATTAATAAATCATGAGTCTGAGTTCTACGAATTTGACTCAATAAACTATATATATCGTGTAACATATAATCATTCTCAAGAGATATTGACTGTTGAAATTCAAAAAATGAATTTATGTCTCTAGATTGGATTTCAAGAAGCTCAGAGCAATATATCCAATCTTCTAATTTTAATTTAGTAAATAAGCTTGCAGCTAATTTATCAAGAGTATAGGCTAAATCTAAAACCCCTTCATCACTATATGACCCAGAAACATCAATTTCTTTTAATATATTGATAGGTACAATATGCAATAATTCTGTTTGTGGTCGATACGAAGACTTAATAAATAAATCAGTAACTTTTTTAAAAAGATCAAGATATTGAGTCATATGTTGCTCTAATTCATTCTTTGCTAATACTATTTCTTTCCAACTTTGCAACTGATCATTAGCTGATTTACAAAAAGAGTAAAATCCATTTAATGCATCCAAATTATCAATAAAATCACAGAAATAATTACTAAGCCATAATACCATGCATTTTAAGACACCAACATGTATTTTTAAATAAAAATCGTAATTAAGTAAGTTATTATTAACGTTTAACAAATTCCAGTCCGGGAACGTCTCATTATTCTTCACATATTCAGAAACTTTCATATCAACTCCAATTTGCGATGCAACAGTTTTAGAACCAATTAAACGCTTCCGAAAATATTCAAGAAGAGTCTGATTAATCATTAGAAATATTATAATATTCTTTAAATATACTAACAGAAGGCGCACAAAATGAACGAAATGTAGAAAAAAAAGTTAAACGAAATCTTTCTAGATTTATATAAAGATCAACCTGTATATCACCTGGCTCGTGGATTAAACGCCCACTAAAATCATCTATCCCTAAAACAAGAACATCTACAAGACGATCAAGAGATCCTGCTTTAACGACAACTTGACATAGCATCTTTTGAGCAGATTCCGCTCTATTATCCAACTTTTCATTCTCAGAGATTTTAGACATGTTATTACCTTATATGTTAATCTTCATAAGAAACTTCAATATTGAATTACCATTCTTAGAAATCTTAATACGACCCCCTGGTTTTATTTTTTTTGAAATATTATACGTAGACCGTAAAATCAACTGACCATCAGTATAATAAAACAATGTTTGATTAGCTTCAAGAATATCTCGAACATTCTGGAACATCACAGGAACTTTATTTTTTGAATTTACTACTTTATGTTGAGGCTTACTATCAGGAGTACGATTATGTGTAGTAAATATAGAATATTTATTGAACGGAAAAGAATTTCTTCTCCAATGTTTATATATATCCTTCGGATTAGATACCTGAAAAGACGTGTCATGAGAAAAAGAGTCTTTTATACTAGACCGATTTTTTATATTAATACTTGTATTCTGATTTTTATAAACTTCGAATAAATCCTTAAAGTCAAGTAAATTATATGAAATATATATATAATTAAATATTAGTGAAGCGAAAACATTAATTTTGATATGCATATTTTGAGGATAGTCACGTTGCAAATACAAGCCACGATGCAACGGTTCACATTTAATTGATTTTTTAAAGAAAATGTCAGAAAATATAGATTGTGGATTACTTTTGATACAATTAAGCTGTTTAAATATTTCTTGCAATCGAGTGTTCCTGTCTTTATCATTATAATTATATAATGTTTTGTTAGTAGATATTGTATTTTTCCAATTTTCTAATTTTTTTTTTACTGAAACAAATACATCATTACATAATTTGACATCTACTATTTTATTATAAAAATTCTAAAAAAGTTAGAATAAAAAAATAATAAGGGAAAATTACTAAAAAAAACTTTGAAGTTTCAATACAATTTAAAACTTCTCCATAATATGGTATAGTTAAAGTAGAGATTTCAAAATTATACTGATTACAAAGAATTAAAATATCAGGTATAGTTATAACTTCATCGTCAATATAAAGACTACATATTTGCAAATGATTCATAATAGGGGCACAATTATCTATAAAACTTCTTAAGTCCGAACTAACTAATGACCATAATTTTTTTAAACGAACTATTGAGGGAGAACATAAAGCAATAATAATAGAAAGCCAACCTGCCATATCTCCGTAATTTTTTAAATGCATAGAAACTGATATCCAATATGTGCATATCCTTGCCCGAAATTCAGGTGACATTTTATCATTTGTCCTTAAAAGCTGATCGAAAATGAGTCTAGTAACAAAATGTATGTTATAAGGTCCAAAAACCAAAGGATTTCTAATCAAATTAAATAATGTTTTATTAAAAAATAATGATAAATCTGATGATGGATCCCATATATTAAGACAATACTTATGAAAACAATATAATTCACGAGAAAATACTTCAGGTGGTATCTCTAAAATAACATTTGTAAATAAACCAGATTCTGAGGTATCGTCATAAACCATATAAGCAGATATATCTAACGAAAAGTCAAAAAAATAGTAAAAATATTTAAAAAAAACCTATAGTTATTAAATTAAACAAATTTTCCCTTACAGTAAGTACTGTATTTTTGACTTTATTTTTTAAAATTTCACCTAAAACAATATTTCTAGAATCAACACCATTTTTTATTAACTCTTCAATATAATTAACAAATACGTCATCTTGAAATAGACTACAACATCTATCACACCATATATTAATCATTTTTTCAATATTAGAAGTAAAGTTTTCTGGTATTTCTGAAACAATAGATAACGCAGTTTTTAATATTATTTCAAAAGAGCCCCAAAAACCTACAGTAGTAGAAAACAAATCAAGAACATCTAAACTTGTTTTTACATTAGTAGCTCCTAACATAATTTTTAACATTTCTTTGATTGCTACACCCTTTAAAGTTCCATCAGAATCAAACAAGATATCTTCAGTAGCATCCATAATAGACGAAGGTAATTCATAATCAAGCTTCATTGGTAATGTATTTTCTAAAACAGAAAACTCAACTTTTTTCTTTAATGTTTCCAATAATAATATATATTTGTGTAAAAAAGACAAAACTTGTTTTTTGGACAAAATAAATCGTCTTAAAAATTTCTGATTGCTAATAACCATAAGATAAACATTTTTATCATAAATTTTAGAAAGATTAGACTCCTGATCTTTTAACAAACTAAATGAAATTTTTATATCATATATATTATAAACAATATCAAGCTTCCATAAATTTTTCAAATCAATGTCACATATATTTAAATTATAAGGAAGACCCTGATCATTATTTGTAAGAGATGTTCCACGATAACATAATATAATAGCATTTGCTGACAAAAATATACTATTCATATTTCTTTCAAAACCTTGAAGATAACTCCCAAACTCAGTTAAAACAGTTCCAAAAAAATATCTCTGTAAATTATTTGCATCATATAAAATAGATCTAACATTCAAATCAAACTCTGATGGAGAAAAGGTATATTCTATTAAAGCACTATTCTTTGAAGAATTCAAAGGGGAATGTGAACTTTCAAGCGCCATTACATATGCTTCTTGAGAGGGTATATAAAAATATAATTTCGATCCAGATAAAACTGTCATATACAATTTCCAACTACTATGTGACTTTGAAAACCCAGAAAATTTTCGATCTGTTTCCATCCTCCTTGTCATCCACCCTTTATGTTTAGTTTTGTTCGTTAGTGATTCTATATGCTTATTTTGATTATTTAACTCAGTATATTGCACTGATTTTTTTTTCAAAAATATATCATGATTATCCTTTTGCACGGGAACATGCTTTCTCAAAAACATCTCTAATGTATTAGAAGCAACTTCTCTATTGCTCAATGTTATATTAAAATCATTAAGCGACTGAGATATAGGAAAATGAAAATTATTCCCTGAAAAAGGCAAATCAAAAGACATATCAGAACCACTTGAATTACGTGGACTATTTAGAGGCTGGCCTGTAGAATTCCGTTTCATCCAGTTGTAAATGTGAAAACCATGCGTTTTTTCTAACATGCGAGAATATGATGAAAGATTATCGAATTCCTTATTATTCTTAGATACATTTTGAGGCAAACTAATATTCGACAGATCCCTTGACACACATTTAGTTTTAATATGTTTTTTTTCTTTTTTATTTGATTTCATTGAAAAAATCCTAAATTTAAATATTTTTTAAAATAAATTTAAAATTTGTGAAAATTAATCTCAAAAAAAACAGAATATTTGTAATTTTTATATAAAAGAAATAAAAACCATTCAAAAATCAAAACTTTTTTTGACAAAAAACCTTTACTTTTCAATATTTAAAAATGAATCTCCTTTTATCGTTGATATTCTAACGACATTTTTGTGTGAACGTTTAAAAAAATTATAAAAATTATAAAAGAATTTTTTTATAAAAATACAACAATAATAAAAAAACAAAACCTATTCATATAATAAAACAAGAAAGATGTATTTTCTCTAAAAAAACAAAAAAACAAAAATTAAAAGCCATCAAATAAACTATCGGATAAAAATGTATAAATGTATATTAAAAAAAATATTAACAAAAAATAATGCATAAAAACAGTCTATTCATTATCCCAATCCTTATTGGGACCTGGAGGCTTGGGTCCGCCTGCTGGTTTAGACATAATAATCTTTATATGTAAGTCTAGTCAAGCAAACTGGAAAAAATGATACCTGGTCAACACGAAGAATTGTTAACGCTGCTTCAGATGCGAGTTTACATGCCCACAGCTTGACAGACAACACATCAAAAATACAAGCCTCCTTTGCATCAATAATTGCATCATTATTTCCCTAAAAACATAAAATTGTGTTCTCTCAGAGAAAAAAATATTACCTCGATGTCCACACCTATATTTTGATTATTTTCTAAAGAATGAGAAGCATAAAGTCTTCCAAGAACTTCTGTAGAATCAAGTCCAGCATTTTCCGCTAAAATTCTTGGAATTACTTGAAATGCTTCTGCATATTTTTTTATTGAATATTGAAAAATTCCGGAAACATCATCTGCATAGACAAATATCTGCTTCGACAGCTCCATTTCAGTTGCACCTGCACCAGGAACTAAGCGAGGATCTTTAATAACAGCTTTGACAAGATTCACCCCATCATCGATTGCTCTTTCAAGATCATCTAAATAATTCTGAGTAGCACCCCTAAGTACTATAGTGGCTGTTTTCGTACTTTCATTTTCTAATATGTCAATTAACATATTTATAGCCTTAGAAGTTATTACCTTGACGAAATACAGTTACTTTATCACTACCAATCTCAATAGTTTCAACAACATCAACAAATCCCATCTCCTCTGGCATAGGTGCTCCCAATCTTGCTAAAGGAGTGGCTCCAACAACTCTACAAAGTCTTTGAAGATCAAACTTACTCAATACTTTTATAACCAATAAATTATATTTATTTAAATAATGCAAAACAAGATCGCCTACACCACCACCAGTGACAACAACCTTAATTCCAGAATCAAAAAGCTCTTTAACCATCTATAATCATTAAACAAAGCTACAAAAGAAATAGTTATCGTAACAGATTCTAACTGAACTTCCTCTCCTTTCGTAAAACTAAGCATTTCTTTTGCATTTTTTAAAAGGACAACGCCTTTTGTTTCCGTCTGACTAATATCTAGTGGACACGAAAACACACCCACTTTTGCAGAACATACTTTTCTAACTGTTCCTTCAGGCTCTCTAGAAAAAACCATTCCCTTAATAACTACTGACTCATTCAAACTTCCACCCAAAATTTTAACAACACGAATATTGTCCACATTAAAATTTAAAGGATTTTTAGGAAGCACTATTAATGCAGCTTCCGCCACAAGATATCCAAGTATTTTTTCATAACCAAACTGTTTTGCTGCAATAGACGATTTAATCGCTTTATACAATTCATCAACTGAAAAAATATCTTTTACTTTATCTACTGAGAAATCTGCATTCCATAAGTATCAATTGATACATTTAAAAAATATACAACTTTCTAACGTTTTCAATGCATAATTCTGTGCCATTTCATATCCTTGAGAAATTTCAGAAGGATGAAGCCCCATTCTAATTAATTCTTCTGCATTTTTTAAAAGCTCTCCAGCAAGTATTAGAACAAAATTTGTTGCATCACCCATCTATAACCAATCAAAAAAACTCGCTCCAAAAGTCATTAAATACTTCTGTATCTTGCTGTTTACTAGCCATAACAATAATTTTAGCTGCTGGATGAACTACATCAAGTTCCTGAAGAATTATTGCAGCATCTGATGTTACCATCATTTTCTATTTAAATTTAATGTAAAATCAAAAAAAAAAAAATCAAAGACCTGTAAATGGTTTACAATAACTTTATTGCGTCCATTAGGACCATAGGAAGTCCTTAAAATATCTAAAAACACATATAAGTCCTTAAAATAAAAAGAAAAAACCTATAATTCTTATTTTACCTGAAAGCTCAGAGATTGCATGGATATTTCGTACAACTGCATTATCTACACCTTGCTGTACACGATAGCCCTCTTTAAAGAGCATCGGACCAGGTGCTTTTGGCATTTTCAATGACATTTTCCCTGAAACAAGGTATTTTAAAAGATTCTAATTTTTTTATGAAAATCAAAATTTTGGACAACGTTATATTAAAGCACGTGAAAGAGAAAAAAGTGTTTAAAATAAATTTAATATGAAAACATAAAGTTATACATTTTTTAAAATGTCTTTAGAAAAATAAACTTCACCAGACCAGCGGCCACGAAATGTTTCTGGATTGGTTCCAGGCTATAAAAAATGGTTAAAAAAGAAAAAAAGAGAGAGAAAATACCAGATAAATGTCACTGAAAAGTATTGCAGGATCAGAAGAAGGGAATTCGCTTTCTTCAGCATGCTTAACTTCTTTATCTACAAAAGTTCGGGCATTTTTTTCAATATCCTTGAATTTTTTAAAAAAAGAATTAGATAAGAAAATATCATACCTTCAATTCAGACTCAGTAGCAGCATTAAGATCAAGAATAACATCTTTCAAGCCTGAAATGCAGTCATTCGTGCTACGTACATGTTGAATCTCTTCACGTGTACGATATGTAGTTCCTGGATCAGACATCTATAAACGATAAATTACTAACCAAAATAAAAAGTATTAAAGCATACAGAATGCCCACCATAGCGATATGTAAGAATTTCCATTACAATTGGTCCATTCTTAAGCGTATATTCTTTTACAAAAGCAGATGCTTGTTTAACAGCAAGAACATTCATTCCATCTACCTGGATACCAGGTATATATTGACCACGTTTATAATATTCAACCATTGCACTGCTGCGTTCTGCAGATGTTCCCATCCCATACTTGTTATTTTCACATCCAAAAACAACTGGAATATTCCATAATTTGGCCATATTAAAAGCTTCAAATACTTGACCTTGATTTGCAGCACCGTCTCCATAAAGAGCAAATGTAGTATTAGGCTTATTCAGATATTTCATAGCAAATGCTATTCCTGCACCTACAGGAACTTGTGCACCAACAATTCCATTGCCTCCATAAAAGTTTTTTCCAAATATGTGCATCGAGCCTCCTTTCCCTCGAGAAGCTCCACCTACACGACCCAAAAGCTCCGCAATAATGGACCTAACAGGAACACCACGGATATATGCAAATCCATGACATCGATATGATGTAATTACCTGATCTTCTGGAGTAATCGCATGTTCAATGCCTACCGCAACAGCCTCTTGTCCTATAGACAAGTGACAGAATCCACGTATTTTCTTCGATTTATATAGCAAATCAGACGCTGTCTCCATACGCCTTATTACTACCTAAAGGTATGTATTAGTATGTTTTTTAAATTTACTTTTATAAAAAATAATTTGCTTCTAGCACATTTTACCATATTATAATAAATTTTTAACAGCTCCTTTTTTCCAATAACAACATCTAAAGACGGACAATCAATATCATATGCTTGAAATGCCTTCTCTGGCAATTTAATATGGTATAATTCTTCATCTTCTGCTCGAGTTTTTAGTTTTTCAAGTGCTGGAGAACTTATAGAAATTGAACGTGTTCCCCTCAAACAGGACCCATAAAAAACACTAAAACCATTTATTTTAGATAAAAATCTTGTCATTTTTCCTCTAATTTAAAAGTAATTATCCTAATTTTTAATATATAGAAAATTAATAGCGTCAAAGCTCCAATTACTCGAAATTCGAGTAAAAATTAAATCTTAATAATTTTGAGGAATAATTATATAAGAAAATCATAAGTATTATTTTCATTTATTAAAAGACTAGAAAGTAACGTTTTTAAGAAATAAATATTTTCTTTTTAAAGTTAATATATATTATTTAGAAATAAAAAATAGGATTTTTTTTCATTTTTAAAGATATATTTTTGCAAATTTTATGAATAGAAGGAAATAATTATCATTCCATAAAAAAATTAAAGGTTTTATTTTAATTAAAACATTTTTTTTGGAAATTTACCATAATATGTTTTCATTGATCTGTAAACGGTTTAAAAATATAAATTCCAATCAAGCTTTCACAAACAGACGATATTTTTTTCAGAAATGGTATCCGGGAAGTTATAGCAATTATAAAAGTTTTAAACGTGAAGGTTTTTCATCAAAAAATAGAAAAAATTGGTATATTGCTGGTATATATCTTATTTTGAGTTTTCAGAAAATTATTGAATATAAAATAGCTATAGTTTCTGTAGCTGCAGGAGCATATTATGTATCACATCTAGGTTTTTTTTTCGAATTATATAAATGAAAAGTTAAACATGTTTAGAATATGTTCCTGTATCAAACAGAAGAAGATTTAACGATGTTTCTCCTCAAATGGAAAAACGGTTATCACAACAAACATATCTTCAGATTATGCGTCAATATAAGGGACGGATTTTACCCCTTAATCATCCAATATCACGTCGTGTACAACAAGTAATGGCAAGACTAATCAATGCATCGAAGTTAACAAATGTGGAATGGGAAATTCATGTTTTTGAATAATGTTGCCATTGATGTGAATTTAAACGTGTATAGGTCATTGATGATCCTCAACGTAATGCTTTTATTCTTCCTGGAGGGAAAGTATTTGTTTTTTCAGGAATATTACCCATTTGTAAAAATGAAGATGGTCTTGCTGTAGTTCTTGCTCATGAAACAGCTCATCAAATTGCCCGTCACTCTGCAGAAAAACTATCTTTTACAAAACTTGTTCTTTTTGGTTATTTTATTGTATCTCTTTTTTATGATCCATCCATTTTGAGTAGAGCTATTGTAGATCTCTGTTTTCTAAAACCTAATTCTAGGAAATTAGAAACAGAAGGTAATATTTCTTTTTTATATATTTTATTTAATATATAATTTATTATAGCGGATTATATAGGATTAATACTTATGAGCGAGGTTTTTTTTTATTCTGCAATATTTTTATTTATAATAATTTATAACTAAGGCATGTTATGATCCAAATGAAGCACCTCGCCTATGGAAAAGAATGTCTATGGCTGAAACTAAAGCACCACCAAAGTATTATCATACTTTTACAAAGCATTAATTCTTATCTTTCATTAGATGGCTTAGCACTCATCCTACAAATGAAAATCGTATTGCTAAGATTAATCAATGGATACCCGAGGTATGAATACTTTCATTAATTGGTAATATATTTTTTACTTTTCCAAACAGGCATACAATAAATTTACAGAAAATGATTGTTTTAGATATTCCAGGAAATTTTTAAAATCAATAAGTTATTTTTAAAAAAAAAAAACTTTTAGAAACGAACACTTCATTATAATGAATATCTCTAATGAAAATTTTACGAGATAAATTTAATAAAAGAAATTAATAAAATAACTATATTTATTAACCCTTCAAGAGGTTTTAGAGTTTCAGAAAAATTTATTGTCTACACTTTATAATTATACCATTATAAATATTACACTACATCATAAACTTCTAATTCTATAAATAAATAATTAAAATAAATTAAAATACTAAAACTACACTAACAGATACCATTCTTCTTATTGGTATCTTATAAAAATAAAACTTGCTTTATTTTTTTAAAATATTAAACTTTCTCCTTTCCATCTTACGTATAACGAATTTATAATGAAGCATGAAAAAGCACCTAAATCATTTGAACTATCACATCTTATTGTAAAAGAAAAAGAAAATGTCAGTGATAGTGAAGATATAGAGGTTTATGGAGGATATTCAGTGTTTATTAAGAATAAAGAAGAAACACTTAATGAAAAACGTCAATGGGCAGTCAAAATAATCTTATTAGCATTAATTTCAAGTTTTTCTCTTGGTAATATAATTTTATTACACATATAAAAGCTTATGATGTGTTATAGGTATTTATTATTTTGAAAATATTTTTCATTCTGGGATATATGGTATATACAAGGTTCTAATGATATATATATTAGCATAAAATAATAAAGAAAGGGATTAAATATAGAGGAACCGTGGCTCACTTTATTCAAGGGTATATATGTATGTTTATTAAAGATTTAATATATTTTAGGGGCTTATATGTTAATTAATTCTTTGATTCCAATAATATTTATTTTCATTATTGAAAAATACGGTATATATCTATAAAAACACAGAAAAATACATCCAATATGTAACAGGAATACGTTTTTCTCCAATATATATTACAGGCACTATATTTTTAGGTCATTGTCTTTGTATTGTTGGAATATTTTTGCACATGAAATATTTTACTCTTTTAGGACTGTTTATATCCAAGTAATTATATTTTTGAAAAAAAACATGATTAACAATATTTATTCAGTTTTTGTATTAATCCACTTGTTATGTTGCAAGAAATACTTATAATTGAAATATTTCAGCAAGATAAACTGGGTTTTCTCATTTCAATTATACTAAGTATTCAGAAATTAGTAAGGAATGTGCATTACATATTCAAGAATTAACATATTAAGATTGAATTTATATTTTCTTTTTTAAAAAATAATTTTGATAAAAATTTAATACAAAACAAAATCTTTTTTGTTACTTCTTTGATGTTGTCGTTATTTTCTTTTTTTCTATCTCTAATTTACAACAAAGCAATAAATAAAAACAAGAAAGTCTTATACGTATTCATTAACAAAAAAGGAGTTTTTAAAAATATAGAAACAATGTCAGTTTATTTTTGGTGGTATTTATTAGTTTGTTTTTCATGTAGTTGTATTTGGTATGGTTAATTATTTTATTCAATTAATCACTAACATTCTTTCTCTTAAGGAATCCTTTTGTCAGTTTTTTGACTAAAATTAAGCATACCTACTTTTTAGAAAATATAATTACAGCAGATTTTTCGTCTAGGATTTTATTATTATCTGTATTTCTATGTTTTTTTGTTACTATTGACTCAAATTTTTAGTTTTTATTATATCCCATAATAGGATGGGTTAATGATCATTATGGTCATCGTCTTATAATACGTAAGTTTTTTTTATAAATTCCAATATATTATAATGTTTAAAGTAATGATTTCACTGTTTATGTCATTATTAAGTTTTATGTCTTTATTACTACCAATTAAATCAAATATAGTTTTCATTACTCTATTTTCTCTTGGACAAGGCGTCTCGTCTATTATTTTAATTATACTAACTTTATATATTTCAAAAAACGTATTAATAGCATTTGGGTTTTATAAAACTATAGAAATATCTGGAAATACTATAATGGATTCTGTACGTTTATTAAAATTATTTAATATCAAACTTATTTTGTTAGCTAGTAAATATTGTATTAAATTTAAAAAAGAAAAGAACTTTAAATGTTATATATAAAATAATTAAGAAAATACTAATATTTGTAGAATACGGATATTAACCTTATTGTTATGCTATTTACCACATTAAATATGTTTTCACTGGTGTTTCTTGCTTCATTCTATCGACATGATAGCCTTTACAACAAAAGATATATCAATAATTGCCTTTTTACTTTATTTAACAAAAAATCTAAAATAATATACCAAGATATAATATTTAGATCAAAAGAAATTTCATTGAAATTAACTAAAATCTTTCTAGGACTCATTGTCACTGGGTTAATTTTAACTTGGATATTATATATCATTACAATTTCACAATGAAATTTCACAATGTTTCTCATTTAAAAACTATAAAATCATATATTTACGTTAAATTTATTAAAATATAAATGTATTTAAGAATTGTGTAATGATTCCGCTAAACTGTATTTAATATATACTATAATAACAAAGTATATTCACCTTTTCTTTTTAAGTATCTCTCTTTTATCTTATTAATTTCTTCGGATGATCTTTTTTGTTGACTATCAATGACTAGCTTTTCATGTTTCAAACGCTCTATTTCTTCCCTTTCTTTCTCCGTTTTTTTAATCTGTTCTTGAATTAATAAAAATTCCCTTTCCCTTCTCTGTGCATCAAAAGGTTTTGAAGTAAATTTAGAATTATAAGAATTTCTTTGCATTTTTAAAAATTCTTGTGATACTTTTATAGACTTTTTAGCTACATTAAGTCCAGCAGACAAAAGTTGTCTTTTATCTACAACTTCACCATCATCATTCACAATAACATTAGCACCCTTTTCATTTAACTCTTTCGCTATTTCTTCTGCTGTTCTCTCTTTCGAAGTTTCTTCAGTTACTTTTGAAATTTTATGGGATTTTGAAATTGCTTTAATTACTTCATTATGATCTTTTTCTGTTTCTTCAAGAATATTTCTATAAAATGATATAATTCCCTTGGATTTTTTTTTCATTAAAGCTTATTTTATTAAAAAAATCTAAATTTAATTATTTAAAACCCACCTTCTCTTGCATTTTCTTCTTCTTCAAAGCGACTTAACTCTTCTTGTTGTTTTTTATACGCATCTGTAATGAATTTTTCTTTATCATTATAGATATCGCCCTCGGCTTGTCTTTCTATTTGAAGCATTTTCTCTTGAGCTCTTAATCTATCACGTTCCCTTATAGATGCTAATCTGAAAAACTTATCCATATACTTTGGCTACAAAAAATAAATATCAAAACAAAAAAAAAACATTAGTATACCTTTCTCTGTTCCTTGTCTTCTTCTGTTTCTGTTCTTCGCTTTTTTTGCGCATCTTTCATTTCATCATATATTTCATCATATTCATAAACTAAATGTAATTTTTTTTTTGAAAAAAAAAAAAAACCTTATACCTGAAGGATCAATTTCTCGATCATAGTCGTTATCTTTATTATTTTTATATGAAAACTGAGAATGCAAATTTAGCTCTTGATTTACTACTTTTGTTCTATCTTCAAAAAAGTTTTCATCAGTGCTCTCATCTTCTTCTCCAAAAAGCGATAAACCCACAGTCCTTTGTGTATTTTTAGGAATTTTACTGCTTTTTGAAATATTAAGTCCAAATTGAATACTCATTATAAATATAATTTTTAATAATGTTCACGAATAAATTAAATTCTTAGAGCCAAAAAAAGAAAAATAAATAAAAATATATATATATACTTATTTATTATATTTATAATTGATACTTTTTTTGATAAAAAAGCTGTAAATTATGTATTTCACAAAAATTTTTTTAAATACTAAAAATTCCTAATTTTCATGAGATTTAAAATTTAAAAAAAAAAAATCATGAAAAATACCTAAAAAGAAATATCTCTTTTGTATTCTTAATTTATGTTTTTCTTCACTTCTAAGATCATTTTTTAACAATTTTTTATAATATAAAAAAATTGGTAGTTACTAATCATCGATCAACCTTATCATTTTCCAATATTTCATTAAAATAACAAAAAAGCCTATGAAAGACCATTATTCCTACATTAAAGGCAGTAAGATCAATGGTCAAGAGCTTTATGACCTTAGAGATCGAGTCCGAAGACTTTTGCAGCGTTCAAACGACTCTTTTCCAGGTTTTTTAAGTTTTTTAAATGATATATCTTTGATAGCCTTATTTTTTAGGATCTCAACCTGTCAGTTTCTCAAAATGCCATATACAGACTCTTATGAATAATGAGTATATGAATGCCTTTTTTCTTTTGAAATTGATGATTTATAAAGTTATTATTTATGTGAAAAATCAGATGGTCTTCGTGCACTTTTATATGTGATTGCAGAAAAAGATAGCTTTAAAAAATCATGGGAAAAAGTATATTTGGTACTTTTATTTATTTTAATGGACTTTTATCTTATATTTTTCTAAAGATTGATCGAAAAAATGATTATTATCAAGTTTCAAATCTTCATTTTCCAGTTTTAAACGATCCATCTTTTCGAAATTTTCATAATGACACGTTATTGGATGGAGAATTAATTTTAGATGAATATGAAGAAGGAAGAAGAATTTTGAGGTATCTTGTTTTTGATTGTCTTTCTGTTCAGGGTAAATTATTGTTAAATAAACCTTTGGATAAACGACTTGGAGTAGAAATTTTTTTTTACCTAAATAAGAATTCTAATATCTAAAGTACTTAAAGGAAAATATTCTAAATCCGTTGAATGCATTTTGTTCTAAATATTCTCACTTTATACAAAACATGCCATTCAGGTACTTGAAAAATGAAGAAAAGAGCTATATTTGACAAATATCAAGTATTGAATTTAAAAGAATGGAGCTTTCTTATGCAATTGAAATGATGTTTAAAGATATTATTCCGTCTCTTCGGCACAAAAATGATGGGCTTATATTTACATGTCTTAATGCTCCTTATACATGTGGAACTGATGAAACCCTGTAAGAACAGTTTTTCTACATTCTATTAGATTTCTTATATTTTAAGTTTAAAATGGAAACCTCCTAATGAAAATTCTGTAGATTTTTTATTAAATTTACAATTTCCATTATTACCTGGAAGTTTGAATGATTATAACTATGATTCTATGCCTAAATTTAAACTTTCTGTCTGGGAAGGTGGAAATAAATACTCTGAAATGTACGATATGTATGTTAGCCCTGAAGAATGGGAACAAATGAAAGCATTAGGTGAACCTCTTAACCATAGGTTTAAGAAATTACTACATCACTCATTTTATTCATAGTTTTATAGATTAGTTGAATGTATTTGCGATTCTAAAAAAAGATGGCGTTTTTATAGATTTCGAGATGATAAATCTCATGGAAACTTCATAGATGTTGTACTAAATGTGTTAAAAAGTATTGATGATGGAGTAGACAAAGAAGAACTAAAAAATGCTGCATATGAAATTAAAAAGCAATTTAAGGCACGGGCTGCAAATAAATCAAAAACATAAAAGCACTTTATGATTAAATTTTATGAAAAAAATATAAACAATATATTCACAATAACTACATCCTCTATTTTAATAAAACACAATTTTTTTTTAAGTTTTTATTTTTGTTAAATAATAGTTCAACATATCAATTTTTAGAAAAATATAATTTTCAAACTTCAACAATATTATATCAAGCAATAAGGTATAATAGGGGATATTTTGTTTCAGCACATAATTCAAATTTACTTTTTTTTATTCGTTTTAGTTGAAGACTTTTCTATCCGAACGAAAAATCTCGAACACTCGAAATATTATAACTTCAATGGAGGACAAAAAACAAGCTTTGATGCAAGCGATCAAAAAAGAGCTTGCAGTTGCAAATGCAGCAGAGTTAATTGGAGTAAATATCTCTTTTTATTTAATAAGTAATAATTTTATGGTTTTTTAGAAATTAAACAAAACATGTTATGATCGATGTATTCCTAAGCCTGGAAATCGCTTTGAAAGCACTGAACATGTTTTTTAATATATATATATACTACTTTATTGACTCTTTAACAGACATGTGTCTCGAAATGCATAGCAAGATATATGGATGCATGGAATATTGTAAGGTGTGTATAAAAATCTTCTATTATTATCAAAATGCCAATTATTTAGTCGGACATATATTGCTAGGATTCAAAAAGAAAGACAAGCACAGTCATTAGGACTTGATGATGTTTAAACCAAAATAAATAATTTTCTGGATTGTACAGGTCAAAATAAAATTTCATTATCAGTCATTATTCCATATATTTCAAAAAAAGTAAAGCATTTTCGGAGTACTGATCATTTTTAATTAAATTTTAAATGTTTTGAATATCATATTTTTTAAGAATATATTGTTTCGTAGCACAGTTTACTTCTTTACACAACTCTTTTTGTTTCTTGGTGGATTTATATTCAAAGTCTAGACCACTTGCCCTTAAAAAATAAGAAAAATAAGCAAACTCAAAGCGTATATTAGAATTACCTTTCAATTGCACTGATAGGTACTATAAAATCTGTTAATTTTGTATTGTCATCTATTTTTGCATTTGGAAAAACAAAAGAGCCTATTGCTACAGAGTCTTTCCTCGAATCATTTTCCGCATAGATAACAGTGAAAAAATGTGTTGGAACTGCAACATTAGGTGGGCTACCTATCATTTCCTTTGTATAATTAGTCATAAAATTTGTTAAAAATTAAAATAATACATATGAAACTCTCCATTTTCCATCTGGGTCTTTCTTTGGAAGATATAAAGGACCTATAACAAGATAAACAGATGTGTAATTAGAGGTTAGATCTCGGCAAAAACTTTCAAAACGCTCCCAATCTTCAGTCATTAATATTTAAAAATAAAAATGCCCATTATACATACAATTTCGATTAAACCCTTCCTAAATAGCATTATAAGCACTAAAAGTGATAAAAAATCAATATAAACTTACTCCTACTTGTGGAGCAATATTTGTAAGATAAAATGTTTCATCAAGAGCTTCCTGTGAAAACTTTGCATTTGCTGCAGGAGCCTTAGCATATTAATAGCCATGCATTTCACTCATATAACTCACAAGATGCCCTCTATCATATCCACTTTTAAAATAATCACTTAATTTAGCACGAAACTTCTCAGGTATATAAGAATCTTCTTTAAATTTTGAATATTTGCGATTTCCATGAATAGTTTTTAAAGATGTTGGAGTAATATGAACCAAAACCTTTGTAGAATATCAGGAAACATTTTTGATCCAAAAAATACTAGTATACCCAAGCAGGGACTTTCAAACGTCTATCATAGTAAGAAATATATCCTTTTCGAACTAAACAATCGCTGATAGGCCTCGGATTAGAATACTGATACAAACCAGGAGGATTAACTGGACTTTTACTGCCATAGTTTGGAATTCTAGGTTCTGATTCAATTGTATTTGGTACTTTTATAAATTGTTTATTTAACAAATAAATAGAAGAAAAAGTAATTATTCCTCCACTTAAAACGCCAATACTAAATAAACCTATCAAATTCCGTTTATCTTTTATCATGTATAATCCTTTTAAACTTATTTATAGATTTTAATTAACTCCAAATATAAAAACATCAATTTTAAAAGATATCTAGAAAATGTTATTTAATAAAGATTATTTAAATTAAAACCCGTATTATTTCTATATACTTTATATTGAATAAGTAAAATAGAATACAAAGTAATCTACAATGATAAACTATTAAATAAAATAAATCATAAGATTTAAATAAAAAAATAAATATAGAAAATTATATATTAAATATTTTTGTAAGACAAAAACATATTATTAAGAAAATAATTATTTTTCTTGAGTTTTAGACCTAAAAGCAGGTCCAAAAATAAATAAAACTATATATATTATTATTAATCAAATTGAAGATAGAGAAATACTAAAGGGAACAAAATAGGAAAAAATATTAAGAGAAGCAAGAATGATAATAAAAAGAGATAATTTGCCTTTTAAAGATACTAAAATAAGTCAATATATTTCTATATAAAAATAAACAAACTTTTTATAAACCCATGAAGAATGGCAGCAATAACTAGAAGAGGAAAAGATAGATTGATATTAGCAGCTTGCGGTTCTTCTGAATAAGAAGTCTCAATATATTGTTCAAGACCATCCTGGATAAAAGTTAGTAAATAGAAACTTAATATAAGTCATATTTACCAATACTAATGTTTCTGCAAATCCTAGAATAATATGAGATAAGAAGGGAATCAAATGATGAAAAAATTCTTTAGTAGTAAATGCCATCCAAAATAGCGCTAATGATCGTCAAGAATATTACTAAATTAGATTTTTTACCTATTATATAAACAGGATACATTATGACAGGATGAAGAAGCTTTTTTTCAACTTTATTACATTTTAATCGTTTTATAAATAACTTAGATTGAATTTTATAATATAAAATCGCCAAAACTACACCAAGAGTATGAAAAAGTAATGAAATATATGTTTCTGGCACATCTAACTTATATGTTTGCATTAATGAAAATGGATGAGCCTATCTAAAATTAACTAAAAAAAAATTATAATAATATTACTTACAAACAATATAAGGAATGATGTACTAAATAAAACAATTTTGCTTAGAATGATGAATAAAACTACATAATCTCTAATTAAAATATCTAAATATTAACAGGTAGATCCAAATTACAAGAAAACAATACCCCAAGACATTTTCAATATTGACATGAAAACATATTTTAGTGGTTTTCTATCCTCTATACAAGCAATAAAACGTGAAGAACCTGTTATCCATCGCAGTCTAGATAATCTTTTATTTAAAATGACTTCAGGCGATGCTTCTTTTAGTACTACTATTCCTAATATAAATATACAACTCGATAAAGCAAATACAATCCAAAATGACCATATAGTATCCTTATATTTTTCTATAAGCAAACCAAGCATAGGACCCGTATGAAGCCCTAGCATAATAGAACTTTGAAGTAAAACCCCAGGAAAAGAAACTTTGGTTTCATTAAATATATCGAATATTGAAAGTCTACATGAACTAAAAACTATACCCCCTAACACTTTTATGTAATTAGTTTAAAATTCTTCTTTAACACTTAACCTACATCCACTTAAAAATCGAAGCACAGCTGTCGTTAAAGTTTGGTATGATGATATTACAAGACATAAATTAACAGCTATTATATTTTATTTTTCAGTAAAATGAAGATTGAAAAATGTCTTACATACCCATAAATACGAAAACAAATACCAAAAATAATCTTTTATGTCCATAATATTTCGATAAGGGCTTTAATACTTTAGCATATAAAATAATATAAGTAAACTTACTGCACCAATCAATGGTCCGAATGCAAGTCCGATTAGCATTCTATACTTGCATTACAACACTTTGAGAAATACAGAAATCATTTACACAGATAATAAAAAAAGATATCTATGTAGTTCTGGTTTAACTAATAAATGTGGTACCTTTAATAAATTAGTCTAAACATATATCCAGTTGAAATGTACATAAAACGTGAGAGATGAAAATCTTTAAACCATCAATATCTATGTCTTTAATGAATAAAAGAAACTTACATGACAAAAGTCATAAAAAATATAATAGCAAAATATAAAGCTTTCTTTTTAAAACTCCACATATATGGATGTTCAGGATCATCGTGATTAAGCTTCACTCTGTAAGGATCATCAGAAGAGACTTGTATGTTATTCTGATCTGCAGGTGTAGCCCAGTCATGTTTTACTCGAGAAATTATCTTCTCAATACAATCTTCACAAACGATTCGTTCACCCTATAAAAAAAATATTAGTTTAAATATATAGATAATGCATTAAAGAAATACCATGTAATGGAGTCTAATCCTTTAAAAGTACTTAAACATTTATTTTCCTAAAAACGATAATAAAACACGACGTAAAAAATACGATAACAATAAAGCTTTAAATATTGATATATTTTTATATGAATATAAAAAAACCAAAGATAATATATTTTAAATATAAAAAGATCCAAAATCCTATAAACTTAAGAACATGTGTTTCTTTCAAAAAAAAAATAAATTGACAACCAACAAATTATGATTAATAAACCCTTAATAAAAATATGCCAAAAGGATAACAGCAACTAAAATACCTAAATGCTTATTCAGAAATACCTAAATTGCAGCAATGTTGTAATCATAATTTTTATTTTGCAGAACAACAGGAGACAATATTTCAAGAGAAGGATCGTCATCAAATTCATGATTTTTATCAGAGTTAAAAATATCTAAAGCACCTGCAGACGCGGCCGATTCTTGAGAGGGGTTTAGTGATAAACGTGTTATATCATTCATCGCATAATCATCTGTTTCAAGAACAATATGTGTTTTTGAATCATTCTTTGTTTTAACAAAAAGATCCTCAAATAAGCCATACTTCTTTTCAAACATTTCAAGCCGTTTTCTTGTTTCTTCAAGTTCCTCTTTTAAAGATGTTACCTCGGAATATATAGCTTCTACCTCAAAAGATTTTTCCATCGATGTTTCCAATTGATGATTCACCACATCCAATGTCTCCAAAGGAGCCTTCTTATTTTCTTTATCTAAAGTTTCTAAAGGTATATGCGATTCACGAACTTTAAACGGATCAGTAGGTAACCATTCGGTACACGATTGAAAAGTAGTTGAAAACGTCGAGGCATTTGAAATAACATCATGCAGTGTTTTTTCAGTTGATATATCTTTATTTTTCTTAGGAAAAGGCATACGTCTTCTTACTTTTGTTGAGTTTTTTTGCTGACGCAAAGAACGTGAATGTACATATTTTTTCGTCAGCAAACGCCTATTCCTTCGTTTCAATGACTCTTGATAATCACTCTTTGCTCTGATCCAGGCATGTTTTACATTATTAATAATAGTTGAGACAAATTTTGTCAGTTTCCTTTTATTTGGATGATTTTGATTGATTTTTTGCAATTGATTTGTGTTTTCCAAAGAATGTATAGTTTTCTCTTCTTTTTTTAGAGAACATGCCTTACCTTCGATAAAAAATGCCTCTGAATCTTTATTTTCTACTTCAAATACTTTTTTTTCTGGTATTTGATTGTCTATATCGTTTTTTGATTTATCATTACTAGATGTCAAATAAATCATAGATTTATTCATTTTACACAGAAAAAGCGTCTAGAAGGATACTGTACTCCTAAAAATAGCCTTTTAATCAAATATTAACATTATCTTAATACTTTCAAGAAATTCTTACCTTTTCCCGTATAAATGTCTAATACGTAATTTCGATATAATATAATAAATGACTGTAATGGCTAAAAACTGTGATAAATATTAAAGCTAATACTGATAAAAATATGTATAAAATATACATTTCTATACATAAATAACAATTAAACACGAAATTTACAGCTTTTACATGTATTTTTGTTTTGTTTTTTGTAAAATACAAAAACTTGTTTCAGTTATAAATTTTAGGGTTAAGTTAGGTTTAATAAAGTTAAGGTTCAATAGGGAGAAATGAACGTCAAAAAAATGATGAAAATTGAAACATAAAAAAAGAAAGAATAAATGATTATTTTGAGAATAAATTCTTTAAAAATATTTTTTAAAAGGTACATTTTAATTAAAAGTTTTTTTTTTTTAAAAAAAGTCTAAAAAATATAGTAAAAAAGTTGTAAATTTTTAAAATAGAAAATGGCGGAAAAAGCACAATATTACCTTGAAAAGGTATATTTATAAATGTTTTTATTTGTTCTATGTTATTGAATGATATTTTTAGTCTTTTCCTGAAATACTTGATCTGCAGAAGAAAAAAATATTTACACCTGTGGAAATAAATTCAATTTTAAAAAAAAGAAGCGAATTTGAACATGCACTATCACGCAGAATTGTGAAAAAGAGTGATTTTTTGAAATATATAGAGTATGAAATGAATTTAGAAGCATTGCGCAAAAAAAGAGCAAAAAGATTAAGTTTTTCAATATAATTTTTTATAAAAGAATCTTATTTCAATAGATATTAAAGGAAAGCCAACAATTTCAGATTGGGGAGGTGTACGGCGTATTTTTCTTATTTTTGAAAGAGCTACAAAAAAATTCCATGGTGATATTGATTTATGGTTTCAGTATATCCATTATGCACAGCATGAAAAATCGACAAAGATCATCGGAAGAGTTATTGCTTCGTAAATATAATATAAAGAAGTATTTTTCATTGTTAAAATATAAATAGAGCATTACAATTCCATCCTACAAAACCTAAATTATGGATATTTGCAGGATACCATGAATTAAACTGGAACAACAATATGTCTGCCGCACGAGCAACAATGCAACGAGGCTTACGATTAAACATGCATTCTCCTGAGCTTTGGACTGAATACTGTAGAATGGAACTGCTTTATATTATAAAACTATCAACACGACACAAAATACTAGGAATTTACGGGACCGAGGATAATAAAAGTGATCACGAATCAATTCAAGATGAAATAGTCCAAGGCAAAGATATCGAAGAAGTAGCTCAAGAAAAAAACGTTGTCAAAACAATAAATGATGATTGTATTATTCTTTCCGAGACAGCTTTTGAGAAATACGAAAAAACTCATTCAATTGTACCTACTAATACGGATCCAAAGCAATCAAGTGGTTCAGTGCCAAATCTTCGAGATAATCCTGTAATGAATGGCGAAATTATATCTATCATAATCAAAACATCAATCCAACACATACAAAATAATATTGAATTATTAGAATCATTCTACAACATGATTGAGTCATTTGATAACCTAGAATGCAAATATAGGCTGCTTGACGAAATAGTATCCTTGATCCGAGAAGTAGCCACTATTGATCTTGCTGAAGTAGCACTTTTAACATTACCACTGCATAAATTTTTAAAAAACGTGTCCAATACATCCTTTCCTGATGCACTCAAATCATCACTTTTGGGATTCGAAACGCTCACCACACAAACTAACTGTTCTATCATGTCATATGAAAAATTCTGTCTTTTATTAAATTCATTTCTTGATAAAGAAGGGCTCGACCACAACCTTTGCATTATAATCAGCTGCTTTTTGCACACTACATTAAAGAAACTTGAAACATTAGGTCCTCTTTCTCCTAAACTTAAAAAATTACAAAAGCGCTTTACTTCTATTCCCGAAACAAACATGAATTCTGACCCAGATACAGGCTCCAGAGCACCGATCTGAGCACAAAAACACACCCTATGTTCCCAACCACACTTTCTGCATCTAAACACAGAGTTCTCTCTAGATTTGACCTCCAATATGATATGTATGTATATACACATTTATACAGACATTTATACAGGCATATTTATACAGACATGTATATATACATATAGATATACATATAGACTATGCTTGAGTTCACTCACAATCTACCATTCCTCACACCGTCCTGCACGTCTGGACGCTTTCTTGTTGCTCTGATAATGCTTGTCACGAAGCCTCTTCTCTGTTGCCATGGCAACACTGGATCATCAGCCAGAGTCTCTATGGAAATATAGTTACCGTGCTTTTGCACGCTGCAGTTGTGCTTCAGAGGGAACAGGTGGAGGCATAGAGGCTGCATTTGCTGCATTAATAGCATCTTTAAGCTTCTGAAGACATGCACGCCTGTTTTCTGCCTGTGTTCGATGTTTTTGTGAAGTAAAAATAAGGGTTCCATCACGTTTACGCAGTCCATTAATATCTAGCGTTGTACAAGTGCCTGGAAGAAGTGCCGCTGGAAGTACAGATGGATTAACGCGTAACAGTGCTTTTGTGTTGCGTTTATTCACATTTTGGCTAAAATATCGTCAATTATGCACTCTCTAAAGCAAAAACTCACCCTCCGGGACCACTGCTTCGTGAAAAAACCCATCCAAAGCCACTACGGATCGATGGAGTGAGTCGTCGCGCCAATCTGCAGGTATATGCGTGAAAAACCGGGTATATGCGTAGAAATACTATGTCTGAGTCCGTTGCTCAGTATACGCAGCGTATGCACTGTTTTACAGTGTATATGCGTGCTATATGCGTATTATATGCGTATTGTATGCGCTATATATACGCTATTATGCTGTATATATGGTGTACAATGTGTGTCGTATATGCACGTGTGTATACAGAGTGCATATAATACAGAATGTATATAGTGTAGATAATATACACAATAAATACACTATATGTGCACACTATGCGTACTATGTGTTATATATGGGTTATATGCGTATTGTATGCGTTATATATACGTGTTGTATGTACTCCGTGCTCTGCACACTAACGCAAAGTGCTTATCGATCAACCGATCACTTATGTACATTTTGCTTTGAGTGCCCCGTAATGTAATAGTGATAACGCTGTAGCGGCACAACAAAGCTTCATTAAAACGCGTTGTTTCTTCAGATATCTGTGTTTCCGTTATCTGATGTTATTATAGCTCGTGCAGTATATTTTGAAGCACTCACTTGCATATATTGTATGTGCAGTATATGCGTAGTATATACGAATTATATACGTATTATATATACAGTATAAACGTATCATCGATATTACCGTTAACCGGTCTACAGTGTTAATATATCAAAGTATATATACAAGTAATGTGCACATATAGTGTACGTTTTATGTATTTCTCATCAAAATAGTATTTTTGGGGAATATTGATGATCTTTTGGTACATTATTATATTATTTTTATTGTTTTGTCGTTATTTAGACTTGAATAGTAGATGGAGACAAGCGGGAATTGCTCGAAATGGGTGACAGTCAGTGAGGTGGAACGGGGTTTTGAAGAGTTGCAGGTTGAGCAGGCGCATTTGGAGGCACGAGAACAGCAACTACTACTAGGCAGTGACATATATGCGGCAATTTCCGGACTAAATGCGCAGTATTTGACTCTTGTTGCAGCACAGGAGTCTACACGAGATCTTTTGAGTGCAACAAGCATGAATTATATGCAGCTGTCTCCGACAGCGTGTATACTGCGTTCGAAGCAGCAGCAACAGGTGAGTTGATACAATACGGAGTAAAAAAGGCATAAAAAAAAAAAAAGAATTAAATAATGCATTTAAAACACAAAAGCTCAACATAATATGTATATAATACATATATGGGAATATATAGCAGAAATAAGATGTCTACGTATACTTGAAGCGTATTTATAGAGTGTGGCGATGATGTTAAAATACATATATAGCGTATACAACACAGATATAAAATGCATATAAAGCAGATATAAAGAATGTGGAATGCATATTTGAATAATCAGTGAAAGGGGATTGAGAAACATCTAAAATACATATATTTTTGATGAAAAGCAAGAATTGAGTCTATACAATGCGCATACAACATGCCTTTTAATGTATATTTTGTATATAGAGGACTGATGATAGGTCAGAAACGCGCATATAGTTGTATACAGCGTGTTGCAGAGGTACGTTCAATACGGGCTGCATTACATGCGCTTCAAACGTTTCTTGAACAGCGTCACTGGGAAGAAGCAGCGAAGGAGCTTCAGAAACTTCAAAAATGTCGTCAAGAGTCTTATGAGTGCAAAGATGGTCTTTTTTCGGATCAGAATAGCCAAAAATTGAGTCAGCCATGCACTTTAGATGATCATCGGGGTATTTTAGAAGGTTTTGCAGCAGAAGCAGTACCTACAGCGTCTATTCCAGACGCAGAGGCTGCTCTTGCATCAGCAGAGGCTGCATTGGTTTATATATTTCTGCGTGAATTTGAGGCAGCGGCTGCTGCAAATGATGCGCCTACAATGACACATTTTTTCCGTATGTTTCCTATTATTGGACGTATGAATGAGGGTCTTGATGCGTATATACGTGTTATTACACAGAGAATTACGCTATATACATTGCAGCATACTGCAAATGATACTGCATCGGTAACTACAGCAACTAATGGGTCCGTTTCAAGCATTTCTGCCACATCAGTTGTAGACGCTGGAATGGCTTCTATTAGCTTGCCATCGAATACTCTAAATGATAGTGGTATTTCAGATGGTGCATTGAGTGTTTCGAGTAGTATTTTTAATACGTCTCTTAAATCACCTAGTATTTCTGGTATTTTATTCAATGATCCAAATAATGATGTTAATTAATGAATTAGAAAAGAATAGTACCTCAGTTCGTACACAGGGTAGTATTTTAGATAGTGTTTTAAATAAGGTTCATACATCTGCTACAAACTTTAACACAACAATCGCGTCTACTAGCTCTTTAAGTGGAATTAGTACATCTTCCTCTATTTTTGGTAGATTTTCACATGATTCTTCAAATACTGCTTCAAATGATATTTCAGTCGGTATATCTTCTGGATTTAGTACATTACCTGGTCTTTTAAATACTTCTGCTTCATCTCGCATGACAAAGCTTCTTGAATATGTAGCAAAAGTCATGGAGATGCATGTGCCTGTTGTGATTCAATCTTATGGATATACAGCAGCATGTTTTATTTTAGAACAGCTTCATAAGGCATGCCTTCAAAGCTGTGCAATTTTGGTTGAAATGTTTTGGAAAGAACGTCAGGTTGCAAGAAAGGTATTCAATATTGATTGTTGTTATGCTGTTAATGTAATTCAGCTCATATATACTCAATCATATGCATTTGAATTTCTTATTAAATCATTTTCATCCTCACACTCTCTCCAATCTTCACTTTACACAAATACACCAACTATAACAAATACAAGCAATATTTCCAGAAATTCCTCTGTTGATAAAATTAACGTTGTAACTGAAGAAATTGATATTAAAAATATTGATTTACTTTTAACGGAAGTTTCAGACATGTTACACAAGTGGTCATTGTATGATCGGTTTGTTGCACGAAAATTCCAGGTAAGCAATACATTTTTAATGATTTTTATATACAATTAAGCAGGAACAAAAACATATAGACAATGCAGAGGTACTGCATAACGAATCAGTGAAACAAATGAATTCAACTGTGCTGTTTTCGTCGTTATTATCTCCTTCACTTTCTTCATTAAATGTGGAAGTTTATGGGCGACTTGAATCTCTTTACAAAAATATGGAACTCTTTTTTATGCGTCATTCAGTGGAAAAAGCATTTCAATTGAATGAACAAGACACTACATCTACACCACCCATTTCATCTTTTGTTGATGATATAATGTATGTACTAAGGAAAGTTATCAATAGAGCTTTGGATACAAGCCAATCCGCATTGGTACAGGAAATATTGATTGGAATAAAGCGAATAATGGAGATGGATTATATTGGAATTGTTCAGCGACAAATGTTAGTATGTAAGGGAAAATTAAGTAACCAAACACTATCTTTTAAAACATCGGGATCTATCAAAAGCCCACCCAGAGTTGAGAATGAGGAAAATGATTTTTTTTCTTTTATTATTTTACTTAATAATTTAGACATATCTCAATCTTATATTAAAAAAATAATTTCTGATAGCACATGCGAGAAAAGTGCACCAATAAAAAAACTATTTCCACGTGAAAATGATACAGCATTGGTGTATCAATATATTCAATCATTAGTTTCCTTACAAGATCGATTTCTTGATATTTTAAATGTATCTTCTTCTTTATACCGCTATTAACACTAAAAATGCTTTCAGGATGGGTTAAATACTTTGTTTTTACACTTCATTAAAGCTCGTTTGAAAAGACTACTTGATGATTGCTTTCGAAAATCATTATACGTCATAACAAGTACATACTTTGATGAGTTAGAACAGGAACAGCCCATTCAAAGACAATTTGTCCGTGGCTGGGACAATCTTATGGTTAATTTTAAGGTCCGGACCCTGCATAGTACTTACATCTTTTTCTTCATGCTAACGCATTAATAGAACCAATTGACTGATGAAAATATGAACCGTCTTGTAGAAATTTCTGGACAACTCGTTGCAAAAAGTCTTGAGGGAATCATATCTACTCTTAAAGTAAATGAGGTAAGCAAAATAACCATATTCACTACACCTTCCATTAAGTTACTAATATTATTAAATTAATATTATTAATATTATTAAATTAATATTATTAATATTACTAAATTAATATTATTAATATTACTAAATTAATATTATCAAAATACTAAATTACAAAAACTTTAAAAACATTCTTTTTATTCATCTATTCTACGATTTATCTCATACTCTTCTGCTAACTTCAATCTAGTTAGGTGCAATCCGTCTCGATAAAGACATATCGGCCATATCATCACATATAATATCTTACGGTTCATATCACTTGCATAAATTATTTATACATGTATATGCAATGATCCGTGTTCTTTGTAGTGATGCTGATGCTCCTATCACCGATACTGCTGCATTGCTTTCACATAGTCAGATTGAAGCGCTTCTCAAGCAGATCATTCGTATATAGAATATATAAATATGCATGTTGTCTGGACAATCATAAAAATATATCAAATACATGGAATAAATGTATCGTCAATCACTTATTTACATTGTATATGCGCTGCTATTTTTGCTTTCTGCTCACTTATGTTTACCTGTTTTTTCATGGATAAACTATACACATATTAGTCTACGGTTTTCTTATCTTATGAAATCACCCAAAGGATGGTAAGTATCACTGCTGTTACTGTAACGGTAAAAAATCCAATCATTACTAATACCATTGGCTGACAGCTTATTTCTAAGCATCTTTTTGGGCGATATGCGTTTGTATATGCGCATATTCCCTGCGACATCTCTATGGGCGCTATTCAAACACTACGTTAAATACCGTTTTCGACACCGATTATCGATAATGTTGATGTAGACGGTGGCTCGAGCTCAATATCTATGGTGCATATATCCCAAAAATACTGTGCATATATTCTGTATACTGGCACATATACATTTTTCTCTGTACGAATGTCATGTTTTTGCTGTATATTCGGTCTTTTTTATCTTTTTCTGGGTTTAGGATTTCAGACATATTTGTTCGGTGTTAAGGACATCCGTGTGTACATGCACGTGCCAAAGCGGCAATATCGATGTGCATAATTAACGCGCATATAACGCGCATATAACGCGCATATATAACGCATATACATCACATATACGTAGAAAAAGACCGCATATATCTAAAGAGCTTTGTATAGAGAGGTTTTGGCGGGATTTCTCGTATATAGCAGCTCATACAGAGCGCATAGATTAGAATTGGTCTGAATGCCAATTGATATCTGTAGGACATCAGAGGGAGGTATACCAGTGCATCTGCTCAAGATGGGTCCAACACCGCGAGATCATCGGTTGTCAGATGGTACACCGGGATATTCAGAGATTCATTTCGACGGAAAAGGAGAGCAGATGCACGAGGTTGTAGCACATTTAGAAAATCAGGGGTTTATTCCTCGGGATTTGGTAAAGAATGAGACAAGATGGTTCTATGAGAATCTTGGGATTGATGATATGTATTTTCAAAAAGAAAGTGTAGGAACTATAGCAAACCATATTTTAGGTATGTAACAGAAACATACATAATATATACAGTATATACAATATATACGATATATACGATATATACGGTGTATATGATGTTTATAGAGTGTATAGAGTGTATAGAGTGTATATACAGTATATGCATATACAGAGAGTATATGTGTTATATACATAGTGTATGTGTGCGTATATATATGCATATATATATATATATATATATATATACAGTACAGCATATATTGGTGTATATACTACATATAGTGTATGTATATATATACATAATGTATACAGTGTATACACAGCGTATATATAGTGTATATAGTATATATGCAATGTACAATATATGTACAGCATACGTACAGTATATTTGCAGTATACATGCAGTGTATATAGTGTGCACATGACGTATATTGCAGTGTATATTATACATATTATATATACAGTATATACTGACTGATGAATAAAGCTCTCTATAGTGCAAAAATTGTGGCATTTTCTCGCCACTCAAAAGAATTAGAGATTCGACTGGAGCGAGAAGATGATGATCATGCAGTATATATCGATACGAGTGTACCTGGAGAGACAAATTTAAAGGGGCCGTTGTATGAGAAGAGGTGTGTGTAAAGTAGGGCAGTGCAATGGCAATATATAGTAGAAAAATGCATGGATATAATTTCAGCGTTGTATTGCGATATTGTATTGTGATATTATAAAGTCTGAGACATATTGATCTTGATATTGTTTTAATTTTGTATGGGAGTTTTTATAAATAGTTTTTTTTGTTTCTACACAACAGCACTGCTCTGCTGTAGCACATAGTATCTAATATATTGATGAAAAATAGGATCGAAGAGCTTTATTTGAATAATAATTCATCAAAGGCATATCGTCTAGAAACATTCCGGTCATCGGGGGTGATCAATACATATACAAAACAACAATTATGTTCGTATTTTGTGACTAAATGTGATTTTGTAAATCCATTTCCATCAAAAGAAGAGCTTTCAGATTTACGAGTTGTTTCGGACAAGACATTTCTCGAAAAAGTTACTCAGCGTACGTTTAATATCTATCAAGGCGTTGTGGAGTCCGTTTTGAACCGTACTGGTCCAGTGATTGAGGTTTTTAAAATGTTTTTGTGTAGCAGTAGATGTTAATACAGTGGTAGATGTATGAAATAGATGGTACACGTGAAAGGCGTATTGTTATTGGGTATAAACGGGGGAGTACACAATATTATTTTTCAGCATTGTCGAATCTTTATCATTATTATGGTTATTATGTAATTCCTTAAAGAAATGTGCCTATTAACCATTTTTAGGATTGACATCGACTAGGAAATATGTAGAACAGTTTTCGAATGGTAGATTTTGCTTATGCATCATATGTTTTTGTCTGATTTTTTGGTATAGGTGTTACTGTTATATGTATCTATTTGATCCCGGTTTTAGAAAAGGCAGCGCAATATCCTCCGATTGAACATAGTATTCATCAGATTGTTAAAGAGGCATCACTATTGTATTGTATTCCTCAAAATCGGTTCCACGCACAGTTCGCTTCAGGACAGTTATCCTTACAAGAGGCGATTTATGCTCACTGTGTATTTGTTTTCATCGGACATTTTCTTAATCGGCTTGGTACTGAATATTCGTCACTTAGCTCTATCTTGGATATGAATAATCCTCTTCATTTCGAGGTTCTTACCAAGTTGAAACGTCGTCTTCGTGAAGAAACGTTTACTCGTGATTATATTTTTGAGATTATCCAAGCGTATCCCGAACTTGTTAAGCTCTTTTACATTTCTTTTGCTAGTATACATTATATTTCTTCTCACATGACGGTTGAAGAATTAGGGCCTACACTATCTTATCAACGTATTCAAATCGATAGGTTTTTAGATGAAAAGGAGATTCTGGAAGAGACTGCACGTCAAACGAATAATAATCATGAATACAAAGTAATGGAAGCGTTTCATCTTTTCAATACTCATGTTTTGAAAACTAATTTTTACCAAGTAACTAAAGTAGCAATAAGTTTTCGTTTAAATCCCGATTTCCTGCCTGAAATTGAGTACCCACAAAAGTTGTTTGGAATGTTTTTAGTCATTGGGTCGGAATTTAGGGGATTTCATTTGCGTTTTAGAGATGTTGCTAGAGGTGGCATTAGAATTGTTAAAAGTAGAAATAAAGAAGCCTATTCCATTAATGCTAGAAGCCTTTTTGATGAAAATTATAATCTTGCAAATACTCAGCAAAGGAAAAACAAGGATATTCCTGAGGGTGGTGCTAAAGGTGTTATTCTTCTTGATATGGAGCATCAAGATAAAGCCGTTGTTGGGTTTCAAAAATATATTGATTCAATTATTGATTTACTCTTGGAAGGAAAAACACCCGGTATTAAGGATAAGATTGTTGATCTTTATTCTCATAAAGAAATTTTATTCTGTGGTCCAGATGAAAATACTGCAAATTTGGTTGATTGGGCTACTGAACATGCTCGAATGAGGGGTGCATTATGGTGGAAATCTTTTTTCACGGGAAAAACAGCACGTCTTGGTGGAATCCCACACGACGTATATGGTATGACATCATTATCTATCCGGCAGTACATCTTGGGAATATATCGGAAATTGGATCTAAAGGAAGAAGAAATTACCAAAATTCAAACAGGAGGTCCAGATGGTGATCTTGGTTCAAATGAAATTCTTCTTTCTCGTGAAAAATACGTTTGTATTATTGATGGAAGCGGTGTTATATATGATCCTGAAGGGATTAACCGTCCAGAACTTATGCGGCTTGCAAGAGAACGTAAAATGATTTCTTTTTTCGATAGGTCGAAATTAAGTTCTTCTGGGTATATCGTTTTGTTGGATGATGAGAATTTAACGCTGCCTTCTGGCGAAGTAGTGCCAAATGGCACCCAGTTTAGGGATACTGCGCATCTTAGATACCAAGCTGACCTTTTAGTTCCTTGTGGTGGTCGGCCAGAAGCAATTAATCTTAATAATGTTTCTCATCTAATTCATGATGGGAAATGTCGTATACCTTATATTGTAGAAGGAGCAAATCTTTTTATTGCGCAAGATGCCAAAGTAAAATTAGAAGAAGCTGGATGTAATTTGTATAAGGATTCATCTGCAAATAAAGGAGGTGTAACCTCAAGTTCTTTAGAAGTATTTGCATCACTAGCATTTTCTGATGATGATTTTATCGAGAATATGTGTATTCATGATGGAAAGATTCCTCAATTTTATCAAGATTATGTGAAACAAGTGCAAGAAATTATCCAAAATAATGCAAGACTTGAATTCGAAGCAATATGGAGAGAACATCAAAAAAGTGGGAAATTTCGCTCAATCTTATCCGACGAGCTTAGCAATGCCATTACAAGCTTAGATGAGGAAATCCAACGTGCAAAGTTGTGGGATAATATCCCTCTACGTAATGTTGTTCTTAAAGAAGCACTGCCTTCAGTTCTTTTAGAAAAGCAGGGTCTCAATAAAATTTTAGAACACGTGCCTGAGTCTTATATGAAAGCAACCTTTGGTTCTTTCCTTGCATCTAGATTTATTTATCAATATGGTGCTGACTCAAGCAAGTTTTCTTTTTTCGAATTTATGAATAATTATCTTCAAAAGACAAATATGTGCTAATTTTTTAATTTTTTAGAAAAATTTTAAGCAAAAATTTCTCTTTCGTCTATGGGAAGTCTAATTCTTTTTTAAATTATTCTTGTTTCTTAAACTTGCATTATCTTTGTTTTTAATGTATTACCTGAGTCACGTGACATATGTTGCCTTAACAACCTATTTGATTTAACTAAGTGCTAAACTGCTGAACGATTTTAAGGTTGACGTTCAAAAAATATTGATAACAAGCAATAGCAAAAAAGAAGCAATTTGTAGTAAATCAATAGAGAATAAGCAAACATTTTCAAATGATTCTTAATAACAATGCTGGATATTATATCTCTTGGTGCGTTTGAGCGAAATTTAAAGCTTTTTTGAGAAAATTTATTGATGATAAATAGATCCACTTTTGCTGCCATATAATGAAGTTTTAGAGAAGAGATATGAATCAGTAAAGAATCTTATTAAATTAATTGAGTCATCAGAAGGATTAGATTCGTTTACACGGAGTTATTTGCATATGGGATTACATGTAAAGCCTAACAAAGATCTGGTATATCGTGAATGGGCACCAAATGCTGTTTCAGCAAGTTTAGTTGGTGATTTTAGTAAGGGAGTATTAGGAAAAAAGTAGGAACTGATTCATAGATGAATGGGATACTCAACGGCATCCAATGGTTAAAGATGTACATTCTATATTTGAGGTAGTTGTATCAGCGGTAAATGGGAAAGTAGCTATTCCTCATGAATCGCGTGTAAAAATATGTATGGTTACTACGTCTGGTGATACAATTTATCGAATTCCGGCATGGATCCGACGTGTTACACAGGATCTTTCTGTTAGTTCAATTTATGATGGAATTTTTTGGAATCCAGAGAAAACATATATTTTCAAGAATCCAAGGCCACCTAGGCCAAATGCATTACGTATTTATGAAGTTCACGGTAAGTTATTTCTTCATTAGTTATGATGCAATAGATAGCATAATAAATATATCTTTAGTTTTTTTTTTAATGTGACTTTAATATATCTTTTATGATAGGAATCTTATCCTTTTTTAGTATTTTAAGTTGCTTATGGTTGGTGATTTTTTGGCATATTTCTTTGACATTAATTATTTATTATTCTGTGTTTTTTACTTTTTTAGCTTTTAGATCTATTTTATAATTTTAAATATTTATATTGTTAAACAGGTACATTTTTAGAAATACTTTTTTTGCTTTTAACTTTATAGTTCTGCAATTTTTGGCCTTATTGCCTTAAATTTGCTTATGATTTCGTAACAAAGTCTTTTTACATTTTGGGATTTTTTTGGGTTTTTTCTTAGCATTAATTTAACACTTTTTTAGTTTCTATACATTTGGTGATTTGAAATAACTTTCGATATTTTTATTTATCATACATTTATGTTTTTTTTCAATTTTTTGAATAATATTTTTATATTATTTCATTACATTTTTACTTTTATGTGATTTCAATAACGCTATCTTTTTGCATTTAGCTATTATTCTTTTAATATATTTTTGTTGATACAGCATAGTAGGTATTAGTACAAACGAATATCGTATAGGGACTTATCGTGAATTTACGCAAAATGTTCTTCCACGTATTCGTTATTTGGGATACAATACATTACAGCTTATGGCAATTATGGAACATCCATATTATGCTTCTTTTGGATATCATGTTACTAGCTTTTTTTGTATTTCAAGTCGTTATGGTATATCGTCTATTTTAATTAAGTTATGTTTATTCCTCATATTTTATAGGGACACCGGAAGAACTAAAAGAGTTAATCGATACAGCTCATGGTATGGGTATTACAGTTTTGCTTGATGTTATTCATTCTCACGCTTGCAAAAATGTTGAAGATGGAATTAATATGTTTGATGGAACTGATCATATGTATTTTCATGAAGGAAAAAAAGGAGTTCATGAATTATGGGATAGTAGGCTTTTTAATTATGGGAATTATGAAGTATTGCGTTTTTTACTTTCAAATTTACGATTTTATGTGGAGGAATATTGTTTTGATGGTTTCAGATTTGATGGTGTAACAAGTATAATGTATACTCATCATGGTATTGGTGTTAGCTTTTCAGGAAATTATAATGAATATTTTGGTTCTGATTCAGATGAAGAAGGAATCAGATATTTAATTTTGGTAAGATATTTTTTTTATTTTATTATAATATATTTTGATATTTGATTAAGGCAAACGAAGTTCTTCATAAATTTTACCCATCATGTATTACAATTGCTGAAGATGTTTCTGGTATGCCTGGGTTGTGTATACCTACATTTAAAGGAGGCATTGGCTTTGATTATCGCTTGGCAATGGCTTTACCCGATATGTAAAAAAAATTATGTTTAAATAGTCTAATTAATAAACCAAGGTGGATTAATCTTCTAAAAAATATAAAAGATGAAGATTGGGATATGGGTCATATTTGTTATACATTAACAAATAGAAGATATATGGAAAAAACTATCGGATACACTGAATCTCATGATCAAGCACTTGTAGGTGATAAAACATTAGCATTTTGGTTAATGGATAAAGAAATGTAATTTATTTTTTTAGATATACATGTTTTTCTAACTTATTAGGTATACTAATATGAGTAATATTTTTGAAATCACACCTGTTATTGATCGTGGAATTGCACTACATAAAGTATTTCTCTTTTTTTAGTATTTTATTGATATTGATATATAAATTAGATGATTAGGTTGACTGTATAATCTTAATTTTGTACTTATTTCTAAATTAAATTAGATTAATTACTCATAGCTTGGGTGGTGAAGGATATTTATGTTTTGAAGGAAATGAGTTTGGTCATCCTGTATGTATCTTGAAAAACTTTGAAACAACTAACTAATTTAAATTTAAGGAGTGGTTAGATTTTCCTCGAATGTATAAATTTTTTGATTACTATACTTAACTAATTTTAATAGAGGTAATAATAATAGTTTCCATTACGCTAGAAGACAGGTATATAGTTTTTCTTTTATAAAATTAAATTAATATTATTTAGTGGAATCTTGTTGATGATAACTTATTACGTTATAAATATTTAAATGAATTTGATAGAACTTTACAACATATGGAAGAAAAATATTGTTGGCTTAGTTCACCTCAAGCGTATATTTCTCTCAAGAATGAGTGTATTTTAATTCTTGCTTGTTTTATGAAGTTAAATCTATTTTTAGTTGATAAAGTTATTGTTTATGAAAGAGCTGGTCTTTTATTTATATTCAATTTTCATCCATGTAAAAGTTTTATTGATTACCGGTACGTTTATTATATTTTATTTTTTTTTCTAATAAAAAATAGTGTTGGTATAGATGTTGCTGGAACATATCAAGTCGTTTTATACACTGATTCTAAGGAGTTTGGCGGTTTAAAACATATTGATCAAACTGTTCTTTATCAAACAACTGATTTCGAATGGAATGGACGGAAAAATTTTATCCAAGTACAGTTTTGCTTTAATTTAAACTTATTTACATATATCTAGTGTTATATTCCTACACGAACAGCCATTGTAATGGCACTTGTATCAATGGTCTAATTTATATAATAAATACTTTAAAGAATGTTTTTCTAAATATCATTTAATTATTTGTATCATATTATATATATATAATGATATTTCTTTTGCCATTTAATTAATTTTCTTACCCTTTGTACGATTTTGTAGGAACACCAGGTTAGGTCGATCAACAACCCAAACTGTGCCTAACGGCTTTATAAGATATAAATTTAGAAAATAAGCAGGTGGTTTATGTTTTTTTACATGATTTCTTTATTTACTTGTTATTTTAGACTTTATTTCTGCTTTAATCATGTTTTTTACCCGTAGAATTGGCCTTTTTTTTCATAAAGGACAGGTTGCTTCAAGAGCAAAAAAAGCATGTTTTCGGCCAGTTGTTCAACCACTTCTTTCTAGAACTGTTGATTCTTCATTTTTTAATAGTATGTGTGCTTTTTTTCTCTTTTTTCGCCTTATTTTGGACAAAATATTGATTTAAGTAGTCCGTTGGATAACATCTGAAACACCAGCACAAAATTTGCCTGTTGGGCGAGTAAAAACAGTGGTACGTATTTTTCTATATACAATTTTTCCAATAATTGCTTAAGTATATTTAAGATTGGCGCTGTTGTGGAGTAAGATTTATTTTCTGCAAAAAAAAACAATTTATTAATACTTTAGTGTTCAATTTGATACAGAAGATCTTCCTAAAGTATTAGATGCATTGCATCTGGACCTTCCTGATGGAAAACGTCTTGTTCTTGAAGTTTCTCAGCATATGGGTGAGCGTACTGTTCGAACTATTGCTATGGATGGGACAGAGGGCCTTGTTCGTGGTCAGAAAGTGAAAGCAACAGGAGGACCTATTAAAGTTCCTGTTGGACCGGGGACTCTTGGGCGAATTATGAATGTTGTTGGAGACCCAATTGATGAACGTGGTCCCATCAAAGCAGTAAAATTTTCACCTATTCATGCAGAACCACCTGCATTTTCTGAGCAAGAAACAACACCCTCTCTTCTTGTAACTGGTATTAAAGTTGTTGATTTACTTGCACCATATGCTCGAGGAGGAAAAATAGGTTTATTTGGTGGTGCAGGGGTGGGAAAGACCGTTTTTATTCAAGAATTGATTAACAATATTGCTAAAGCATATGGGGGTTACTCGGTCTTTGTTGGTGTAGGAGAGCGTACTCGAGAGGGTAATGATTTATATCATGAGATGATTCAAACAGGTGTTATTAAATTAGATGGCGAATCGAAGGCAGCACTTGTTTTCGGTCAGATGAATGAGCCTCCTGGAGCACGTGCACGTGTTGCTTTAACAGGATTGACGGTTGCTGAATACTTCCGTGATGAAGAAGGCCAAGATGTGTTGCTTTTTATCGACAATATTTTCCGGTTTACTCAAGCGGGTTCAGAAGTATCCGCCCTTCTTGGGCGTATTCCTTCTGCTGTTGGATACCAGCCAACGCTTTCAACAGACATGGGTGGTATGCAGGAGCGTATTACAACGACAAAGAAAGGCTCTATTACATCGATTCAGGCTGTCTATGTTCCCGCAGATGATTTGACAGATCCTGCGCCCGCTACAACCTTTGCTCATTTGGATGCAACAACAACACTCTCTCGAAGCATTTCTGAGCTCGGTATCTATCCTGCTGTTGACCCATTGGACTCAAACTCTCGCATGATGAATCCGCGTATTGTTGGTGAAGGTAGCAACTTGCTTTTCACTATGGAAAATCCTGATCTCTATTCCAGAACACTATAGGATCGCTTCAGAAGTCCAGTTCATCCTTCAGAGCTACAAATCTCTCCAGGATATCGTAAGCATGCGTTGATATTTTGAAATAAGACTGATAGTGCAAAAAGATCGCCATTCTAGGCATGGACGAGCTCTCAGAGGCAGACAAATTGACTGTGGTATGTTTTGCTTCCTCTCCAACCCCCGTTATCTCTTCAAACCCATTCCCTCCTTCTCTTTTCGTTTTTTTCCTCTTCATTTTGTCTTCTAACTCGCTTTTCTAGGAACGTGCACGCAAACTCCAACGGTTCATGTCTCAACCGTTCGCTGTTGCTGAAGTATTTACGGGTCTAGAGGGCCGTCTTGTCAGCCTGAAGGATACACTCCGCTCTTTCAAGGAAATCATTGAAGGCCGTGCCGACGATCTCCCTGAAAACGCATTCTACATGGTTGGCGATATCGACGAGGCCAGAGCCAAGGCCAAGAAGATCATGGAAGAGATCGGCAAGTAGGCGCTTGCGCCGTGCACTGCCGCCTCTGGCCACCCATTCTAATGCTTTTGTCTCTTCTAAACCCTTTCCTATACACTCTGCTCCTGCCACTGCTGCTCAGCACCCGTTGCCCTGCCACCCGTTGCCCTGTCATCAGTTCCCGTGACACCTGTTGCCCTGCCAATTGTTGCCTAGATAACAATCACCACGACAACCATTACCTAGACGATGTGTTGCCGCGGCATCTGTCGCCATGCCAACGGGCTAGCCCCGGCTTTCTGCGGCGGCAGCAGACGCGTCCGCCATGCCGCCGACGGACGAGACTGCAGGCGATGCCGTGCCCGAGCACAGCCGCCCGAGAAAGCACGCCTTGCTCAAGAGGCCCGGTGACTTTGAGCCTCAGGAGTGCTTCTACCCGAGATGCTGTAGGTTCTCGCGGCTCCGCTGCAAAACACTAAGTGCACAGTGAATGCACAGATCCACCCGCTCGTCTCATCGTTCTTCAACCTCGGGAACGAGAGAATCATACTGCGGTACTGCCATCTTAACCCAAGCGTCAACGAAAAAAGGCTCAGAGAGTGCCTCAATTACACACCAACACACTTCCGGTGGGCGGGCTCCGACCTCTTCAACGTCACAAACGCATACGGCCAGCGGCAGATGGTGATTGTCGAGACGAACTCGTGTCCGTCGGGCCAGAAGAGCATGCCTCTGCTCTCAGACATTGACGAGCACGGGGGGTAGGTGCTTGTACGGTGCACTGCATGCATAGTGCATGTGGCCAGGGCGGTGCATGCGGCATATATGCGCGGTGTATGCACTGTATATACATTGTGTGCGCAGTGCATGCACAGCACAGCGTACATTGTATGCACAGCACCATCTACAGTGTCTGCACAGCGTATGCACTCTGCTGACTATACCATATGTGCATGTGCTGACTGTATGCGTCGTATATGCGCTATGTATGCGTCATATGCGCAGTGTATACGCGCACTGCATATAATGCATACAATGCGTGTAGTATATACATAGTGTGCGCTCTATACGTTATGTACGTTATATGCACTGTATATGCACTGTGTATGCGTGCTGTATGCATAGTATATACGTTATGCGCACAGCATGCACTGGTGCACAGTGCACTGTGTTCTGTGCAGTGTAATGCGTTGTGCATACAGTGCGTATGGCATGTGGGTGCATACGGTGTATATGCGCACTCTATGCGCAGTGTATACGGTATATATGCGTAGTATATGCGTGTTGTATGCGCACTGCATGCGTCTGCGTGTGCACCGGCTTTTGCGCTGCACGGCGGCTGACGCGGCAGCTACCATACGGTCCTGTCGACGGCCTTCCAGAGTTCCCTCTCCCAGGCCGACCCCCTCCTCGGCGGGCTCGCCGTGATATACGACAAGAACGAGATGGAGGCGCTTGGGTGCGTCTGCCCTGCTCCCCTGCCTTGCTGACCGCCCAGATACGCAACCGTCATGGCTGACCTCACCCACGAGCCCGTCTGGATTGCCGAGTTCTACGACAAAGACCCTGATCCCCCTGTCAGGTGGGACCAGGGCGTGCTCTATGTGCGCGATTACTGCGGCGCATGGCACTCTGTCCGCGCATGTTTCCGCTACGTCACTAAGGCGCCCTGGAACCGCATCCCGCTGAAGACGCGCACCCTCGTCCTCAACAGGATTGTCTCGTGCCTTGCGGGCGGGCGCAACAAGATGATGGCGGCAAAGGCGTAGGTGTATGCTGCGGGCTGACTTGCGCGCAGCTAAGCGCTGAAGGTACGAGCTATTCAATGCCGAAATGTCGGGCACAGGCCTGGCAATTCGGACGCCAGAAACCCTGACGAATGTGTCGAAGAGCGAGGTGCCGCTGATCGTCTCGAGCTGGGGGGGGAATGCAGTCGTCAAAGTCCCGTACAGTAACGCGGGTCAGGGCGTGTACATAGTGACGAACGAGCGGGAGCTGGAGCGCTTTATGCAGGCAGACCACCACTATGACAAGTTTGTCGTTCAGAGCTTGGTGGGGAACGCGGGGTGGAGCAGTGTGACGAGGGAGGGCATCCAGTACCGTGAGTATGGGCGGCGAAGCGAAGAGCAAGCTAACGGGGCTGACGTGGCAGACATTGGGAGCATACCGGACAAGAAGGGCAAGACGTTTGTGTCGGACGTGCGGTGCATGGTAACGGTTGGGGAGGCGGGGGGCTTCCGGCCGGTGGCGACATATGCAAGGCGGGCGAGGAAGCCGCTGCAACGGAAGCTGTGTGATGACCCGACGGTGACGAGTTGGGAGATGTTAGGGACGAATTTAAGCGTGAAGAACGCGGATGGGACGTTCAGCACGGAGTCGCAGAGGCTGGTGTTGATGGACCGGAAGTGAGTTTTGTGGAGCTGGGGTTAGGGGTGGGCTGACGGGGCAGGGACTTTAATAGTAGGGCGAAAGGCGACGGGCAGAGGGCTGACGAGGGTAGCGCTGGGCATTTCGCTGGACGATCTGATCGAGGGTTATGTGCAGACGGTGCTGAGTGTGATCGCGATCGACAAGCTGGCGACGCGACTTATCGATGCGGAGACGGGGGAGTTCAAGATGGAGCTTTTCCGTAAGTAGCAGGGGGGGCGGGCGATGCTTAAATGCTTATCTGGAAAGGGGCGCTGAATCCGGACGACCCTCTGCTGGAGGAGATTCTGCAGGAGTAGCGGAGCGGCAGATAGCCAGTTTGGCTTTGTATTGTACATTAGAGTGCTTTTATACAAGTTGATTTTGTCCACAAGATTTACAAGCCCATGTTTTTCAAGACAGCGCCGCAGGGCCATGCAGGCCCAGCGGCAGAGCTTTAGGAGGTATTCTGCATGCCCTGGGAGAGTGCAGGATGAGTTAAAAGCAGATCTTTAGTTTGTATGTAAAGGAGCGAGATCTAGCCGAGATCAGTGCCAGGATCAAGTATTGCTGGATCTATTTCAGCACCAGTCATCTAGAATAGATCAGTGACAAGCCACAAGGAATGGCAGATGGATACTGAAGAGTAATAAGCCATGCTTGCTAGCTCAACGAAATAAATATCGGAAAACAAAGTTTTTCCGTCAGTACCGCCTATAAAGAACAGTCTAAAATCGCTGAATACCGATGCATGGTGTGCTCTTTCAAACGATACGGCAGAATTAATTTTTTTTTTTTCCCATTTCATGGTAGCTAGAAGAGTGTAAAAAAAAGCAGAATTCTAGTGATAAATACTTATATTCAACAAAGAAATGTCAGAAAAATATGACAGTTTATCACGCCCTCCTGAAATAAACAAATATGGACCTATAATAGTAGAATTGTGAGCTAATCTTGGCAACGACAACTGTATATTCACTTTAATCCAGAGGGATTTTTCAATATTCAATATAAATATATCACCAAAAACATCTATGTTGTTCTATATTACGGTTACATTTGAATCAATAACTGCTGCTACTAACCGATCCTCCAATTATAACCATGTTGGATCCTATGATGTTAGCAGAATGGTATGCCCTAGGAGATGGCTTGTGTCCTGTTGTTTCTACTTCTGACCATATTGGAAAATCTAGATCAGAGCAGTCTAATTTCCAAAGATCATTTAATGCTTTGGTATCTGTTTCACCGCCAAAATAATAAATAGAAGAATTATAAAAGCACGCTGTATGGCCTTTTCTCGGAATAGGCTTGACTGTCGATGTAATAGGAGTATACCAATAATATCTTGTTACATCAAACACATGTACTGTATTATAATATGTTTTTTCGTCGTTTCCTCCAAAAATAACAATATTTTTCCCAACATTGGTTGCTGTATGATTTTGACAAGGCATAGGAGGCTTCCCATTTATTTTTAAAAAATGCCAATACATTGTATCTAGACACAAAATATTAATCTTTACGAGAAATATACAAATCTTACCTAAATCAAAAACAAAAATACTATTTAAACACTCAAAGTCATTAGTGCCTCCAAAAACAAAAATTTCGTTTTCCAATATATTTGCTGTATGAGATTTTAAAGCATGTATTTGAAAAGAAGAATAAAATATAGCTTTAGTCAAATACATTTCAGATGCTGAGCAATTAACCGAATTACTAAGAACTGGTGACAACAAATCATCTGAATCTACATCCTCTTGTTTTTCTTTATTAAATAGAATTGATGAGGCTGTTTTAATCGACAAAAGACTTGAATACGAATAGGCCTTACTTATGATAGAACTTTCTGATGAAAGAAAACTGTCATTCATAAAAGATTTTTTTTTTAGCTTTAGTGGCCCATCAGTCAATATCCGTGGTAAATTTGCCTCTTTATGATATTCAAAATTATAAAAAGAAATCTCATCATCTGATTGATTTGACAACATAGTAAATTTTTAGCTAACAAAAAAATAATGATTCAAAAACAAATTAATGGTATATTTCGTTTATGCAAGTTGCCTAATAAATATTAAATAGATTTTTTTATTTATTTGCAAAAAAATATCGTTTTTTAATTTTAAAATGCAACCTCGATCTTTAACCTACTGTAAAATTAATCGAAAAAATATTAAAAATTACATAATTAACTACTTATAAGTATCTCTGTATATTTATATATTTTTGATTATAAATGTATACATGATTTGTAAGATTCTACATTGAGTATAGTGGTTCAGAATGATCGATCGATCCAAGATGGAATGTTATTGATGACTCTGAGGGTAAAACAAGAATATTTTTTATACTATAGTTATAGTCGACTTCAAAACAAATAGAAGTTGCTGCTGTTGTAATGTTGACAGTTGGTAGCATAAGATGGCCAGATTTTAAAGGTATTAATGTTATAGGAAATATTTGTAAGCAATTATTCTGATTAAAGATCAACAATAATTATAGTATTTATATAACTAACCTTAATAAAAAACCTAGCTTTTTTGTGTCCAGAAAATAACCATATATTGTTGTCAATATATATTTCGTAAAAAAATTCCGAATTTTCAAGTAAATTTTTCTCTAATTCGCATTCTAATATTTGTTGTATTCTTATTTCTGCATGAAGGGGTTCTCCAACTGTTATTTTTGGAATTGAGTAAATATCATTATTAGTGTTTGTATTTGATTTAATTATAAAATCCACCGAATGCAATACATGAATAAACGGTATTTTAATAGGAATTCTGATTTTTCTTTGAGGACAATTTGATAATTTTTTATCAATCGATATATTTTCAAGTTCCTTAAATTGTTAAAAGTGCAAAATTGTATTTTATATCTTACAAGCATAATTTTTTGCAGAATCTTTATTATTTTCATTCTATCATTAGTTTCAATAAGAGCTAACTCTTCTTCCCAATAATTAATATGATCATTTGAAAAAATAGTTTGTTTTAATCCATAATCATCATAATTAATTTTAGATAGTTGGAATTTTTTAAAAATATGAATTATGTATAAATAATATTTATGAAAATTGCTTAATTGTAATTCATGAAAAAGCATATCAGAAATAATATAAAACACTTCTAAGAGATTTTTAAAATTGAATATCTAAGTTTTATTTTTGAAAATTTACCTTCTTCTAATGTATGATATATTACATTAAAAATTAAATGTTGATAGTTAGATATTTTTTCTTTTTTAACAATTTTGAATATAAAGGATGTTGATTGAGAAGTAAGGATTAGCTAACGGGTCATTAATTTTTTAATAATAAAAATAATACTTACAGTTTTATTTGAAATTTCACTTGAAAAAATAGAAAAATCTTTTGAATCTTCCAAATTTGTATTAGTAATTCGTAAAGATATTGCATTAGAAGAAACTATAAATTGAGAAAAGATACTAAATATATAAGAAAAAGAAAAACTATATTTTTTTTACCAGTTTTTTTTGAAATAATTTTGCACGTTAATTGATAATGGTAAAATAGTTGGTAAAATAAAATTAGATAAAAAAATATATGATTCAGTAGTTTTCGTAGTATACGTTACTGATATTTTTGCCTTTTTATATTAATATTGTAAATAATAGATATATATTTAGAATACTTTGATTTCCGAAACCTCATTGTCAGAAAAATATGGAATGATAAGAACTAGTATTTCACTTGGGTTAATCGCATCAAATAAAAAAACACTATTTTTTGTAATTTCTTTTAACTTAAATGGATTTTTTTTTTTTTCTAATTATTTAGCTTTTTTTTAATAATATTAATTATACCTTTATTTAAAAAATATGCTTCTGCATTAGAAGTATCAATTTTAAGATTTTGATTAATAAATTTTAAATCTAAATGACCAGAAACAACTTCATTTTTTCCTGGATCTATTTCTATAGATATTTTTTGTTCATTATGCAATACTATAATATTCAGTATATGTATATAAAATTAAGAACAATACTATCTGTAGGTAATGTAATGTTAACATTAAGAGAACCTATTCTTGGAAATAAAGCTATACGAAGTTTTTTTCCTGAATGTAAGAAATTTTTTAAAAGATAAATCTTTCCTATTCTTATTTTAATAGTTTCTATTATATGATTTCCAAGACTAGTTATCTTTTTGAAATTAACAATTAAATAGTAAATTATGAACTTACATTTGACAGTAAATGTATTATATTTTTACCATGTTTTACAACATGATTTTTTTTAATAAAATATATTTCTTGACTATCAGTTTCCTTATGCATTTTTAGGCTTATGTTATCTATTGAAATATCCATAGAAATTTTACTGTCTAATATCAACTCTAAAGAATAAGTATCTCTATCTTCAAATTGATTGATAAAAGTGCTTAATTGGACAGAAAAATAGCTTTCTAAAGGATATAAAATATCTAAAAATATATAAAATAGCTTTATAATTTTTTTAAATAAATACCATTATTTAAAGCTTTTCCATATTTTTCTATTTGTTTAATATAAAATGATGTTTTATCTTGTGTTAAATATTTTTCAGATTTTAATAAAGATAAACATGATTTTACATATTTCTCAATATCTCCACTTTCAAGAGTACAAGAAGCATATGTTTGCATTATTGAGCACTCGATTTTTCCCCAACCATTTTTTGAATATAATTCTGGTATGTTTTTTAAAATTTCAGCAGCATTCTTGTAATGTTTTAAATAACTACAAGATTAACTAACTATGTAAAATGCAATTATACTAACTGTTGAAATGCAGCTATATCACCTAGAATTCTTTTTTCAGCATTTGATTTATTCCCATATTGAAATTCTTTTAATATATGTCTATTTAAAACCTAATATTATTAAAACTTTTTGAGGAAAAATTTTTTTAGATATCATTACATGATATTCCTCTAAAAATTCTTCTTTAGAATCTATCATTTGAATAAGTTTAATATTTGTAATATGTTCACTTTCTTCTAATCTTATTTTCTTATCATTTTCTGGAACATTAGTAAGTTTATGACTAAACAATAAATCTTTTGGTATATGTCCAAATGCAATTCCAATTTTGTCAAGCTAAGAAGTGTTATTTTACATGAATAAATTAAACATTATAAAATACCTGCAGTCGAGCTAAGAATAGAAGTTCCCCTCTAAGCGCAGAAATATTTTTATTATTTGAGATATCTTTCGTAATACTTATAAGATTATGAACACTATTCCAAACCCAACTTTCAATAAACCAAGGGACTAATGTTTCTTCATATTTTCGCAATGTTGCTGCCATGGTAGTAATGAAATTTCTCCCTCTTTGAAGAATCTCTTCATATTCTCTTAGTTTCTGAAGTAAATGACACTGACGAGCAAATAAATAAATCCTGAAATCAAAAAAAGATATTGTATTTTGTAATATAAATAATCGATATGATTTTTTGGAAATATCTAATATAGATTCTGAATCATCATTTAGATGTGTTCCTCCAGCATTACCAAACCAAGTTAATTGATTATCTAAATAAATAAATATTTGGCTATTTATTTTTTTGAATAACCTCTTAATGTTTGATAAAATAATGACTCTAGCTCATCATATTGAATCAATGCGTCTTCAATCAGCGACATATGTTCAAAAGATTGAGCTAATCCTTCCTATATATAGATATATATTAATTTGAATTTTATAAAAATATAATAGAATACTTTTAGGATAAAAAAAGTACAATAATTCCATCCTGGTAAAGTTTTTTGAGAATCCATTTTTTTTATATCTTCTTCATATTGTGCTATTCTAGTATTAAAGCTTGTAAGAATACCTTCTTTCATTTTGATTATCAGATCTTGCCATACATCAATTTCATCTGTATCTCCTAAGCGTAATTGGACGCATCTAAATAATGAGATCTTCAAAGTATATAATACTAAATGCATACCTATCTTTTTTTGGTACATTAAAATCGGCCTTAATTTTATCATATACTGATGTTTTTATAGTTAAAAATTTTGAAGGGGTAGTGTTTCTAGTTATAGATAATGAATCTGACTGAAAAGTAACATGTATTATAAGCCATTCTTGATTTTTTTTCATTAAAACTGAATTATGCCATTTCCGAATCATTGCACGAATATAACTACGATATGTATCAATATCATCGCATTTTACCAAAAACATATTTAAATATGGCATGTCCAAAAGACTTAATAGTTGATGTGGTTTTTCACCTGAATTAATATGATTATATGGTTTTATATCCACATCTAGATAATGAATAGATTTAAGTGAACGATTATTATATTTCCAATGTAAGTTTCTTAAAGGAAGATAGTTTTGTAGTATAGGTGAAATTAATGGCCATAAATCAAAATTATCATTATCTACGTTGAATTATTTATATTCATATGTAATATTAACAATACTTACATATTATTGTTGGTTTTGTAGATGACATTTTTAGGTAATGGTTTTTTTAGAGTACGAAATTCATTTGATAATGATAAATTTCTTATATGAATATAATTTAAAAATATTTATATAAAAATAATTGTTTTTTTTTAAAAATAAAATATAGATTAAAAAAATAATGATGCTCTAATTTGTTTTTTGTGATATTTTAAATACATATATTTAATATATTTGGAAAAATGAATTAATAATATACAAATTATTTATATATGAAGATTATAAGATTTATATTTTTTAAAATATAAAGGATACGCCTTTTAATAGTATTTTTCTCTAATTATATTTATTTTTTAAATTTTATTAAAATATTTCATATAAAAAAATCAAACATAAAACAAAAATCTTTATAAAACTTTAAACATCTAAAACATTAATAAAATATTCATTGATTTAAATAAAAATTTATTATATCTTTTTAAAAAAGATATTTCAGAAATCTATATTATTTTTTGTTCATTAACAATTATTTCCAAGCTATTAAAATTATTAAATATTTATAAATATATTAAAAATTTAAAATAATTTATTTTTATTTTTTAAACAAAAACAACTTGATTTTTTCTTATTTTTTAGCTATTTAGATATAATTAGATTTATATAAACTTATATATTATTTATAGGATCGAGTTTAAGGACTTTAAAACATCGATCACTCAACCGCATTCAAAATACAAAATTAAGAAAATTCAAATAAATAATGGATAACTCTTCTAGCAAAAAGCAAGAAAGCACACAAGAAACGTCTAAAAATATACAATTTATAACAGAAGACAAGGAATTTAAGCAAGCTTTTTTTATTTTAATTTTCTTAAATTAATAAGATAATAGTGTAGATTTGATAAAGTTTATAGAAGATTCAGGACTACAGAACCAGGGCACTAATTACAATGTTGTTGCAGTTTTAGGAAGCCAATCTACAGGAAAAAGTATGATTTGATCTTACATTGTCTGTATTTTGTTTATCTTTTAGGTACACTGTTGAACAAACTTTTTTCAACATGTTTTAGGATTATGGACTCATCTGTAAGAAAACAGACAACAAAAGGTATTAATGAGAATTCTATGTAATTTTTTAATCATTCTTTGTAGGAGTATGGCTTTCTAAATCATGCAATGCTGATATTTTAATTATGGATGTGGAGGGCATGGATGGACGAGAGCGAGGAGATGATCAAGTATGGTATATTATCATTTATGTATTTAGAATTAAATATATAAGGACTTTGAAAGAAAATCCGCTCTTTTTGCACTAGCAATTAGTGATGTGATTATTATTAATCTATGGGAACACCAAATTGGATTATATCAAGGTGCAAATATGGGTTTGCTAAAAATTATTTTTGAAGTAAACCTTCAATTGTTTCATAAAAATAGATCTAGGTAATTCTTATGGTCAAAAATATATCATATAAATTCATAGTATAGAAATGAAGAAAATTCTCTTATATTATTTGTGGTTAGAGATTATGTAGGAACAACACCTTTGGAAAATTTATCTAGTATTTTAAGGGCTGATCTAGAACGTATCTGGAATTTGCTGACAAAGGTAGATTATCAATAGATATTAATATTCTAATTTAAAATATGATTAGCCTGAAAATTTAGAAAATTGTACAATTGACGATTTTTTTGACCTTCAATTTACTGCTCTTTCTCATAAAATGTTAGCACCAGATGTTTTTGAACAAGATATTTTAGAATTACAAAAAAGGTATATTATTTTAAAAATTTTATATATTTAGCATATTAAATTCTTTAGATTCTTCAATCCTTCTGACCCTAATTTTGTATTTCATTCTAAATATTATAAAAGAGTCCCAGCTGATGGATTTTCTGTGTACGTTAAAGGAATATGGGAACAGATTATTACGAATAAAGATCTTGATTTACCAACTCAGCAGCAACTTTTAGCTCAATATCGATGTGATGAAATTTCTGAAGTAGTACTTGAAACAATAGAGCCTATGGTTAAATCTTTGGAGAAATCTATGAATTTAGAAAAGTTTCTTGATAATTTAGATGAAGAAATGAGGAAAATAAAAGTATTTGCTTTGGAAATTTTTGATAAAAAAGGATCACAATATTATAATGAAATTTATCTTCGTAAACGCTCTGATTTAATAAATAAACTTCATTCAAGAATGTATATTCTTTATATGACTCAAATAGGAGCACTATTTAAATTAAGTATTGCTCAATTTAAAAATATTATGAAAAGCGGACTAGAAAAACAATATAAAGATTTCAATTTCAAAGATCTTTTAGACAATTCTCGTTCTATAATAGAAGATGAGTTTAGGTCTAGAGCATCAAAATGTTGTATTGATGGAACAGATTGGTCATTTAACAAAGAATTAGAATTACTTAGAAAAGAAATAGACAAAATAGCATCTGTTTTTCAAAAAGAAGAAATATCTAAATTGATTACTAATACTGAAAAGGACTTTAAAGTACAATTAGATGAACCTATTTCTTTAATTTTAAAGAATCCTTGTGATAATATTTGGGATGACGTTATTTCAAAATATATTGAAACAACTAATGATTTTATAAAAGTTTTTTCTCAAAAGCTTTCTAGTTAGAAAAATATTTTATTTCAATACTTATTAACTAGTCTCCTAGGTTTTAACGTTTTTCAATCAGAAAACGAAAAAAATCAATTAGAATTTAAGTACAAAACTTTATATTTCTTAAAGGATAAAATTAAACAAGAAATTACAGAAGATTCTATTTTCCTTATATTAAGAGATACGTATGTTTTTTGTTTAATTTATATATAAATCATTTAATTTTTAAAGTTTTGAGGATAAATTTAGATTTGACAAAAACGGTGTCCCAAGAATTTGGAAACCTAGTGATGATATTAACGGAATATATAAAGCTGTTCTTGAAGATGTAGTATTTACTGTTTTAATTTATTTTAATTTTTATAGACTTTGAAAATCATTCCATTATATTCCGATGTTAAATATAAAGATGGTTCATATCCTAAACTTGAAAGACCTAAGGATGATGTATGGTTTTTGGATTATTTATATTTTATATTAATTCATTAGGATTGTAATCAAAAAAAGTTTTGGAATATCATCTCTTTAATCAAACAGCAACAGCTTAGTAATAAATTTAAACGAGTAGCAGATGTTATCTATATTGATGCTAAACGTAGCATTGTAGCTACAGTTACTCGAATACCACTATATTTCTATGTATTGCTTCTGGCTCTTGGCTGGAACGAGATTGTAATGGTTATACGAAATCCTCTTTACTTTTTTTTTATATTTTTTTTAATTTTTACAACATATATTCTATATTCTTTAAATTTAATTAACCCTACTGAGAAAATTATTAAAACAATGTTTTCTCAAGTTTTAGGAAATTTTAATGTAAGTTGAATAGTTTGTTGAATATATATAATTTATATGTATAGAAACATCTTAATAAACACGTAGAAACGCCAGCTACTCAATCAGTTAATTCTAAAAACAAAATGGAAGCTGAACAAATTAAATTAAATATTCTATAAATTAAAAATGATAAAAATTAATTACATATAAATACTAATTAAATATATTAACCTGCACAATATAAACAAAATTATTGGTTAATGTATCTTATATTTTTATTTCTAGCATTATTTTATAATAATTAATGTTTATTTTTAAAATTTTTATTAAATACTAAATATTAATATTATTAAACTATTTTTATAATTTTAAATAATTTTACAAATTTAGAATGATAAATTTAAAATATTAATAAAATATTATACAATAGATATAAAAACAATTTTTTTAAATAATTTTTTATATTGTTAAAAATATCTAAAAAATCTATAAATTCCAATTTAATTACATATTAACAGCAACCAATATTAAACTCTCACTATTTAATTTTATATTTAATAGTTCAAGCAAGAGATGATACAATTTTCAAATCATCAATTTCAATATAATTATTTTTCTGTACCCAGTTTAAAGTAGTAAGAAATAAAAGAACTACTAAGACAGGAAGCTAATAATATTAATTCCGAACATTAAACAAAGATAATTACTTACCCAAAATAAATACAGCATTCTATCTCTTTCTATTTCCTGTATTATTTTTGCATATTCTCTAATAGACCGCTGTTGTTCTAATGTCAATTCGTTGGTACCAAATTTCGAAAATGTCTTTGACTGCCATTTAAAAAAATGCCATTGGGACTTATCCTGAAGCAAAACATGATCTGTAAAATCATTAAATGAAAGTTTAGAAATATTTTCATCTGTTGAAATTTCAGAATATGGAGGAGGCGGACCATATATCAAAAGTTGCCGCCAATTGTATTGAATGTCATTTTCTATCGCATTTGGAGACTCAGAGTAAGAAAGTTTTTTATTACTATGAGGATACTGCTGAATAAAAGAATTAAAAGTAGTTATAGGACAAAATTGACTAAATTCTAGAAATTGCGGAAAAATAGAGTTACGAAGTATGTTTGGAATAAATAAAGAAGCTAATTTTGCCTTTGCAGATGTTAAAAATTCTGAAAAACTATAAACTGTAAATATCCCATCTTCAGTTTTTTCATTCGTACTATCTATAAATTCTACAACTTTATTATCTTGCTGATCATTTAATATAAGTTCAGTAAAAAAAGATGATACTATTGATAATTTATCACTAGTATAAGAATCTAGACTAGTTTTTTGAACACTTTGTTTTATTTGAAGCTTAGATGATTTCTTTTTATTAAACTGGTTTTTAATAAAAAATGATTTGCTCTCTTTAGTTAAGAAAAAATTATCAAAAAACTCATCATTGGAAGTATTAACAATAACACTTGATGATATTGTTGATCGTTTCTTAACTAAAGAATTATTGGTACATAACCATCCTAAAATTAATTTAACGATAATATAATCTATATGATTTCTAGATAATCGTAAAAAGTTGGATATTTCGAGATAATCATTTGGATATGTTAAATTAAATATTTTCTTATACAATATCATATAAATAGCTTCATTTTCACCAGTATTTCTAAACACCCTTTCAATACTATTTATCTTTTTCAAACTTAAACAATGAATAAGTTTATAATCAGAATGCTTTATAGTTCTAAAATAATATTTTTGAGAAAACAATTCTATTATGTATCTCTGAATTTTTTCTATATAAGTAAGATGTAATAATATCTGATTCGGTCTATCCTGATACAATAAATAAAATGCGTTAGATGTTTGCTTTAAATTTAGAAAATTGTTAGATTGCAAAAACATTGTTTCAAAGTAATAATTAGCTCTATGAAAATCGAAGGCTAATGAACCTTTTGCAGCCATTTCTGAGCTGGCTAAAGACAATCCTATACTCAATTGTTGTGGTATTAAATTAGATTCATAAGAATTATTAGGCATTAATCCGCAAATTTTCATAGCAACAGTTCGAGCATTTTCTAATTTCCCTGTCATTTTTAAGCCAACCACTTGCAGAGCCAACTCCATTAATGTACGATCATTATCATCTTTGTATGTAAAATATTTTTTATTTTTAACACTAGAATTAGCCAAATCATGATCTTTGAATTTGACAATAACAGATCCTGGAATAGAACTAGGAGGTAAAGTACATACTATAACAGTAGGACTCCAACAATGTGTAGAAGTTGCAGAATTATCACCAAATGTACATACTAAACCAGAATAAAAGCCTGTTCCTAATACAGTAATTTCAATTCCACCATGCATAGGACCTTCAGAGGGAACTATATAGTTAATCGTTGGAATATCATCAGGATTTGAAGATAATCCAATTGGTAAAATGTTTGGCATAGAGATATCTATTTGATTCGGAAGACTCATTTGACTAACATTCCCTTTAAATCTTTTCTTAAACCGTTGAGGTTGTGCTGAAAATTTGAATAAACTAGATTCAGAAGCAATATATGGTGCATGACAAGTCATTTCTAAAGTAGAATCTTCATCAGAAATAAATGGAGATTCTCGAGATAAAATGCCAGAATCTGTTTCTAAAGCGTTTTCAGACATAAAAAGATCCTCAATTGAAGTAGATTCAACAAATCTATCACGAATTATATACGGTTCATTTTTATGAGAAATATTTTCATGAGAGATATTTTTATGGACATAAATTAAAGAAGTAGGAGCTGATTTAATCAAATTCTCAGCAGAAAAATCAAAAAAGCCATCTTCAGATGTACTATGAGATACACAATTATTTGTTATAGAATCTAATGAAGAATAAGCAAGTTTTTGCATATCAGCCTTTGATTTCGATTTTTCTGTTGATAATTGTTTAGGAATTTTTTGAATTTTTTTATGCAATTGTCCTCTAGGAGCAGTATTTTTCCATTTTTGAGAATTACAACCTGCAAGATTCAAAAATTGCGGCAATAAATTTAATGTTGAATGTAGTCCTAAACTTTTATTAGAAAAGTTTTACGTTATTTTTGAACAATAACTATTCATTTCTTTTATTTTCGCTTTTGCGTTGGTTTTATGATCATCAGTTATCATAAATGATCGAGATAATGTCGATGCAATTAATCGTTCTTTGTTATCTTTTAAATTTATTAAAATCCTAATAAAATATAAGATAATTAATATAAATAAGAAAACTCACCTAAATCCTATATTTTCTTTATGATGTCTACAATAACATGTTATTCTTGTTGGTATATTTATGCAGTTATTTTTAAATTCAGAAAGCTCAGGATGGTTAAATACAATAATTTTTTTTTCTTCATCTTCTATAGGTATAAGAGCCCCATCTTTAGTATAATTCCCACTAGATGATTCTACTGAGCTTTTATTTCTTCTTTTTCTTATAGCCCGTTTACGCTTTGTAAAAATTAGAATAAGTTTTATTAAACAAAATTCTAACCTCGCGTATAATACATCCGGAACAAATCAAAACGCTTTTTTTAACATCACTAGCACAAACAACACTAGGTTCTATTATTAATATTTTTTCTGGATCTATATTTTTAGGGATATCTTTTAAATTTGGTAATTTTAATTTCTCTTTCGTAATACTCCATCTTGGAAGCTTAAACCATGAATATGAAGACACTGGTGATGAATTTAAAAGAAAATTGTATGATAGTTTCATTTCTAGCTTAACCTGGGTCTCAACCCTTGATTTTTCCGGTATCCCAAAAATATTTAATATATATGGAGCAGGAAAATTAATCTCATGCATATCCGAAGTAAAAGTAAAATTTTCTTTCATTTCAGTTGTTGTACTTCCTAAGTTATTCCTTTGATAAGATGAATTGAAACCAGAATAAGCCTTTAAAAAAACTATTAGTCCAAAATCATTATCAAAACGAATAAAGAAAACACACATTAAATGATTGTTGACTTTCACCTGTACTTTTCAAAACAACATCAGATAATGATACTGTTTCTACAGAAAAAGAACTATTTTTGTATTCATATCCCTGACGAACATCTAAAGATGAAGAACTATTGCTAGGAACGGACGAAAAATCTTTCACAGGAATATAAGAAGGATTACTCAAAAGAGTACAGTCCGGACTTTTTGCTTGTACATAGTTTTTTTCATCCATATTTCCAAAAAGTGGATTAACATAGTTTTCATAGATATTTTTCTCACAATTAAACTCAAATTCCGCATTTCTACAACATGGAACATTCAAATATGTCTTCTCAAACATTATGAATAAAAAAACGCCAAAAATATTTTTTTTTTTAGATTTTATTAGACCCTTAAATTATTTTTTATCTTTTTTTTAAAAAAATTAAATAAAAATCAAAAAAAAAAAACTTTATACCTTTAAAACCTTATTATAGAATGAAAGAAACACTATAATACAATTTCTTTTCCTTTTTCCTAACAAAAAGATAGGATTTAAATGATATTCTAAAAAATTAAAAGTTAGAGGTTCGGAAAAGAAAAGTGTTGCTATAACAACTATTTTAAGTAAACCTTTTATCTGGTGTTAAGACAACAATCATTAAAAATAAATCTATAATATGGCTAAGACGACTTGTTTAAAGACAACAGAGTGCTTGATCAGTGAAGATAAAACAGAAAAATGGCCTTTTAATATGATCCATTCGAATATAGAAAGACGTTCACTAGAAACAAGTAGTTTTGTTATATTTTTGTAAGATAAATTAACAATTATATATAGTAGATGTTTTTGTATGTCAAATAGAAGCAAAACAAACATCTTTAATAATGGAGTAAAAATTTTTCCTAAAGAAATAATATAATTGACACAAAAGAGGTTTATCTATGAATATTTAGCGTTTGATCCATCAGATCTTTCATATTTAAAACGAGTAAGAAAAGTTGAAGGAAATGATAGACAACCTAAACTAGATGTAATTTTACACAGTACAATGGGTCTAAGTCTTGAGGATCTTAAAAGAAAACTGAAAGAGCAGTCAATAGATGTTGATGTTAGAATAATACAGGTGTCGAAATATCCACCGTTAACACGTTCACAATTTTGTGTATGGAATTTACTGTGGCCGCTTCATTTTCGAATAAATATGGCTAAAAAGATTAAATTTACGGATGAGTCTCTTTTAAAATTAAAAGCATTAATGAATCATGTATGGAACTTTGCAAATGAAAGTAAAGAAATGAAAATCGCAACAATAATCGTAGACTCGAACCTTAACATAATTACGGAATGCTGCGATTCAAGGCTATTGTCAAAAAATCCATTACAACATTCTATCATTAATTGTATTACCAAAGTTAACCAGAAATGTAAAATAAAAGGGACATTAATATCTTTGCTTTTTTCCTATCAATAACTAATTTATACTTAGAATCCAGCATAGAGAATGCATCTTATTTGTGCAAAGACCTAATAGTTATAACAACTCATGAACCATGTGTAATGTGCTGTATGGCATTGGTTCATAGTCGTATATTTCGTACATTTTACTCAATTGCCATGCCAAAAACAGGTGGACTCGAAAGTAACTATCATATCCATGGGAGAAACGAATTGAACCATAAATATCAGGCCTTTGGAGGTTTTACTGTCGAAAATACACTTAATACAATTAATGACTATGTTCATATCTAACTCATCTATATCTATTGACAAACATACTTCATCATTCCATTAAAAACTATCGTACTTCATACCTGTCTCATTGATATATTACAAATACATTAAAAACATGCTGTAAATACTTTAAACACTTTACAAACCATTATAACTATCTCATAAAAAAACCTTATTAAAATATAAACCGTAAAATACATATATTACTTTTTATCCAAGAAAATAGCTCTTTGCCAGCTTTATACATGGTCTGGCACCCATAATGCCCATAATGCTAGTAACATTGTTATAAAACTTGCTGCTCCTATCGGCAGCACTACAAAAACCCCAATATCAAAAAGATTAAAATGTCGATTCGGAAGAATTTCCTTTGTACCAAGAAACAAAATATCACTTGTAACATAATTCTGTACTACATATGCACACGCAAGTATACATGCCATAAAAATTGAAAAAATAAGCCGTTTAAAAGCATCATTTGATGACACAACCCATCCCGTTAAATATGCATTCATCATATTTAAAGAAATTAACCGAATTAGCACCGCATGCGGTGAATATCTGATAATCCTGTATATTTATCAATATCCCCTTATTTTTGCTGTATATTTCCCCCGTATACCATCTCGAAAGCAGCCCATCTGTCAATCCATAGGACAAAACTGAGCAAATAAGAAACCAAATTACTGCTGTCCATGCCTCCCATAGGTGTATGCGTGCTGAAACCGAATTATATGTATGTTGAGCACTATTTTTTCTCCCCAAATTCATTATTGGCCTATCTTCTATCTCCATTGCCGTATATGCTGGACTATATGCGCGATGTATGCATGCTGTATGTGTTGTATATGCACTTAAAATCGATTTTAATGCCCAATAGCATCCTGGAACAAGAGAAAAAATAGTACAAATCTTTAAAGGTATACGATAACAACGTTTTATACCAAGTATTTGTATAAGCTGAGATTGCATAGACACGTAAGCGAATGCAAAGAACGAAATCGCTTTTTCAAGCGCAGTTAGTGTATTTTTATGTATTACTTTTGCATATTTGTAATCTCTATATATGTGTTTAGAATGTGAATTGTTGGGGCAGAAAAGCGAGATAAAATAATAAATAATATAAAATAGAAAGAAAAGAGTAAGAAGAAAGAATATATAGAAGGACTATATATAGAAAAGAGAAAATGTATAAATAGAAGACATAGACAATGTATATATAATATAATGTATAAGTACAATGTATAGATAGAGAATGTATCAAGAGTAGATAATATACAGATGAAAGAAACATGAATAATAGAATGCAGAAGGACTGAAGAAAATCAAGTCATGAAGAAAATAAAGTTTAAAAAAGCAGAAAATTAATTCTTAAATTGATGCAAAACATAACCCAAAAAAGCTGTATATATTAAGCTTTTTCAGAAATTTCAGCGGGTTCTTGAAGATTTTGAGGCTGAGTATTATAGATAATACCCATTTTCTCTGTATCAAAACCCTGTTCTTCAAGCCAGATTTTAAAGTGTTCATTTTCCTCACGAACACAATCTTGAGAAAGTTTTGGGAAAAAGAATAAAGAAACAAAGCCAGAAAGTATGACTACAGAGCTTCCGATAAAAAATGGGCCTCTACTTCCGCTTACAGTGCCATAACCCCCGAATTTCTGAACAATATAGCTAAAAACATAACTACCAAGAAATGCACCAGTTTTGCCTAAAAAAATTAGATATCTTTAAGAGGAAAACAAAACATGAAATACCGCAAGCAGCTGCAATGCCGTAAAAATGACCTCGAACAGGAGTGGCAGCGGCTTTTGCTGAAATATTGCCGATGTTATCTCCTGGACCAAATTCGGCAAACGTCATAAAAAGCCCGTAAAGTAGAACGAACAGGGGGACATTATCTTTCAATGTTGCATAATTGCCTGCCATTATGAACCCAATAACACCCTGAACAAAAACACCAATAGCGAAAACATTTTTTGGCTCAACATAATCAGTCAAAATAGCACCGAAAAACGAACCAGGTAAGTAAAAGAGATAAATGAGTGTTGTCCAACCTATATAAATAAGAATCTGAGGATTAAAGAAGCCAACTACGAACCAAATATCCGATTAAGTGGCATATCTTTATTAATTGACTGGAGAACCGGCGCAAAGTAAATACCAAAGGAATATGATGTAAAATTGTACCTATTTAAACATTAGGATGTGTAAAAACAATATAATGAAATATACATGAACCAACCCAATGATATAAAAAACAACCTTTTCCAATATCTCTTAATAACAAACTTATAAGGGATACGAACGCTTTTCATGGCATATGTCCGGTACGATTCTGGTTCACCCATACGGAAACGCACAATGAGCAGAGCAAGTGGGCAAATTGAGCCAATAGCAAGTAACAAACGCCATATTACCGACTGACGACTCTCCCCAAGGGCGCTTGTCAGCAAAAACGACATAAACCCGGCTACGACGAATCCCATACAGATCATAAAGTCGGTCAGGAAAATGAACTGTTCAAAATTAAAAAAGATTCCAAAATAAAGTCAATGCAATTCTAACCATAGAGTGCTTGTGCTTCCCACTCATTTCCTGTGCACCTTCGCTAATGGTTGTCGATCCAGCTGGATATTCTATAGAAAAAAAACATCAGTATCCCATTTTTATCATATATATTAAAAAAAATCCTCCTGCGCCTCGAAAACTGTTTTTGTCTCTGCAGTTTCAATATATCATTGTTTTCAAGGCTGCTTTGCTGAGATAGCTCTCTAACACCCCGTTTTTGCATACCTCCACCAATACCCACACCAAGAAGAAATCGATAGATGATCAGTGTGTTAATGACCCCTTCATTCGTTCCTTTGTAATATGCAGCCGCTGACATAATAGAAAATACCACCAGAAAGATACTTGCAACTATCAACGAATACTTTCGCCCTGATTTATCACACGCATATCCGAAAACTAACATTCCAAGAACATTTCCAAGAAAAATCATCGAGTTCAAAAGCGATTTCTTCTGTGTTGTATATTCATTCGGGTAGATATTCCCTATAATTGTCGTCAAACTCCCCGAAACCCCATTCAGATATCCATCCGACTATCAAATCTTAAGCAATGCTTCAACACTCATTCTTCCCTACAAAAAGCCCCACTCCTCCTGCTATTGCCTGGGAAAATCCCTTTTCTTTGAAAATCTTCAACATCTTGTCTACTATTCACTACTTATACAAATATCCACTCTATTATACTGCTTTTTTGCTTCTTTTTCCCTTGTTATCTCTTTATACTCTATCTACTGTGTTATATTTTGCTGTTCCGTGTATAAATCCAGTATTTTTCAACAGAACACCTGATAACTGTAGTATCCTTTGCAATAATACAATCTTTCAACAACACAATATGCCCCAATATATATTTCTGCAATAGCCTTTAGGGTTTTTGCTGTTGCTAGTGCTTCTTTTTGCTCCAATATCTGCCAACAAAGAAAATATCCTTATTGACTCTTAAAGCCTCTCTAAATATCGCTTAAACGTTCTGTAAAAGCCCTTTAAACACTGTTTAAACGCTGCTTTTGTTCTTTTTCAAAACTTTCTTCAAAAACTCTCTTAAAGCCGCCTTAAAAGTCCGTACGCCTATCGAAGGCGTTCTACTGATCCCTCGACGTGCCCGTACCTTTATAAACATCGCTCGCACACACAAACCCAACGCTCGAGCATTTTCGGAAAGAATTCTATATTAATTAACCAAAAAAATACTAACGTCTTACATTAGTAGATAGTACGTGTATATTAAGACAGACAGTGTGATAAATCACGGCACATTTGCCAGAGACAAAAGGCGATAAAACGGGACAAAAGAGCATAGGATGAGATGTAAACAAGTTAGGAAAAAAAGAAGCGGGGTATATGCGTGTTATATGCGTAGTATATGTGTAGTATATGTACACCCCTATGTGTCCAAATAAAACGCATACAACCTGGTGTATCGACGCATACAACCCGGACAGGCGTTGCAGGGGGCTTTTCTTATGTCGGAGAATATATGTATATTAGTTTCCTGTGACTTTTTTACCTTTATTTTTTCTGGATTTTCTGCTCGACTTAATCTTGGCTTTTTTTATATATTATACTCTTAAGTCTGTGCCCGGACAGCCGACACCTCGATCGAAATCTGACATGTTATAAGACAGAGCAAAAACGACAGCAAAAACCAAGGATAAGCTGGCAAAAATAGAAAGAGAAGTAGACAGAGGTTAAGCAGTGGGTATAAGCAGAACAAGGTATCACCAGGGGCAGTAAAGGGCTGCAGAAGCAGCAACCTGGTGGAGAATGATATTTTCAAAGGAAGAAAGTTAATGCAAGATCATAGAGATGGGGAATGCCGGGAGAAGAATTGGAAATTGAGTGATGGAGTAGTTGACAGGAGTGTAGAGCGGGGAAGAAGGAGAGGAGTAGTATTTACAGGGAAGGAAGGGGAGAAAAGAAGACGAAAGAAACGAGGAAAGAAGTGGCGGGAGATAGCAAGAAATTGGGAGGAAATGGTTTATAGAAAGGGAATGAGGGAAGGAAAGGGCGGGGTATTGAGGGCAGGAATAGTGTTGATAGCAGGGTTTTCGGCGGTGATGCTTGGGATGATGAGTTATTCATTTATATATTTACAAAGAGACAAGTCGGCGTGTATAGTGCCCGCGATGTATCCATCGTATATGAGGTTAATTGAATTTGACAAAAGATACACGAAACATGCGGACAAGTATAATCTTTATTTGTACCGGGAGAAAAAATTGGGGAATTTGCATGATGTAGGGTTTTTCCCGGGTGTTTTGTTGTTAATGGAAAGTAGCTTTATGGGATTCCGGTTCTTTTTATACCAGGGAATGCAGGGAGTTACAAGCAGGTGCGGAGTATTGCGTCGGAAGCAGCAAACCAGTATTCTATGTTACAATTGGACCCGGTGTTGAGTAAGCAATATAGAAAGAATCTGGATTTTTTTGCAGGTTGAGGAGCTTTTATTAAGTTTTATGAAGATTTTTTAATACGAGAGTAGTGGATTTTAACAATGATTTTACGGCATTTCATGGGCAAACGCTGCTTGATCAAGTGGATTATTCCAACGAAGCAGTGAAATATATTTTATCGTTGTATAAAAAAGTAAAAAAGGTGGAAAATGTATCATCAGAGCCGTATATTCCGAATTCAGTGATTGTGATTGGCCATTCAATGGGAGGTATAGTGGTTCGGGTGATGATGACAATGCCGAATTATCTTTCGGGGTCGATAAATACGATTATTACGCTTTCCACGCCTCACTTGTTACCTCCCATTCTTTTTGATCGAAAAATGAAGGATATTTATGATTCGGTTAATAAGTTTTGGTCGTATTCGTATTTTTATAAAAATGAATCGAATCCCTTGAACTCGGTTAGTCTTGTATCTATTACCGGCGGAAATTTGGACATTATGGTGTCGTCTGATTATTGTGACGTGTCTTCTTTGGTACCTAAATCACATGGATTTACGGTATTTTCTTCGTCAATTCCTATGGTATGGACCGGGATGGATCATCAAGCAATATTGTGGTGTGATCAGTTGCGTAAAGTTATTGTTAAATCATTATTTGACATCATCGATTCTAAATCTGTCAATCAAACCAAACCATTATCTTCTCGTATTCGTATTTTCAAAAAATATTACCTTATGTCTATTGAAGATTCTGTTGAGAACAAGTTTTTGAAAGGTAATTATTTATGCTTTTTCATGTTTTTTCCTTTAAGTGCTTAATCTCTTCATTTAGCTTCATTGATTAGTCCATTTTTAAGAAGAAAAGCCGTATATGATATTTTTCCATCAAAGAGCCGTTATGTTTTAAAATCCTTCGAAGCAAAATCATCCGGCTGCCAACGTATATATTTCTTGCCTATTTCTCCAAGAAATATATTTAACTTCACTACCTTTTCATTATTTACCGATCAAAGAGTTACAGGAACGGATAAAGATCAAATAAAGATATTTTTGTGTAAACTTCATCCGTCATTTATGACTAAAAATTCTGACTTCAGATTTTATCAAAATTTGACAAAAAGTGATCTCAAAATGCTAAAATGCAAAGATTCTAAGGACGATCTCATCCGCTTACCTTCACAGAGTAATATAAAAAAAATTCAGACATATTTTTTCACGTATCTTGAATATACAAACAGTCAACTTGATGACTACCAATTTATTGCGGTAGTGGATAGAATAAATAAGAATCGAAAAGGTTTTTTAATAGCTGAATTTTTTAATAAAAATGTAATACAAGTTCAGTCTAAAATTAGACCCATAAGTAGTTATTATTATTATTATTGTAATTTCCTAATTATAAAATTAGAATTTTCATGGAATGCGTTTCGCGTAACTTTGGGTGCTAATAGGCCTTTGGTTTCAGACATTAATATTCCTGGGATTGATAATAGTCTCTTTGCGTACAAGTTAAAAATGAATTACTTTGGTTGTGGTAATTTTTTTATTTTTTGTTTTTTTCCTTTTAAAATTTTATAGATCATTCATTTTTCCCTCCAGTTATAAAACAGTATATATCTAGTCCATATGAATCTAAATATTTTGTAAATATGACAAAAATCGATGTTAATTTTCATGGAACTGCTCCATTTTTACCTCCTATTATGGAGAATGGCGTAAAACGTGGACTAACAATACGATTTTGGCTAGATCCTACTTGTACTAAACCTGTCGATATTTCAGTATCTCTTGATTTTTACGGTAGTCTTGGAAAACTTGCTATCAAATTCTGGACGGCTTTAATAATATTTACATATGTTATAACATTGTTATCTTTAAGAAAACAGTTTAAAATTTATAATAATTATGGTACAAGGTGATTTGAAAATTCTTAAAGTTTTTAATACGTCTAGGTGTTTTTATTAACTTTAATAAAGCATTAGAGTTTTTTATGCGAGATACCTTTTTATCATTATCTATAATAGCATCATTTTTATTTGTTTTTTTGTCCTTATTTCAGTTTCCTAAAACAATAGATATGGATGATTTGTTCAATCCGAAATTAAGAGAAAAATTATGGGTTAAAGATACATGGAAGTTATGGAATAACAATAATATATTCTTTGGATACAGAGATTCTTTTTTCTGGTTTTTAGGGCCTCTTTTCATTACTATTTCTTTAGGATTTGCATTTATATTTGCACAAGTAACATATTTTATTGTTTCTTTTGCAGCGATTGGGTACAATTTATTACGAAAACATTATATTAAACTCATTAATAGAAGGTATTCTTTTTTTTAGATCAGTCGAGTGCTAATTGTTTATCAGACGATTCCTTTATTCTTTTTGTTTTTCTGGTTTGAAACTTAAACAAAGAATAATAGCGATTATACTATTATTATTCCTTGTAGCCATTATGGTTCCTTATCAACTTGCATATCTTTTTGCATGTGTTATACAGTTTTTTACATGTGTTAAGGCATTAATTAGCACGCAGAAAAGGGTATGGAGTAAATATTTGTTTCTTCTAAAACTTATGTTTTAGGATTTTGAAAAAGCTTTTTATTATCAGAATTTTTATAATTATGTGCATTCCATTTTAATATTAATGCTGTTACTTTTACCCATCAATGTTCCAATCTTGATTGTATGGTTAAGGAAGATGTCGATAAATTGGCTATTACCGTTTTCATCACATCATAACATTTTTTCTATTTTGCCTATTCTTATTCTTGTTGAATTTTTGGCTAATAAGAAAATGATTATGCAAGCAGAATCAGGGTAAAAATTGGACAAACTTTTTTTCTAATATTAACATTATTCAGCGCAGGGAAAGTGCTTGATGTTCTTTTTTTGGTTTTTTCTGTTTTTTTGACTATTTATGGACTCTATTACACATATTTTGTGCATCATTTGATTAATTTTTTATCATTCTTTCTTATAATTTTTCATTTAACACCTTCTTTACCTTCTTTTCGGTATTTTATAGATGATTTTTTTACTAAACAAAAAACTTCATTTTATTGTTAGAGTAATTCGTATTTTCATTTCAAGAATGGTTTGCTTATTCTGTTTGTATTTATTGGTTTTGATATATTCATAGATCTTTTTAATATATTGTCATTTAATATACTATGATATTTTCTCTTCGTAATTTCTTCCTTGTTTTATGATTTGATCGTCAATTGTTAGTACGAGTTCTTGGTATGGTCCTTCTCCAACACCAGATTTTTCATCTGTTTTCTCTATATATCTGATTTGCACTCCAAGACCTTTAATCAACTCGTTAACTTTCATATTCCAGATAAATTGTTGGAGATATCCATTGTTTCCTCTTGGCAATATAACACACATAGCTATAGCTTTTGATGCCTTTAATAATTGTCTTTGTGCTATTTGTGTAAATCCACAGCATGAAATTAAACCCAAAGTATTATTACTTTCAGTGGATAAAACGCCTTCCATCTCACGAACACACTGAGTACCTGTCTTTTTTTGTTCATTTCTGCATTGTATAATCACCGGACATTGATATCTTGTTTGTTTCCCTCTATAATACCAGTTTCCTCGGAGATCAATACCATGATCATTTGCTCCTCCTACATGTTTTAAATCCATATTGTATCTCTGAAGCGTATTTTGGACTATATATTCATAAAAAACTCCTTTATAATATGGAGATTGAGGGTTTAAAGAGTTGTTCTGAGCATACTTAAAAAACTCCTTCAAATTCATATGATTAGGCCGTTTTAAGCCGTAAAAATTGGGTTTATTAATTAAAGTCATTCTAGAATTTGTTTTATATGTTTAAAAATGTAAAAAAACTTTTCCTTTATCCCTTATTCATACTCTCTTTTTTTTTCAAATTGATGACGTTGTCTGCTCTGCAGAACTTTAAAATTCCGTAGCTTATCAACATTAATGATAAAAAATTAACTACAAAAATTATTTTGATGGAAGAAATAACCACAGAAGAGCAGAAAAAATATTGGTAATAAGCAAAATTAATGAATATATATATGAAAAAATAACTTATTTTTTTTCAGGGAGATTTTTATCTCTTTAAATCCGAAAAACGGGTATTTAAGTGGAGATCAAGCAGCAGATGTGTTAAAAAACTCTAAATTGTCGAATTATCAGCTTGAAAAGATATGGAATTTGGCAGGTATAACGTATTTTGTGTGGTACAACATGTTTATTTTATGTAAGATGTCGACAGTGATGGAAATCTTGATTTTGAAGAGTTTTGTATTGCGATGCGATTGATTTTTGACGTTATTAACAATGTATGTATTGAATAAGTAAGGAAAAAGATGTATCTTATTTATGGAGGTTTATTTGGAGGTTCCTACACGGCTGCCGGATTTTTTGATTCCGACATCAAAAGCTCATCTGATTACTGCTCGTCAGGCTATTAATGAAAATTTACAAAAACAGCAATTTATGCAAATTACAGACAAAACAAGAGTATAAAGTCTTATTTTAAATGAATGGTTTGATAATGACTTCTGAAGGCTTTACGGTATGATTTTGACTGGCATATACAACCATCTGATAAGCAAAATTACGAGACAATATATACATCAACTGCAGATTCATATGGATATATTTCTTGTAAGTTTGAAAAAAGTATTTTATAGGGTTTAATCTATTCAAGTTGATACTCTCAAAAATTTGTATGCAATTTTAGATATTTCAGATACAGAACTTCAAGACGCATGGTAAGGTTATTATTATTTATATTTCTCCTAATATGCAATAGGAAGTTGGTAAATCCTCGTCTACATGAATCAATTGATAGGGACCAAGTAATTTTTTTTCTTCATATTTTAAATCAAAGAAATAAGGGTTTTTGTGTACCAAATATAGTTCCTGTTCATTTAAAAGCTATTTTTGAGAAAAGCCCGGCAAACTACAATACGAGAAGGACATCTATCCATCATGATAATGAACAAAGCACATTTTCACCACAAACTTCAAAATATACGTCTCCTAGTACAAAATCTGATCTTTCTAAAGGATATACAGTAAAAGACAGCGATAGTATTGAGAAAAGACGAGAACAGGGCATTTACTACTCAAATATGGAACAAAAATCAGATGTCTCTGATAAACATTTATTAAACATCATCCATGAACTGGAAAAGATGCTTAATTTTAAAAAAAAAGAGCTAAAACGACTAAAAGAAGGCAATATCAAATCTGCCATTGGATTATCCGATTTAGAAAGTGTTCAATCTGATATATTAATGATGAAGCAGCAGGTCGACAATCTTGGTTCGTATTTAATTAAAAAAACAGATGAACTTCAAAAACTGCATGATGACATTAAACAGGAAACACAAGGTCGTTAATAAACCGTATCTTAAAACATGGTTTATGAAAATAAATATATAAAAACCAGAGTATTGTTTGATGTATTTTAGCCAAGTGCGACATGTCTTATCATGGGTTTCGGATCACTAATACCAACATTAATCGGGAGGCTCCTGTTCCAACTGATCTTCCATATTACTATCAAAATCCTTTGATTTATCATCCTCTTTATCGCCTTCTGAATTAGGGAATTGATTTGGTATATTAGTTCCAACTGTTGCACGACTAAATTATGTTCAACTTAAAGCATAAAGAAATATGTTTACGCACCATATTGCACATGTATTATTTATTTTCAGCCATGGTATGATACAATTATCATGGCTAAAAACATTAATTTTTAATCCCATATTAATTATATAACTTACAAATAATGTTTACATGGTAATGTTATATATACTTCTTTGAGCTGATAATTTTCCTTACAAATTGCACAATCTTTTAATTCTATACTTATTAGATACGTATGAAATATTGTCCAAATGATTTACCTTCTTTCTCTTCAACTATTGTTTTAGGCAAAGCATTAATAACTTCATCCGATGCAGGAGGCGGTGCATTTGTCGATGGATATTGTTCCATCAACTGTGTTATGATATTATCGAAGCCAGTAGATGACTAAACAGTATTTTTATTAGTATACTTTTTCTAATTGTGTTTCATTATACCCAAACATAATCACCCGGATTTCTCATTGTAAAAATGTTTGAAAAAAAACCACTTAAAGATCTTGTTGTCAGTCCATCCTCGGGAAACCCACTTCCAAATGCATTTTCTAAGAATGATGCCAAATCATGTATGGGAATTCTTGTTGTACGTGTACCTTCCTGGGCATCCTGCTCCGTCCTTTGAGTTGTATTTTGACTTGTATTTTGGCTTGTGCTTTGTTCTATTTCTTGCCCGGTATTCTGTCCTGTATTGTCGCCCTGCAGTGCTTCTTGCTGTTCAGAAGGATGTCTTGACCAAATAAATGACCTTCTAAAGATAAAGCTATTTGGTCGAGATCTCTCTGTTTCTTCCGCTGGTGCTGATGAACTTTCTTCATGTGTATGTGTATCATGGCGCCCTGATGAATTACATAAAGCAATATCCACTGTTGCATTGCTCCCAACAATGCTTGAAAGGATATTTTGAAGCATTGTTTCAAATTGTGCTGATAAAGAAAGATGAGTTGCCGGCGCACCGCAAGCTACACCATCTGAAGTACCAGCTGCAGACCCGCCCGCGTCTACCACAGCTGAAAAACTATATGCACCACTTACATTACTTGCATTATTTGTATTACTTGCACCACATGCACCACTTGTACTGTCTGCACTACCTGTGCCATCTGCACTAGTTGTATTGCCTGTATTATTCGTATTATCCGTATTCGTCACATTGCTCATATAAACAGCCCCACACGAACTACTTATGCCTGCATTATTATCTTCCCCTGATGAACTTGTTGTTGTTGTTGCTACATTTGCTCCTGGCACACATAATGTAACCGGTCGATGTCCAAAAGACCACACCCATCCTGGCATCCGTGGAGGTAGAGCAAATTGTCGAGGATCATCTGTTGCCTCAATCTGTTTAGTATTAGCCAGATATTTTACAACTTGCTTCTGAAAAATATTGCAAAGATGTTGCAAAGATATAAGATAGGTGTTGTTAAAACATGATGGATTAAAACATTGAAAAACACCATAAATCATCCAAAATATTAAAAATCTAGTGTGCAATAAAGTTTAAAAACAGCTGAAAAAACAAAATCCATTCTAAATCCATATTGAAGCCTCAAAAATCACTTAAAAATCCTTGAAAAACAGACAAAAATCGCCTAAACACAGACGACCTGAAATACTCAAATAAAATACCCAAAAATGTCCTTGAGCATCTTAAAAATAAAAAATACCTTTTCAGATTTATATCTTGCAAAACAGCATCCCTAGACACAAAAAACATCACTGCTTGGTTCTTTGGTCTATTAAAACATTATTTTGCGTACCAAGACATCCTGAATACGCTAAATGCGCTTCAAATGCCTGAAAAACAAATACAATGCTGTACATAAGGCACTGTATTTTTCCTGAATATATCCTATATATTTCTCCTGTATAAAATTGCTGTTTTGTATGTTCCTCTTGTATCTATGCGTATGTACACGCATTGTATATGCACTCTATGTGCATTCTATGCATTGTATACACTGCACACGCTACATATGCACACACTATGTGCTATATATGCGGTATATATGCGTTATATATGCGTGCCGTATGCATTACAATGCATATACTAGCATACGGCACGTACACTATCGAACTGCATGTTTTTATATGCTATATGCCTGTTATATGCGCTGTATGTGCCCCATATCCATTGTATATATACACTATATGCACATTATATGTCCTGTACATGCATTATATGCATTATACCCGCAATACATACATAATATATGCATTATATGCTCATTATATGCTTATTATATCCGCTATATGCGCTGTATATACGCCAAATACAATGCATATGTCTCATACTTGCTGTCTATTCTTTACCAATGCTTTTCTCTTTTTTCCCAATATTTCCCTTCAAAAACCCCTTTATTGTCTTTTTCCTTTGTTTTATATGTTTATTCTTTAATGATCTGCTTTGTATACGTCTTACATGCGTGCTATACGCCTCATATATGCATTATGTATCTGCTTTAATATGCACCATCTTTGCTTTATCAAAGCTGCTTTTTTGCAAAAGAGCTTCTATAAACCAGTGGATTTACCTACCCTTTCAATAAAATCACTGCCACATCTTGGGCATTGTGCTGCGGCTGTAAATTCAGTGGTACACGCGTGACAAAAATAGTGAGCGGATTCCGCGGTGTCCATGTTACGCAGCAAACACGGGGGTGAAGAAGAAGGCCAAGACAAGGTGAAAAAAAATACAGGAAAAAGTGCTGAAAGAAGAGATTTAGAGAGGAAATATGGAGGATAAACGGAGGAGAAGAGGGGAAGCTATTTTCTGCGGCGAGCCCAGGTGCCGATGACGAGGCCACCTAAGGCAAGAAGAGAGCCGATGATGGCCATGCCGAAATAGCCTTCTGGAGGAGAAGTTAGTAGAGATAAAAGGGAAGAATAGATGCCTCTTGTGACGTTGTGGTCTATGAGTGCTTGGAGATGACGTGCCTGTATATTGTCGGGTTCTTTATCGAGAAGAAGGTCGTTATAGCGGCGAGCATCGCTGTAGCTTCCTAGTTTGTAGAGGCCGAGTGCAAGATAGTAAAGACATTCTCTACGGCGTTCTGGAGACTCTCTGTATATTTCTGCAGTGCAAAAGTAAGGAATATGTTGAAATCAAGTGGTTGAAAACAAAAATGTACCTGAAAGAAGTTTTACACCGTCCTGTTGTTCTGACCGCGTTCGGCTCTTGACAAGGCCCCATGCATAGTTGAACTTTGTCTGTGTACTTACAAAGGGCCATTCCCGTTGGTATTGTCGACGTAATACTTCAAGATCGTGTGGTTTTAGTGCTGATTCTGTTTCTGCTGCATCTGTAGTGATTTTAGCCGTTTTTTTCGAAAAAAAGGGACCCATACTTGGAAGAGAAGAGGGCTCTTCATATACAGATGGTCTCCGTTCGCTCATCTTTTAAAAATAGAGTATTACAGTGCCAAAAGTACTGTTTTATCTGTTGTTTCCGCCTTCGATGTTGAAAGTATGTGGTTGCCCTGGTGATGCTATGTTTACAACAAAGCGATATAATATTTATTAAAATTTAATTGAATAAATATGATAGGAGAGACGCCTCAAGAACTGATTCAGTCAACTCTTTCTGGGTTTCAGATTGGTTTAGATCTTCAGGCAATTTCCCGTATTCAAGATACCTTCCGAGCAACATGTAAAAACAGAGAAATAAAACAACAAAACTCAAAAGCCGTTTTGAAAGGTGTATATATAGATGTTGTGAATTTAACTAATATGTATTAGGATTGCAGAGGCAACTTGAGCTTTCAAAATCATCGGCATTAGCAAGCCAGAATTCACCATCTCGAGCAGAACATGCTTCTGTAATATTAGCAATGGACCGTGAAAAGTTTAGCCTTGCAAAGAATATTAATGAGCTTGAATTATCGATAAATACTTTAGATGCAACGCACTCTAGGTTGAAAGAAGAATTGGAGCAGCTTGAATCAGAGGATGTTATGAAAGATACAGAGTTGATGACAGATGACTCTACATTGTAAATCCATAACAAATGTGTATGTTTTGTTAATAATTAAAGGCTCCGACTGAAGATCTACCGTATGCTTGGAATCGACTTGCTTGAGGACGATACCGGTGTTTATACTAAAGCTATTATACGTATAAATAGTCTTATTAGTGATGCTTTATTAAAATAGACCAGGAAATAAAAACAACAGTGATGTACATGAGGTTAATATAGAGCCCAGATATAGTCATTTTTTTTATTCTAATTATCTTTGGGACCTAATTTCAACATAAAATGGTTGGTGTATTATAAAATTTTATAATAGTATTGTTTGTATTTAATATTAGAATAAAATTGATAATTATGTTTGTGAGATCCTACCAATCATTCTAATTGTTGGTCTTCCATGAGGACAGTTCCATGGATTATCCATTTCTCCCATACGCTTTACAATATTATACATTGTACTTAACGTTAATGCATCTCCAACCATTACACTAGAACGGCATGCTTTCGATGCAAGAATATTTCTAATTTTGTTACATTGTACATCTTTTTGTGGATTCTCTTGAAGTTTAGAAATCATTTCTTCTAAATCTACATATTATAAGAAATGAAATTATGCTTAACTTGCTTGCCTTCAACTCCAAAAGTGACACCTTTATTTTGAGGTAAAGAGACTAATTTACATCTTTCCCCTGGTTTTTTATTATGATCTAATTCTATCTTGAAACCATTTTTTTCTAAAATTTCTATATGCTCCATAACTACAATTTCTTCAATTATAGTAAGATTCAATTGGTATGGTCTAAATACGATAATCAATTTAAAAAGAAAAAATAATAAAAATCTTACTTTAGTAATGGCTGACTTTCTATAGTCGTATTTAACAGGAGTTTTTCAAATTTATACTTTTCATCACTTGCATGCTGATCAATAATAAATAATTCTAATTTAGATCCTTCTTTGTGTGATGGCAAAGATACAATGATAAATCCAAGGTTAAATTGACCTATAACTTTCATGGAAAAAAAGTCTTTTTTGGATAATGCTAAATTGAGTTGGTTTTCTGACTGTTCTCGAGACATATCAGACACATCTAATGACTCTATTTCCGTATATGAATCTGTGTTTAAAAAATCTTCAGAAAATTTTTTCTTAATTTCTTCTTTTGATGTAACTATAGAAGTACTAAGTTCTCGATATTCATATTCATATAAGTATTTAACATTCGCATTTTCGGGAACCTTTTTTGTTTCGTTACTAATTGTATTTCTTGTATAATGATCATTATTTCTTAAAGTATCTAATTCGGAGATTTCACATGTAATAGAATTATTTGCTTCAGATGAAAATGTAGCGATGTTGTCTGTTTCAGTTGTATTTTTAGAAAAACTATCAGAAAGAGGTATCGTTTTTTCACTTTTTCCTTGTTCATTATGAACACTTGCTGTATTTTCTTTAATTGGGGATTTAGACCCATTATTAGAATTAATTGTAGAATTATTTAATAGTTTTTGAGAAAACTCATCATCTTTTTTTCTTTTTAAACTTACTGAAACGTTCGATTTATCACTTTCTTGGTGATATTTAGTTCTATTATTTGAAGACAATTCTTCAATACGTAAACTTTTATCTATATCTTTTTCTGAAGATAAAGTGTTTTGTTTTTCTTGAGACCTATTTCTAAAAAGATATTTATTTAAAGGAACATTTTCTGATGAATTCGTATCCATATTTGTTTTTTCTGGAATATTTTCTCTATTTTCACCGCGTGTAGTTTTGGAATCTAAACCAATATTAAAAATAACTAAATTATAAGACAAATTAATAGTTAAAAATACCATTTGTGGAATATGAAAATCTTTCTTTCGTAAATTTGTCCAAAGATTGATCTAAATTTTTAAAATTAGACTTTTGACTTAAAGAAATTGTATCTTGATCTATTTTTTCCGATGCATTTTGAAATAAATCATTTAAAATAGACTAAAAGATATTAATTCTTATAAATATATCTATACTAGATTAAAAAACAAACTTTTAATTCACAGATGATCTCCTTTTCATGATGTAGAAAAATTGTTCTTTTATCTACTGATACATTTATATCATAAGAATCTAATCATATTTAGAATACATGTATATAAATGTACATAAAAATATGAAACTTACTTTTAGGCATTATTAAGTTTATAAGAATAAACGGATATTGCAATATATTATACATCTTATATATTTCTCCAATTGCTCTCGTTATCTAGTCATTGATAAGCGTCAATAGATATTTAAAATAAAAAACCTGTGGAAGAATACACGGACGAGAATTGATATAAATATATTGTTTCTTTGCGTTTATATATGTTTCTCCACAAATAGGTTTCGACAAAAGTCCTGACACTTCAATATTGCTAAAAATAGTTATTTTTTTTTATAAAAAATAGCTGTTACTATAAGTTTAATATTGAAAGTTTACAATTAATATCCATTAGTGTAGGCAAAAGCCGTGTTCCCATAAGATTTGCTACATTTTCTTTTATATGCATATTTCCGCGTGTTGAAAAATGTATTATTTTTGGTCTTGAAAATAAGCCTTGAAAAAATATACAGTAATTATTACTTTTTTGGCTGTTCATTTGTTACTAACAGCTTAATACCCGTTGTAATAATTGCATATGACTGAATCATGGAAAGTGCCTTTTGAAAATCGTGCTTATAATTCCGTTCAAATTCCTTTCTACGTACAGGAAGAGAATAAAAGAGTTGCTCAACACGTACAACTGTACCCTTCTGTCTTTATTAACCTCGCATATATCACGCATATATTACGCATACATGTGATGAAACAACCTTTTTTGATACAATATTTGCCTCTTGATCATATGTAATCTCTGTTGCATGTGGTACTTGTTCTTCTGCCGCCGTAATGATCTTTACACGGCCTAATTTGCATAGTGAATGCAGTGCTTCCCCTCGAAATCCGTAAGATGAAAGTGTATCAAGGTCTTCAAACGTCTGTATTTTGGACGTTGCATGCCGTTGTGCTGCACTCTTAGTTTTGTATGCATATACTCTACATATACAGACCTAAATGTTCAAGATCTTCAACTAAAACTCCATGTCCGTTATCTGAGACCTCTAAGAACTCTAATCCATAGTTTTTAAACTTGATTTCTGTTCAAAAAATTGGTTTTTTTTCTTTAAACTTGTTATTTACCAATTACTGTACTTCCTGCATCTAATGCATTCTCTAAAAGCTCTTTTACTGCTGAAGAAAGGTCCAAAATAACCTGACAAGACGATAATGATGCTCCTACTTCGTTTGAAAGCTTCCAAATCCGCATTGTCATTCTCTGTAATTATCTATGCTGTTGAAATGGAGTCGGAGAATTGATACGCGGTACGCGAAACGCGAAACGCGTTATATTATTTACGGCTACAGAACGTGAGATGTGTTCAGTGTACTCGAGTATACATATATATTTTAACATATACTTTAAATGGCCCATGTTAACGCTGTAATAGAGGCAATAAGTGTTTAAAAGATTGTATAAAAGGTTGTAAATATAGAAAATGCCTCGTATTTCGTTTATAGGTGCACTGGTGCGGCAAACAGGTCTTTTTATTGCATGGTTGCCGGTGCTAGTTTTTGTAAATGATCATTTTGTTAGTGTAGGAATGGTAGAGGGGCAATCAATGCAACCAACATTGAATCCTCATGTAAATGGTCTGTGGAATGATTGGGTGTTGCTGTGGCGATGGGGACTTCATCGTCGGGACGGCACACTTGCAATTGAACGTGGACAGGTGGTGATGGTTAGGTAGGAAATATATAATACGTTTAGTGCAGATTTAGTATAGAATTGATGTATATAATATGGATCAAATGAGAGCGGGATGCACTAGATGGTTTATGGAATATATGGGAGGTAAGCTTATATAGATATAGATCTCCGGTTGAGCCAGAAGCGTATTTGGCAAAAAGAGTGATTGCAGTAGAAGGAGATGTAGTGCAGACGCGTTCACGAGCTAGTGTGCGTGTAAAGATTCCAAAAGGTATGTAAATTTTATTTATTTTATGTTTATGTTTAAATATAGTGTAGGTTATATATGGATCGAAGGAGACGAAGGTTTTCGATCTTGTGATAGTAACACATATGGAGCGGTATATACTTGAATAATATGAAGAAAAGCAAAATAACGTGATATTAAAGATTCCTACCGCATTGGTTGAAGCAGAAATTACACATATTATATGGCCATGGTGGAGAATTGGTCGTGTTAAGCAAGGTTCTGGACGACATGTAAGAGTTTGCCCAGGAACAGTGGAAGATTTGTCTGTATCAAGGTTTAGATCATAATGAATAATGAGTAATATAAAAAAATATGTTTTTTTATATTTTTCAACATGTTATGTGTATTATATATATTATAAAGCGTTACTTATAAAGCATTGTTTTTTGCTTGGATTAATGTAATAATGACATATACTAGCGGTCAATATATAAGAAAAAGTTTTGGTTGGGGTTTCTATGTATTTGTGTTTTTTTGCGTTACATATGTTTAGTATTTTGAAATATTAAAAGAATAGGAACTCTGAAGGCATTTAGTGGTTTCTAAGAATGCATGGATTCTCATATGGGTATTTAAGTAAAATAGATTGCATGGTCTTATTATATCTGGCAGGATTTAAAATGTTATTTTTAGTACAATATTTTGATTTATGTTTTTATGAATCTATTAGACAGCATTTTTGGTTTAAAGAAATAAAATGCAAATTATCAATGAATATGATCTCTTTGAAGATTTCTTTTAACTATTTTATATTTTTTTAAAATATATGGAAAATACAATAATACAATATCTTAAAGAAAATATATGTATATTTAAATAGATGAATATATTTTGCATAGGAATTCATATAATTAATAAATTTAATAGTTTTTAAATTAACCACATAATTTCTCTTAATATTAAGAGATATCGATAAGCGAATGAATACTTCGAGAAAATGTCCTTATCAGAAAATCAAGAGTTTTCTAGTATAGTTAAGAAGAGTTTTAGAGACATTTCCGTTGATTCATCTGGCATTAATGCTTCTGAGTTTTTGTTAGCATCGGAATCGTTTCTCAATATTATTGGTAAAGATTATAGTTTTTTTCTTGTTGATAAAGATTATAGATCTCTTAGATGCAAATATCTTTTCTATTGTTAAAAATGATATTAAAAAGAATATAAAAGTATGATTACTTATTATTGTTTGAAAAAGGTTGAAGTTTCTTTAGAAAATCAGAGATTATATAGTAGAATATCCTTTACAATCTGAAACTCTTGAGTCACTTGTAAAAAACGAAGCTATGCAAAAAAAAACCGTTGCAACAGAGGGACTTTTATGGTTGATTAGGTTTGTTTAGGTATTTGTTTTTTTTCTCTAATATTTCTTTGTAGAAGTTTTGCATTTACTTCTTGTGCTTTACATAGAAGTATGGAAAATGAAAAGGAAGAATTGTCGACTAGTTTTTCGAAAGCTTATGATGAAACACTTAAAAAACATCATTCTTTTCTTGTACGACCTATTTTTAGCGTATATTTTGTCTTTTTATTTTTATTTTTTACATTTATAGATGGCAATGAAAAACTGTCCACGTAGAGATGCTTTTTATTCAAAGATTTGCTCAGATCCAATAATTCTACGTACGTCTGTTAATGAATGGCTCTCTGGTTTAGATGAAATTATTTTTTCTTTACAAAATTTTTATGAAAATGGTCAATATTCTCGAGGCCTTTAAAAATACATATACGACTATGTTTACAAAATACATGGTTTTATACATTACTGGCTTTTATTAGTTTTGCAAGTTGTATATGATTTTTTTAAATTTTATAGTATATATATTAATTTATTATGATCGATAATTAAATCTTCGATGTCAAGCAATACACAAAAATTAGATAGAAGCACATCTAAAAAGCAGCTTTTTATAAAAATAGTTTATTAAGTATTTTAAAGATTGTTTTATACAAAGGAATTTTGATATTTTAAGTGTTTTTATGAGACTTTGTTTTTGAGGCATTTTAATATATTAAATATTAATAAAAACTTGAAGAAGGGATTTTAATAAAATATTGCGAAAGGTATTATTGCTTATTTTAATTAGCTTTATAATGTTTATGAGGTTAATATTTTAAGATATTGTAGCATTTGTCCTTTTTAGGCGTCAGAAAAAGTATATAAATTTGATCTTCACGTTTAGGTAAATTATGATGTTTTTTTTCTTTTTTATATTAAGTTTACGAAAAAACTAGACATGAATCACAGCGTTTCAAGCTCTGAAGTATATTCTGTAAGTTTTTTGTTTTTTTATTATTTAAATTTGCCTATTAATTGATTAAAAGGCTGTATATTCCGGTGTACCTGTGTATGAAATGATTTGTCAAGGAATTTCAGTGATGCGAAGAAGATCTAACTCATACCTTAATGCCACGCAGATTTTAAAAGTTGCTGGCATTGATAAGGGAAAACGAACAAAAATTCTTGAAAAGGAGATTTTAGTTGGTGAACATGAAAAAGTTCAGGGCGGTTATGGGAAATATCAAGGAACATGGTGAATGCGAATTATGTTAATCTTCTTTGTATTTAATATTCCTAAGGATTCCTTTTGAAAGAGGTGTAGAATTTTGTCGTCAATATGGTGTTGAACAAATGTTATGGCCGATTCTCTCTTTAGATCTTAGTATGGACAATCAAAATAATAATACACCTACGAAGGAACAAGCACTGGCCTTCCGAAGGAAACAAAGCTTTGATTTAGTAGATAATAAAAAGGAGCTACCAAAATTAAAACCATCTTATGCTACATATCCATCAAGTTCATCATCTATTTCAACTCTTAATAGAACAAAGGTACCATCTCCAAAGCATGTTAATTATGCTTTAATGGATCATAATAACAATTTTTATTATTCTGCTCCTTACCCAAATAATCAAATTTTGACTTTAAACAATTCTAAAACTAATGAAAATGTGAATAATGAAGAGTCTTCAAGAAAACATTCAGAATATTTGCATAGACCTCCAGATCCTATCATATCTCCAAGTGTTGCTCGAAAAGAACATCCTGCTTTTATAAATATGAGTTTAAAAATGGATAATAAACCATCTGAACCTTTGGATCAAAAAAATGCTCAAAACTTTTATAGATCGAGAGATATATTAACAAGTATATTTTTAGATAGTGATATACAGAGTGTTCCTAGTGTATTGACTAGCACGTCTTCGGAAGATGTTTTAGATATAGATATACCTATTGATGATTTGGGTCATACAGCTTTACATTGGGCGTCTGCTTTAGCACGACTTCCTTTAGTTGCTTCTCTTATTTCTAAAGGTGCAGATCCTTGTCGTGCTAATTTTTCTGGAGAAACGTCACTCATTCGTGCCGTATTAGTCACAAATAATTTAGATCAATCTACTTTTCCTGAACTTCTTGAATATATATATCCGGCTATACCTCTTGTTGATCATCAGGGAAGAACAGTATTACATCATATTTCTTTGACGGCTGGTATAAAGGGTCGGAGCTCTGCTAGTCGTTATTATTTAGAAACATTACTTGAATGGATTGTTAAAGGCTCTGAAAATGGAAGCGGATTAACTTTGTCATCTTTTGTTGCTAAAGTTGTAGATTATCAGGATAAAAACGGTGATACTGCTTTAAATATAGCTTCTAGAATAGGAAATAGAAGTATAGTACAGCAGTTATTAGATATTGGTGCAGATGCAACTATACCGAATAAAGCTGGTTTACGACCTCTTGATTTTGGTATTACTGGAGAAATACCTACATCTTTTCATGTATTTGAAAATCCATCTCCTGTTATCTCTGATGTAGTTGTTCAAAAAAGCGAGGATGTTTTTGAATGTAAGTTTTTATTATGACTAGTACTATTATTAGCTTACATTTATGGAGTTTTGAGAACTGTAATTACTACAATGGATAAAGAGTTTTATGATGAAATACATAAAAAGCAAGAGTTGATTGATTCTGCTCATGGACTTTTGCGTGATGCAACAAGAACGTTGGCAGGATTACGGAAAGATTTGGAAGATTCAAGAAAGCGGGCAAGTTGTCTTGCTGATATACAGCAAAAATGCAAGAATATTGAAAGAGCAATTAATGAAGAGACACTTTATTTTTATAACCATCATTCTGATCCATCTTTTAAAATGAAAGAAATACTTAATACAACTAATTTATTTAACGAAAAAATCGATCCCGATGCGCCTTTTTTTGTAGATATATCACTAGCTGATGTTGTTGATGAAGAATCTCCGTTGTTTATTTCAATTCCAGTCTTATCTGCACGTATTGCTGCTTATCAAAAAAATGCTAAGGTACTTTGTGCTCTAGCTACTTCTTTGCGTGGAAGAAGCTCTGAATTAGAGGACAAGTGTAGAAAAGTTGTTTCTTTATGCACAGGTGTTGAAGAAAGTAAAGTAGATTCTTTATTAGAGGGATTACTACAAGCAGGTACTTTTTTTAGTATACTTTTCGTTTCTCATTTTTTAATAGTTGAAAGTGATGATCATCAGGGTGTGGATATGGTTCGCCTTTCTGGTATATCAGTGTTTTCATTAATATTTTGTTAATGTTAATATTAGGATTTTTGAAATTGATTAATGAAGATCATCAAGGAGCAAAAATGAACTAGTTATATAAAAAGGATTGCTAATGAATGTTTATTTAAAAGTTTCTATTTGTAAAGATGTATATCAAATTGTATGATATTATTAAGTATAAATGTGATAATTTTAAAAGGCTCTCTATTTTCCTGTTCGATTTATCCACCGTTCAAAAAAGCTGAGATTTTAAAAAAAGATTGAAAACTTCCTAAATGTCGGAAGATTCTTTGAATACAGTTGAATCATTAGAAAATGCATTCCGTTTAATTGGTTTATCTGATTTAAAGATTCAAGAAACATTAAAAAACACAAAATTAAGCAAACTTCTAGCACAAAATGTGCTTCAAGCTGGTGTTTTGGTTTCAGGTTGTACAAAAACACAGGGAAAACTGTTATATATTCTCTCTACAAGTGGCCGACTTCTTGGAGAATGTGGAAGAGATTATATTTGTCGTGGAATTATGTCAAACAAGTTCCAAACAGCGTTACAAGTTGAAAGTATGATATTATATCTTGATTTTTTGTTTATTTGATCAAAATAGCTGCAATACGCTATGCTCTGGATAAAAATGATGTGTTTGATTCAGATTTACTAGACAAAGCATCTGGTGTTGGTAAAAAAATTGATAAAAACGTTTATATGTTTATATTTAATAAGGAATAACGATTAATGAGAAAGAATTACATTATGAAGTTCATACATATATAAAGAATAATAGAAAGGCTATAAAAGGTGCTATGTCTAAAAAAGTTGCTTTAGTTTTGAGTTCTTTGCGTCAACATCCACTTTTAAAATGGGCAGATCAATTAATGTTGAAAAGATATGTTGAAAATGAACTTTCTTTTGAAGGATCAGATGATGATGAAGTGGGATATACTAAAAAAGATGTATTAAGAAAAAAAAACAAAGAGTGTGTATTGACTTTTTTAGGCCTCAATATGTTTTTCGGAAGATAAAAAAAAACTATATCAGCAAGATGCAACAGCAATTGAAAGTATTCCCAATATGTTTGAAGAAGGGTTCTTAGCAAGATTACATAAACCAGGGGGAAATAAACAACTTTATCCACAATTGATGGAAGAACATTTGAAACACACGAAAGGAAGAGTAGTAACACGGTTTCCACCTGAAGTATTTTTTATAATATATTTTTTTAGTCATATTAAAGTTTTTAGCCTAATGGATATTTACATATAGGTCACAGTAAAGCAATTGCTATTAATTTTGGATATGCAAAGTATAATATATTATAAAATGATGTTGAAATAATAAACAAAGTAGATATCATGGAGGATATTGTTATTTGCGTTATGATGATACTAACCCAGAAGCAGAGGAGGATATCTACGTTAAGTCTATCAAAGAAATTGTTGAGTGGCTAGGATTTGAGCCGTATGCGATTACATTTTCAAGCGATTATTTCGATGAATTGTATCGTTTAGCCGTTTTGTTGATTGAAAAGGGAAAGGCATATATTTGTCATTGTAATGGTATATATATATATATATATATATATATGATTCATTAATTTGTACAGATTCTGAAATAAAATATGGAAGAGGTGGAGAAAATCATGGGCCGAGAATTGCATGTAAACATCGTGATCGCCCTATTTCAGAGAATCTTAAAGGTTTTGATGATATGAAAAATGGTGTATATAAAGTTTCAGAAGCTGTTCTTCGAATGAAACAAGATTTAGAAGATGGGAATCCTCAAATGTGGGATCTAGTTGCATATAGAATTTTGGACTTTCCACATCATAGAACAGGTACCAAATGGAGAATTTATCCTACTTACGATTTTACGCATTGTCTTGTTGATTCTTTAGAAAACATAACGTTTGAAAATATTTTATATAATATTTTTTCATATTAATTAATTTTAGACATTCTCTTTGTACTACAGAAGTATTCATATTCTTCTCTTAAAAGTTAAATTAATTTTTAAAGTTTATTGGTTCTAGACGTTCATATGATTGGCTCTGTGATGCTTTAGAAGTGTACAGACCTCAACAAAGCGAGTAAGTTAGTTCATATTACTGTTTTTTTTATAATTTCAAAAGATATGGACGTCTAATGATTACTGGAACTGTATTGAGCAAAAGAAAAATTCTAAAACTTGTATCAGAAGGTATAGTAAGAGGTTGGGATGATCCTCGACTTTATACTCTTGTTGCTTTAAGGAATTTTTTTAAATTATTCAAAATTGCATGCTAATTTAATATAGAAGACGAGGTGTTCCTCCTGGTGCAATATTGTCATTTGTTAATGAACTTGGTGTTACTACTGCTGTAATAAATATTCAAGTTAGTCGTTTTGAAAATTCGGTTAGAAAATTTTTAGAGAATATAACACCTCGCTTGATGATGATCCTTGATCCTATTTTGATTGTTATTGAAAACCTTCCTTTTGATTATTATGAAGAGGTAGAAATTCCTTATAAAATGGACGATTTAACATTTGGAACTCATTATGTTCCCTTTACTGCCCGGATATATATTGATAGAAGTGATTTTCGTGTTGAGGATTCATTAAATTATTATCGTTTAGCTCCAGGAAAATTGGTGGGGCTTCTTAAAGTACCTTTTCCAATTAGAGCTGTTTCTTATACTACTGATCCAGTATCTGGGTTAGTTTCTGAAGTAAGGGCTGTATATGAAACTCAGAATTTCGAAAAACCTAAGACATATATTCATTGGATAGCAGAAACTGTTAATGGTGATTCTCCTATTCATATTGATCAAGTTAGAATTTTTAAACAGCTCTTTAATTCGGAAAAACCCACATCACATACAAATGAAGATGGATTTCTAGCAAATATTAATAGGGATAGTGAGCATATTGTGAGAAGTGCTTTAATTGAAAAGGGTTTTGAAGAACTTAAACAAAAACAACTTAAAGATCATACAGATACATTTGAAAATTTAGAATTTGAAACTCTTCGTTTTCAAGCTATAAGAATTGGATATTTTTGCATGGATAAAGATAGTACGCCTGAAAAGATAGTTCTTAATCAAATCGTTTCACTCAAAGAAGATAAAGGAAAATAAAAAATTTTCGAGTTAGTATTTTTACATACTAATACATGATTTTTATACTTTTTCTTTCTATTGGATTCTAATTTTCTAAAGTACATACATAAGTTATAACATTAATTTATTCAATATCAGTTTATCTTTTAATACGTTTTTGTCAATACAGCTATTCAACTTAAGAAATACTAAGTTCTCGAATTTTTATCTAAAAAGATAACACTTTTATTATCATTATTTTTCAAATTAATTTTTGTTATCTTTCTTGACACGTGAAAAATCCATTTGTTTTGATTTTCGTGATAGTACCGATTTCAAAAACACAAAATAAATATGCAGAAATGACTTTAAAAACAATGAAAAAAAGCGATCTACAGCATCTTGCAGTGCAGTTGAATATAAGTAAGTTAATGGTTTGAAAAAATGGTACTGAATAAACTCAGATAGTGATGGTTTAAAAGCTGACTTGGAAACGAGAATTGTTGATTATTTATTAAAAAATGAAGCTTCACTTTCTAAAAATCCGAATTTTTCATCTTATTATGCAGAGTTTTCTTCCAATATTGGGTTTTATTTTATTTAATTGCATTTTAATATGGTTTAATTGTATTAGATATTTTGCAAATAATGTAAAAAATTCTCGAAAAAAATCCGCAATTCTGCAGAAAACTATTGTCAAAAAGCCCTTACTTGTGTATGTTTTTATTATGTGATTGTTATATATATAATTGATTAATGATTAGGAGTGATCAAGGTGATTCTTTTGATGATAAAAATAATGATACTTTTTTTGTGGATCAGAACAAAAAAGGCCAATTTAAGATAGACAATGTTGTAAAAGTGACCCCTAATAATACGTCAGAGTCGGCTATACCCGATACAATTTGCATTTCTGAATTTGCTAAGGGTTTAACTTTAAAAAGTGATTTTGAACACTGTTCTCAACCTCATTTTGTTCCTGATAAATTATTAAATATACGCAAACGTTTATCCAGGGTCTTAGTAGTGGATTTTTTATTTTGTATTTATGAGTTTTATAATCTCTTAAAATTTTTGGTTCCATGGACATATGGGGTATTTATTTGTTTGACCAACGAATTGACCTGATTATGTTTAAGATATTTCTTCCTTCATATTTTGGTTCTTTTAGTGGCAAGATTTTTTATTTGCCTGACGTTTCTGTATTTTCTTCATTTAAAGATTTTTGGTTACCCTTTTTGACTTGGTGGTTATTGGCAATACTTGTACCTTTAATTGCTGCTATAATATTTAATTTCCATGAATCTGGAAAGGGAAAAAGTTCTAAAATAATTGATCCAATGACATTTTCTGTTGTTAAAGCAATAGTGGCGTATTCTATATTTTATAAAGGTCTTCGGGAAAATTTATTTTTTCTGGATTCCATATTTGTCGTTAAGCGTGCTGTTGGCGTTGAGCTTATGTTTATTATGTCTTTTATAGGAGTATTATATGCAATGTATGATACTTCGATTTCTAGAAAATAATTTTTTGACGTATAATTGTACATTTTGTATACCATCTGAAGCTAAACTATAGATCAGTTATGTTTTTAATGGAAACTAGAGATATTTTATTTGTCTAAATATCATGTGCAGTTAAAAGGTTTATTTTTGTTATTAAAAATTTATGATTTTTTTATATTAATCTGAAGATTGTAAAAATATGTTTGTTGTTTTTTTGCCAAGTATCCTTCAGTATTCTATATAGTTATATAAGTTTAGTTTTTGTATTTTTTTCAATTTAACTTACATTAATTATAGCTAGCATTAAGGAGTAATTATTATAAAGAAACAGTTTTCTTTCTTTTTCATTTTTCATTTTATTACTAATTTCTGTAAGATATATTATGAGACTGTCCACTAATTTTTGAATACTTAAGATTAATATATATTATTCTAATAAATAATAACCTACTTTGTTTCTATAAGTTTATCATAGTTTTTAGAAAACATAATAAAAATTCCATTTAACAGGTCACCAAATTTTTGTGTAAGTACATCTGGAATTGTTCTATTATGATTTTCTGTTAATGAGTTTTTAATTGATATTTGTTTTAAATTTTTGCAATGCAAATTAATAGACTTTTCAAATTGATTCCAAAGCAATGTAGATATTTCGTTTATATAATCATCAAAAATGAAAATTTCTTTATTTTTTAAATCTGAATTTAGTTTTTCTATTGTTTTTACAGAAAGAAGAATTCCTATAATATCGCATGAGTTCTCTATTAATTGCTGATTAAATATCTATTTTTTATTTAGAGAATTATAAAATTAGACATAAATTTACTTTTGAATCAGATAAAGTAGTCTCAAATAAGTTTTTAAGATAATTGTTTAATTCCTGAGAATTATTAAATAACATAAATTCCGAAAGAAATAAATATTCTAAAATGATATTATTAACCAAAACTTGATTATAACTATAAAAAACGAATTCCAAATTATGAGTCTATATTTTTTAGTATTCATTTAATATAAAAATGTTTAGCACTTTTTTATCATCATTAGAAATATGAGTCATAATAATATTTTGATTTTCTCCTGAAATAAGACTAGCTCTATGGTTAATATCAAATTCTTGATATGATGAGAAAACTTGTATTTTTTTTTGAGGAAATGCAGTATCTTATATATGTTAAAATCATATAAATATTCTAATTTTTCTTACTCTTTTTAGATGTTTTTTCACAATTTAAAACAATAGTATCAAATGTATTCATCTTATAAAAAGTTAATAAAACTAAACTTAAATTATTTAATATTAAAATTACTTCAAGTTTTTCTAAAAAAGCCTTATATTTTTCAAAATGATAAATATAATACCATTGAATAATATTTTGATAAGTTTGTTTAATTTCAAAAATTATTTGATTTTGTCTTTTAAATAAAAAAGTAAATAAACATTTGTATTTTATAAGTGATTGGTGAATTGCTCTTAAATTGCTATAGGGAGTATATAATATTTTGATTTTATTTATTAAAAATTCTCGTATTCGTCCAATCGCCTGATTATTTTAATTTCATAGAAAATAAGCAAAATAATCATACTATCCATAAAAGTTTTTCTACTTCTTTTTCTACATATTCTTGTATTTTACATGAACCTTGTTCTTTCTTATTAGCATCAAAACGATCTAACATATTATCAAGAATAGAAAGATTATGTAACCATTTTTCATCGATTTTTGATTCTGAAATACAATAAATAGTTTCAGGGGGAAGAATGAAATCATTTATAACATCATTAATTCTTCTTTCTGTATTCTTTTTTGCTAAATAAAAGAAAATTATAAGAGTTTTCTATTTACCTTTCGTACTTGTAATTGCTGATTAATAGTTAAAGAACGTAGTTTTAAAGACTCCATCTCATTATTGATTGCTTCAAGATTATTTTGCAGGTCAAAAAGATAAGATTCTATGGAATCCAAGGTTTTATTACAAGACTATATCCGGTTACTATTTAGAAATGTATTTTATTTGAAATACCATTATAGAGCTATTTAATTCGTTTGTAATTTCAAGATCTTTTATACCTACAGATATTTAGATGTTATTTTTTAAATTTATTAAAAGAAAAAGACATTTTTTTGTTAATATTTCTTGAATATTTGAATCTTTTTTTGCATCATTTGAAGTATTTTTTGAGTAAGGAAAAACACTAATTAAACTTTTCAAGTCCCATTCCAGTGAATCCATTAATATTTTGTCTATTTTTTCTATAAAAATATCTGATTCTGTCATTTTAAAAATATTTTAAAAGTTTGAAGTTAAATTTAAAAATGATTTAATATTTACTTTTTTTTTCTTTTCTTTAAAATATATTGTTTTCCTTTGATCATATATATTTATTTAATTTTTTTAATATTTATAATGTTTTTAAAATAAATAAAAATTATATATGAAATCGTCTTAAGTTATTTGTTTTTTTTTAGAAATATTTATAATGAATAAATACTTTTTCCTTGAAAGACTACTTATGAATTTTTTTAACGTCATTTTACTATATAACAGATAAGGGTTTATTTTTACTTTGATTCTTGGATAAAATCAAAATTTTCATATAAATTATTAGTTTTTTTAAAAAAATAATAATTATATGTGTTGAAAAAGATAAATAAAGAATATCCTAATATGAACACTTTTAATTAGATGATTCTTCTATTAAAATTCAAGTAATTATAAAGACATTTTATCAATTAATAATCAAATGATAAAATTAATCGACAAAAAACAAACTATAAATAATATATAAACGAAATGCACTTTCTAAAGGCTGTTTTTATAGATATTGACAATACCTTTGTTCAAAATAAAAAAAATATTAATCTTATTTATGAGTCGTTTTTTTGTTTTTATAGCAAAAAATCTAAAAAGCTCTAAAAATATGAATACATATTATGTGTTCAAACCCCTAGTTCCTTTTTCTTTTTAGTTCAAAATATTTTAAGTAAAAAAAACACATACCGTCACCTATCATCACCTATTTACAACCATTTAAAGTTTATACAGGAAATATACAACTAATGTTGCATATCCTTTTTTTCTTCCTAAAAAAATAAATATTAACACTCTCTGGCTTCTATTAAGCACCTCAAACAAAGTATCCAAAGGATTTGCAGTATCTGCTGCTGCAGATGCTTCTGTTACATTATCTTTCTCATATGCATCCAAACGAGCATCAACATCCAAGTTCATTTCAGGTATTTTTGGTGGATTTGGAAGTTCCCAAAGCTTTACTTGGCCTTCTGAATCCGTAGGCTTAACTGTATATGGTTTGCAGCTTCTAGACCATTTTAAATATAAAAAAAAAAACATTTTTTCAAAAAAACACCTTAAGGCACGTAAATAAAGCTCCTGAACAATGTCTAAAATGTTAAAAACATGTATAAAGTCTGATTTTATAAAACCACCTTGATGTTGATATGATGATTGAAAAAATCTTCGGACTTGCTGTTTCAAAAATATGTGTCTCTAAAGAAGAATACTGTTAGTTCTGTATAAAATATATTATTTCTTTGTCTTACATTTGCTTTTATTCTATTCAACATTATTAATTAAGTTTTTTTTTAATGTCGACGTCAGATTTTTAATTTTAATCCATCAAAAATTATATTTTTTCATTTCTTGATTTTAAGTGTTAATAGATGAATTAAGAAGGTTTTAATAGCTTTTAAAAGAAGTGTTTCTGGTTCCTGAAAGAAACTGGCTTTTGGTTGGAGTTTTTAGCGTTAAAAAAGGTTGTAATAATAACTTTTTGATTTTTCATGAAAATATCTAAAACAGTATGACAAATAGCCTCAAGTTTCTTTATCAGCGTACAAATAGACAAAAAATCTATAGATCTGAGAGTTAATATTCTTTTGGATGCATAGAATTGTTTATTTCTGTGTGTTTTTATACAAAAATTTGATTTGAAAAAATGCCATCAACGACAGCAGATTCATATATAACAAACCCAGGAGCCATTAATCTTAATGTGCGCATTATCTGTCCTGATTGTAAGGAAGATCCTCCGAATTTAGTTGAAGAGTTTTCCTCAGGCGATACTGTGTGTGGTTCCTGCGGGTAATTTGTCTGAACCAAACGTGTTATAGTATTCATTTCGTAGACTAGTTGTAGGGGACAGGATTGTGGATACACGGTCTGAATGGAGGACGTTTGCTAATGATGAGGGCGGTGACAATCAGTCCAGAGTAGGTTCATCTGCAAACCCATTATTAAACGGTTCTCAGTTAGATACAATTATATCTACACAAGATGGTGGTCATGGTCTTTCAAAGACACAAGGGAGGTCTGTAGTTCAGAAGGGTGAGAGGAATCTAATGTCTGCGTATCGGGAAATCAGTGCAATGTGTGACGCTATACACTTGCCGAAATCTATTTCAGACATTGCTAAGCAAGTCTTTAAGCGAGTAGACGATAGCAAGGCATTGAAGGGAAGAAGCAATGAGTCTATTATATCTGCGTGTATCTTTATTGCCTGTCGCCAGGGAAAAGCACCAAGAACGTTTAAAGAAATTTGTACTTTAACTAATGTTCCTAAGAAAGAGATAGGGCGCGTTTTTAAGAGTCTTCAAAAGATGTTGACAGATAACAACATTCTCGATAATACAGGGAAAACAGACGATTCATATGTACCTTCTTCTACATCCCCAAAAGATCTTATGGTTCGTTTTTGCAACAGATTGTCACTTCCTACATCCGTTCAGATTGCAGCATCTGAATTAGCGAGTCGTGCAAGTGTTGAAGGGACACTTGCAGGGCGCTCACCTATCTCTATTGCTGCTAGTGGTATTTACATGGCGTCATATTTATTTCAACATCCCAAGCTTCCAAGGGAAATAGCGGAAGTAGTAGGAGTGAGTGACTCTACCATCAGAAATGCATATAGATCTTTGTATGTGTCTATGTTTTTTTAATTTTTTTCTTATGTTATATTAGATATGTAGAGCGTGAAAAATTAATTGATCCAAAATGGCTCAATGGCAGATCTATGGATATGATACTTCCAAGACCTTAAGAATCCATCCTATTTAGTATACATTCTTATATACTAAGACTCATTTACAAAATAATTCAATACTCAAACTATATTAAAACAAAAAATATAAACCAGCAATGCTATTTGGCTTCCCGCCATATGGCCTTAAAACATTATAAAAAACATACTACTATAGTGATTAGTATATAGATGCTGTTTATTTATATGTAAAGATACTTGAACACGTTTAAATAAAATTAGTCATTTTATCATTCTATGATTTATTTTGCATCTGTACATTATTTTTTCGTCTTTTACGTTTCATTGGAGTAAATTCGTCTTCTACTTCATCAAGTGTAGCACCCAAAGAAGACATTACTTCTTGGAAAAGTTTCCTGGGTTTTAAATCATTTATTTCTCCTTCAAATGGTCGTATCACTTTTTTACCACGACTATCAATTTGTTAGGGAATAAAACGCCTCTAACACATCCAAAACATACAATACAAATGATAAGCCTTCTGGTGTGTGTGGTTCATTCGATTTTTTTATAGGTTCTTTCGTCGAATCATAAATATTTTTTGTTTTTGAAAAAAAAGGGTTTCTTTCATCATAAAAAAACATCTTTGCTCCTTCTGAATCATCCTCCCATAATTCCTCTTCTTCTTTAGGCCTTTTTCTTGGAAAAAAACCTGGTTTCCATACATCTAAAACTTCATTTTTTTTTTTTAAAATATTATATGGTGTTTTTGGCGTAAAAAACGAATCTTCTGATTTTTTATATTGTTTTTCTATACATAAAGGCTTTTCTTCTGTATATTCTTGCTTATTTTTGTCTATTATTAAATCATCATATAAAGAACCATGAAGTGGAGTCGGAGGTGTTGGTGGTAGTTGTGGATACAGTGGAGGCGGCGTTGAAAGGCTTTTCATAAATATTCTATGCCTATAGATGCCTTTTGGAGTCTTTAAAGCAAAAAAAAGGCGTTAAAATGGCTTAAATCATGAAAATTGCTGAATCTTTGTAGTTAATTGTGGTTGACGTGAATGAAACCATAGCAACGACCGACGTCAGCATTTTGTGTCAAATAATAAAGGATTTATTTTGGAAAAAAGTAGGTTTTGTGTAGTATTTTTGTTAATAAAAATTATTGATAACGAACTAGAAGAGACTCTTTTATATATATACGGAAAAAAACGCGAAAAAAGCGTTAAAAATAGGGTCAAAAATGAGTTTTCAAGATGATCCATTAACAAATTTCTCTCGTTTACAAATAGCCGGGCAATCAGGCATTTCTTCTGATAAAGAAGTATCAGAAAGAGATACTATGTTGCTCAAAGAGCTTGAAAGTGTTCAAAAATTGAATAGAGTGATTGAAAAAGCTATTTCTGGCTTAACAAAGGCACAAGAAAATATGGAGGTAAATAGTCTGGAGAATGAGGGTTTCTGGACATAATACAGCGTATATAGATTGTAGAGCAGACAGTTAAGGATGCAGATAAGCTTCTTGAACAATGGATCAAGATTTTAAACCAAACAGAACATACTCAACAGTTAGTCTTGAATAAAAAATGGCATGGGGCAACAAAAGTGAGCTATTTTTTATTTAGAATATGTGTTATAAGATGAAGTAATTCCTAACGCTATTTAGGATTTATTAGATTTAGAGAATGAAGTTTCAAAAACTATAGAACAACCACAAGAAACAAAATCTTTTGAAGTATCAGAGAAAAAGATATCAGCTAAGGAAGTAAAGAAAGATCTATCAAATACGTCTTATGTAAACACTTCGGGCGTAGTAGATAGCGGAAAAAGAGTGAAAAAAAAGGAAACTGCGAAAACATATACTCAAAACAAAAAAACCACTGTATCAGCAACAAGTAAAGAAAATATAAAGAAAAGTTATAGAAAATGATGATAAAGGAAAAAGGAAATGTATATTTGTGATATTTTATGGTATTTTAAAAGGAATTCATTTAATAGTGTCTATGATATAATATAAATTTACTATTTTGAAATTTCAGTTATTTTTTATTTTAAATAGAATAAATAAAAAATATTTTTCTACATAAATGATATTATTTTTAAGATACATTTATGTTGAATTTAAAATAAAAATGTAAATTATTTAATATAATTTTTTATATACTTGATTTAAATTTTTTATCTTTATGATAAATTATAGATAACTTTTAATTCTATCTAAGTCTATTAATCAGAATGATTAAAAAAGATAATGATTTTGGGATAAAACTTTGAAAAAATATGAATAAAGATTCAAAACATATTGAAAACCAATTAAAAATTTGTATATTTTTTTATTATTTTCAAAAGATTAATATTTTTATAGTAAAACAGTTAGATGGTTCTTTTTCAAAGCTTCAAAATGCATTAAAAACAAAGTTAAATAAGAGTTTTGTTTTAAATCACAAAAATCTTACATTGGAAAATCAACTATCAGAAGAAATTGTAAATCTTAAAGAAGGATTAGAAAAGTTACAAGAAAAAAAAAATCCAGGTTTTTTTGATTATGCAAACCATATTTTATATGATTTAATACTTTTAGATGACAATACAACTAATGCAAAATATTACAAACTTTATGAAGAAATCATGGATGAAAGAGTATATTGTTTTAAACTAAATATGTATAAATTAACGTGAGTAGAAAAAAATTAAACAAGATATTAATCAATTAGTTGCTCTTAAAGAAGATGCGTTTAAGAATTTAAAAGTAGAAAAAGAACGTTTTGATAAAAAAATAAAAAATGATGAATTGAGTGCTTTAGAAGAATTTAAACACAAACTTAATAAAATAGTGGAAAATATTGAATAAGCTGTAAACATTTTTACAAAACACTTATCATTTATGTTATGACCGTAGGTGTGCAAGTACCTATATATTCCTTAAGGTTTAGTAGCTTCACTGCATATTCAAATAATACATGAAGGACATCTTTCGGTTTTAAATGTAGTTTTTGCCGATTTGCTTCGTATTTTTCAATATACAATCTACTATTAATAAGAATTGTATAAAAATAAATAAATAATCACCTTATGGTTGCTCCGCAGCTTCCTGTGCCTGATAAACGTACAACAATTCTACTTTTCCCTTCAAATTTTATATAAAGACCTTGATGTTCAACTATTTCTCCAGTAATTGAATCATGGTAGGAAAAATCACCGGCATCTTGAACTTTAAAACCATCAATAGGTGATGTTCCAATATAACCATTGTCTTGAATAATTTCTGAAAAACGAGTCATCGCCCTTGAAGCACCTAATGCATTAACCTCTTCATAATCATAACGTAAAAAGTAGGTTCGCCCATAAATTTTCCAAAAATCATTTAAAATATCAAGGACACCTTTGAATTGTTGATCTTTGGATTCCATATTAATAACAGCCAAAATATTTAACCAAGCTAATATGCCCCAAATGCCATCTTTTTCCCTAATATGACATGATCCTATACCAAAAGATTCTTCTCCACATAAAGAAATTTTGCAATGATCAAAGAGAGTGCAAAAAAACTTCCAGCCTGTTGGAACTTCGTAACACTTCATATTTTTTTTTTCTGCAACCAAATCTAATGCACTACTTGTTGGCATACTTCTGGCATAACCATAAATTTTTTTTTCTTTAAAATATAGGATTTTTTCTGCATGATGTGCAATGATTGCAAGACAATCACAAGGACTAACAAGTGTTTCTAGACAATATACCATATTTCTGTCTCCATCACCATCCGAAGCAAATCCTACATCAATTTTTTCGGCATTTACACGCGTTATTAGAGTTTTTGCATATACTAAGTTTGGATCAGGATGACCTCCACCAAAATCAGGCAAAGGAATACAGTTCTGGAGAAATGATGCGGGTAATCCAAGTTCATTTAGGAATATTTCTTTTGCATATGGTCCCGTTACTAGAATATTAGTTTTAAATCTTATTTCAAGAACTTTTTACCCCCATGTAATCCATCAAAAAGCATTCTGAAGTTCGGGAACCGTTGAAAAAAAGCCTTTATTATCTCGAAATCAAATATCTCCTTCATATAATTAACATAGCCTCGTACTGGATCAACTATTTCAATTGTAAATCCATCTTTTACTTGTACACCGATTTCGCTTAAATCCACCTTCTTTTATTAATCTTTTGAATTCCAGAAAAAAATTGACCATACTTCAGGAAGATTTAACGTAGTATACCAAGTAATTGTCCGTGTATAACTGTAGATTTTGTCTATCACCGTTTCTGATGCGGATTCACCTTGACTCATATTCAACTTGATACCGAAATCCCCTTCAGGACCTTCAAGAATCAATATTTAATATATATTGTAGATACTTTAACATACCACCTGGATTATGTGATGCTGTCAAAAGCAGCCCGCCCATTGCTCCTCGTGCCCGGATCATCCATGATGCCGCTGGTGTAGACAACAAACCATTACGTCCAATTACTAGAACTGAAACCTAATAATATTTATATTTAAGCCATAAAAGCATCTAAAAACATACTCCATGTGCTGCTGCCATACGTATAACTGTCTGAATCAGTGTCTGACTGTAATACCGTCCATCGCCACCAATAATCCAAACAGAGTTACTGGAAGGCCGGACTACATTAAACACTGCTTCCAGAAAATTTTCAGTATATCCAGGTTGCTGAAATACAGTAACTCTTTTTCTTAATCCTTAATTTATGTAAATAACTCTTATATTATCTTTGTTATTTCTTTACCCGATGTTCCTGGCCGTTGACCCTAAATAATAAGAAGTGTATAGATAATATGATTTTTTACCTCATATGGCTTGGTTTGTACTGCTTGAACATGCATTAGCAGAATCCAGTATTCTTAAGAGTCTTTGAAGCAATATAAATTTATTTAAAGTTACCGTTAGACGGTTAAACGTCTACACTAAATAAGTACGCTATAAATACATAATAAAAATACTTGTTATAAATGGTCATTTGCATTAGCAGTAAAATGTAATGTGTTTATTGTAAATGATTACGCTCATATCACTGCCATGTTTAAAAAAAGCCCCTAACAAAAAGAAATATATTAATATTTTAGCAATTCACATGTTTCTTAGTAGTTGTTTATGTATAAAGAAGGATATTGAGTCTTAATGAGAGGCGTAGTTAGTCCATGCGACATTTGAATGGTCTTGACGGTTTAATAAAGGCTGATATGGTCCATGATATCTAATGTTATGATTGCGAATAGAATATGTTGATGGAGGTGCAGTTGCTGTTGATTGTACTGGTGTATTTAGTGCTCCTGATGGTGCAGGGATTCCTGTAGTAGTGGGAGCACTTGAAGTGGCAGGCGTAGTGGATGTTCCTTGATAATGAGGCTGTTGTGATGATTGTGCTAAATGTGGAGGATATGTATGAGAGGATCCAGGATATATTGGTCGAATTGGGCTTTGTTGTTGGAAATTTTGTACTTGTAGATGATTTCCTTGATGAGACAGAGGATTAATTTTTTCATTGTTGTATTCAAGAGAATTAGTGGCAGTGGAAGTTTTTTGCTGCGAAGGCCACTGGGTTGTTTGGTTAGGACCCGAGCTTAGTGATTTAGGTCTGGAGTATTCTCGAGACTTGGCAATATTAGTAGGTCGTGTTATATCTGCACGATGCTCATTGAATTTCCCGCTTGGATCAGAACCAACATATGAATTTTCGTTATAGGGTCTAGGATAGTCATGTTGTGATTGACTATATACATCTTGTTTTGCATAATGATAATTTCCATAACCATACTATAAAACATTAAAAATAAGGTTAATACAATATATAACAAATTACTTGATTCATATAGTACGCTGCATAAGGATTGTAATATGGATGGATTGGGTAAGTTTGTGTTTGAGGGTAATGACCTTGTGTTGATGAATGATGCTGAGGAACAGTATTGGGATTAGTCGATACATGTTTAGGCATAACAGGGCCAGAAATATCTTGTTGAGAAGGAATAGTTGATCCTTCTGATACACACGTATTAAATCTAGATGACTGAATATATTCATTTGCAATATTAGATGCATCTCTATGCATAACGGTGTTGGATAATTGTCCACGAGGAAATGTTGAAGGATCATAATACCCTTGTGCAAAATGCGATCTTGGATCATCAGATCCATAAAAACCTTGATATTCACCATGAACAGAAAAATTTCTAAAATTTGAACCTTGGTCTTGAATTTGATTTGTGTAACCAGTGTACGAATTTTGATCAAATGACTCATATTGACCATGTTTCTGGTCAGGTACGGATAGTTGCTGATTAGGTCTGTTTAGATTCGGAGGAACTGTTGACATCCGATTTGGTAATGAATGTGGGTGTTGTATTGAGTTTGACGATTCTGGATACATTTTCTCGGATTGCCGTAATTCGTTTTGTTCTGAAGTTTCTGCAGACTGGGATCCTTGTAAAGTTGGGCCTACTGTATGAAAATTCATGGAAACACTTTGCGGCATGGAATTACTATGTAATTTATTAGAAAAAACATACTTTAAACATTCAACATACGATTCCTGTTTTAATTTTTCTCTATTTAAAAATAAGCCATTCTCTTGACCTGCAAGATTCAAACTTCCAAAGCGAACCTCAACTCTTTCTGAAATATTATTTGAATTTGGCATTACTACGGGGGCTTCTTGGTTTAAATGTCTATGATAAGAGCTTTTAGAAGAATGCGATTTATTAAACCCATGAAATCTTGCTGTATTATTATTTAATGATTGACTTGTAATGTTTACAGAATTTTTGAGATTTTTCGATGATACAATGTGTTCTATATTTTCTTTATTCATTGATTCTAGATTTGATGTAGTTAAGGGTGTCTTAGAAACAATAGGTACATGGTTAGCTCCATTTATAATTTCACGATCACTTTTTTCAGTTAATTTAGAGATAGAAAATGCATTGGTATAATTTTCATCTGATCTATATGATGTTCTTGAAACAGGTGAGATCTGCTGTTCTTGTGTATCCGGTGCTGATTCTTGTTTTAACAAAGATGCCCATGAAGGTTTAATTCCAGAAGAAACAACTTTCGTCCGAGGCTTTGAAACTGTTGAACTTTGAGATTCGAGATTAGAAATACAAAAAGACCCTGTTTCTCCCCATCCTGCTGTTGCTGATGATGCCTTGGTTGCAGCATCGCTCCATGCACTTACAGATCTGGAATCCTGATTAGCATGACTCAAATCCTCCCACGTAACATCTCTTGTTTCTTTTAAATCATATTCAATTGTTGTTTTATTAATCATATTTTTTTTTGCATTTTGACATGATTTTAGGGAATTTCTTGATTGTTGATATAAAGGCCATGACGACTTCATATTAGGATGAGACCCTGAGGGATCTAATGAATTTCTGTGACTTTCTGAATTTCTAGAAGCGTCCCAAGTTGATATAGAACCAGATCCTGCTTGACGATCTCGTCTTGAAATGCCTAAAATCATTTAGTTATTACTCTAAAAAAAAATACACACCATTTAAACGTTCACCCCCACGTCTTCTAGAGCTTTCTAATGATATTAGATGGTTTCAATAATATAAGGAATTCTTACCTTTATTTTTAATATTTTTAGGGTCTCGACCCTTGTCACGGGATGTTCTATCACCCCCTAGTGATAAAGTTGAATTTTGTAAAGATTCTTGCTTTTTTATTTTATCTTTTCCTCTTTTCTTCACTTCCCCCCATTTCCCTACACGTCCTAAAAGAAATGTTGTTAAAAAATATATGTTAAAAAAGCTTCCATTTATCTAACCTTCTGATATACGTGCCACTGCCATTTCAAAATCACCCGAGACCTCTTGAATCACATAAAGGATATCCTCTTCTGTCCAATCTGGAAACAACTCCTTACACGACGCAAGCTGTCGATGATATTGAGCTTTTAACTTTGCTGACTCTCCAAGTAAAGTTGATTGTGTCTCTTGAGGTGCCTCTTGGGGCGGCTTTTCCTCATCTTTCTGCACTGGACACAGCTCTGGAGTTACCTGATGATGTAATTTCTGTGAATGTGTTTCTTCGAACCCTCCTTTGTCTTGTTTTTCTCGTAGTTTCTGAACTTCTGTCATAAAAAAAGTACCTATTCTTCAAAGTGTCACATAAAACTAGTTAAAAGAATAAAATCTTTACATGTATAAACCCCTTCAGTATTTTGTTTCTACTTATTTTATTTAAAAATAAAGGACGGGTTATGAGAGAAGTTGTCTTTTTATTAAAATCATCGAAATCCGCGCTTTTAATGAACTTAAGATTTTTAAAAAAAAAAGTATAAAAAAAAAGTAAAAGCGTAATATCATTTATTTAGTATTAGTTTTTCCTCAAATGCATATTTATTCCTTGGATGAAAGATTAATCTAGTATAGATTCTATATTAATTGAAGAATAGCAACCCGATAAGATATACTTTTTCATTTTGTCTAGTCTTTTTTTGAACGGAAAAAACATGTTAAATATTATGTTAAATATTTATCCTTGTTCATTTTAAATTTCGTTCTTTTGCATCTACATTAAAATGTATTTGTTAATTAATATCTTTCTTTCCCATGTTTTTTCGTCCTAAATTCAACCTAGTCTCATAGAAATACCTTCTTAATATTAATATTGTGATTATTATAAGTTATTATAAAAAGATCAACTTATTTATTCTGTGCATATTTTTACTGAAAATACACTCTCAATATCGTTTTTTGATCATAAAAAGTCCTTGTTTGTATAATAAATAACACCCTTTATACATTTTTAAATATTCTATGTTCTACAATAATAAGTATACCGCGTTATTTGCTTCAATCTCTAGGAATCTTCTTCATAACAAACATATCCAAAAACCACTTGTTTTAAGGCGTTTTTTTTCCCTCAAAAAAAGATTGTACTTAAAAAAAAGCGTCTAATCACCACATGTACCTTCCACACAAATTTGTCTAATTTCTTACTAATCTTCATACGTTTTACTATTAAGATCAATGATCTCTCTTTCTTTGCTAATATTCACTCTAAAAATTCCCGGAAAAAAACACTCACTACTTGTATACCCATGTTTTTATTAAATAATACTTATATTCTTCTTTTTTATCTCTTTTTTATCCAATTGGACCCTTTAATGCGTTCTTCTAAAATTTAAGACGTTACTATTATTATCGTCGAGAACGTTCGCTTTAACTATAAAAAGGCGAACTTCCCCCGGTGATTTCATCAAAAAGACAAACAACTTTGAGCAGGTTTATAGGTTTGTAGGTGGGATTTAGGAAGGAAAAGGTCTGTAATTGATCATAAATATAGTATATTATGAATATTTTAGAAAAAATACAAGATGACAATGTTTCATCGTGCACTTCCGGAGTTTCAAGTGTCTCTGAGTGGAGATCGGGAAGGACAGTCAATAGAAGAGACTACACGGTGTGTCTGTGGGTTTCAGGATGTTCAGAGTGAAGAAATAGACTCTGGAAGTTTGTATATACAGTGTGATCATTGTTTGGTGTGGCAGGTGGGTGTGTAGTACTTATATTTTGGGATACTGATAAAGTTTTTGGTAGCATGGGTTTTGTGTGGGTTTTACGGATGAAAAAGAGATTCCAGATATTTATTATTGTGAAATATGTCGTCCTGATTTGCATCATATCATATATAAACAGAAAGCGTAGGCATTGTGTTCTCAATCTGAGGGTTTTGGCTAATAATGGAAGTCCTCCATCTTCAAAGTATCACCCGTTAGCGGAACATATGCAACCAGTTTCAAGATTGCGTTGTTTTTCTTCTAAAAAGCAGTGGATCATGAATTCTAAGGGTACTACGTATGAGACGCAATTGCCTACGTTTCTGGGAAAAGCAATTGAAAAAGCTCCTTCAGAGCCAATTGCAAGTGTTGAAAAAGAGCCACTAAGAAAGGGGAAAAGACGAAGAAACTCTGATCTTCCTGAATTATCTATGTATTTTTTTTATGAAGATAAACATTTCTTATAGTATATAGCAATTATGAAACAAAACGGATTCGAGCATTGTCAGTTTCTCCGAAAGCTTTATTAGATACCCAATGTAGTGATATGGGGGAAGAGCAATCTACTACCTCTGTGAAAAAACGAAAGAAAGAAACAAATACAGGAATTGATACACGTAATGTTTCTGCAAAAGGGCGTCAAAATGAAAAAAGTAAAGGAAAAACTAACGAAAAAAAGACTAAAAGTAGAATTCTTATTTTTAACATGATTTTTTTAATAGTTTATTAGGTATAGATGATAATTCGGATCTTATAACAAATTCTTCTAAATCAAAGCAAATATCATCAAAAACAAATACCCAGAATAATATGAATCGTCTTACTGAAACTGATCAGAAACCTCGTTCTAAAGCAAAACCAAAAAAGGTATTATCTAATGTACGATATCAGCATGATACTCGTCATACACTATTTCAAAAAGATTCTGAACAAACTTTTCCAAATGTATTAAATATTATTGATAAGCCTTCTCGTCCTCGGATTCCTCAAGCAAAGATAACTATGACAGAAATGAAAAAACGTGTAGCTGCTATTCTCGAATATATAGGCCGAACACAATTAGAAATGGCATCTGATCAAGAACATAGGAAAAGGCTATTTATTCCATTATTACAAAAAATAGATAAAGAAATTACAGATAAAAAAGAAAATCTTTTAGGAAATTTAGATAAGAAAAAAACAATAAATATATCTCAAGATAAAAATAATATAATCGAAAACTCTTCAGATGCAAATAGTGATATGTTTCATTATAATTTTGATAGTTTTGAGATGATGGATAACTTAACTAAACAATTGCTAGAATGGGAAGAAAAATTCGGGAGTTATAAAGACAAAAATTCATAAAAAATATTTTTGAATATCAAAATATGTATTATACAAAATGTCTGGTTTTATTAGGTTCATAATTATTATTTAATTCATGATAGTATAACTAATTAAAATTAGAAATTATAATGTATATTGGAAATTTATACTTAAATATTAATCCAAACGAAATTTTTATTAAAGTTTTGATTATATAATAAAAGGGTATGAGCAAGTATTGATATAGTAATTAGTATGGTATAGTTAGTGGAAATAAACACTGAGTAATATGATTCCTTTATATCCATTTTTTAACAAAACAAGTTGTTTTTTATAGAATACTTTCAGTTGAACGAGTATTATTTGTATCAGAACGAGATGGACTAGATTTAGAACTTAAGCTATTTAATGACTTTATGGTGTTATTTTTATTTATTATTGATGCAGTTTCAATCCTTGATTTTGCCTTTTCAAGTTCTTTTTCTAATCTTTGCATATTTAAGTTATTTTTTTTAAAAAAATCAAATAGTACCTTAATGACTTTTCTCTTTCATCTCTAGCTTCTCGTTCTGCACGACGTGCGGCTAGCTGGCTTGTGGATTCTGATGATTGTAATTCGTCTACTATTTTTTTTAGTTTTTGAATTTTTTCATTACTTTTAATTAATTCATTTTCAAGTCTCTCTTTGGTTCTATCGCGTTGAGATAATTCATATTGTAAATCTTTAATTGAGCGATCATTGAAACGCATTGTTTTATTTTCTTTATTTAACATCAAGTCCCTTTTAGATAATTCATCCTCTAGCTATTGAAATTAGTCTATTTGTAAACATTAATAGCTATCTAACTTCTTTTATTTTTTTTAAAAGAAAATCTTCATTTTCGTCATTTGAAGAATATAACTTGGTTTCCATATTTACAAGTTTTATCTGTAGTGACATTTTCTCTTTCTCCAATAGAGCCTAAATATATGCATTAATAAACCTGTTATAGTTTAACCTAAGAAAATACTTTTTCCTCATATAGTTTCATATTAGTTTCTCTTTCGATAGCTATTTCCTTTTGAACTTCATGAGCTAAATTTTCAGCCCTTTTCATTTTTTCTAATGCTAAATTTACTATATTTTCTTTTTCAGCAATTGCTGCTTTTAACAAGTTAACATCTTTTATAGAATTGGTTCTATCTGATATTCCCTGGCTTCTTTCTGCAACATTCAATTGTGATGAAATTTCATTTATTTTTAATTCTAATGCCTTTTTATCTTTTTGAAGTTGACTTTTTTCAACTTCTAATTCATCCATAGAAATTCTCATACTTCTTATTTGTGAAAAAAGAGAAATGACTTGTTCTTGAGTCTCCTGTTGTGCATCTATAGCTTCTTGATATGCCTTTGTCAAATCCTGAACAGAACTTTCGAGTCTAGTTTTTTCTCTTTCCCAAGAAGAATTATTTAATACTTCTGTATCCCAATTTAATTGTAATTTTTCAAGAGTTTCACGGAGTTGTCTTTTATAGTTAATTATAAATATATAATTGAAATAAAAAATACTTATTTTCACTGAGAACTTGTATAGAGTTTTCCCTTTCAATTTGAAGCTCATTAGAAATACCAGAAAGCTCTCGTTGATATTTTTTACGGGTCTGTTCTAAAAAATATTCTCTATCTTCAAGTTCTTTTTGTCTTCTTCCTTTATAAATTTCAAGTTCTTGTTCTACCCTTTGTCGAGACATATTTGTTTCTAATATTTCAACGGAACTATCTTCAATCTAACAAAATTAGATTTAGTTACTCTAGAGTAACATACTTTAGCTTCAAGTTCTCGAATCTGTTTTTGTAATGAGTGGAAATGCTCTTCCATTTCTTTTCTTTCTTCTAGCATTTTAGAGATAGTTTCTTCTGCATCTTTTAGTTGACTACGTGCAAATGTTTCCGACCTAGATGCTTTGATTACATTTATTTCAGCTGTTTCTAATTTATTAAAGTATTCTTCAGCTCTATTTTTATATAATGTTAGACTTTCAGAAAGTTCCGTAGAACGCTGATTTTCTATTTCAAAGCGCATTTGTATCTCTGCTAATTCACGAATAAGTTCAAGACGCTCCTCATTTTCATCTGAAAACTCATATTCTTTAAGTTTTTCTTGAAGAAGATAATATTCATGTTGTAAATTTGATTGAGATTTCCTTAGTTGCTCTACTTCTTTACGAGCAGATTCTAGTTCTACTAAAGTTTCTTTTTGCTCTAACAATAAAGATTTTCTAGACTCAGCAATAGAATTAAAACTTTCTTCAAGCTCTTCTAAAGATTTTGATTGAAAATCTTTGATTGTCATTATACCATTTTTTTGTATTTTTTCTAAAGTAATTAGTTGATCAGCATTATCATTTAATAATTCATGTAATCTATCATTTTCTCTTTTAAGTCTCTTCATGTCTAAACTACCATTTAATTGAGTTGAGTGGTAAAATTCTAATTTTGTTTCTAACTGTTTTTTTTGTTTTTCAGACATATCTAAGCGTGTTTCAAGAGACTCGATTTCACTTTCTAAGGCCTGTATTGTTCTTCTATCTAAATAAAAAGGTTCTTCGTTTTCTTTTCCATCAATTGTATGAGCATGTGCTTCATATTCTTTAATTAATCTATCTGTTTTAGTATTTTCAATTTTAGATGAAGTAAAAATATTCTTAGTTTCTTTCTGAAAAATTGATGATGAAAGTGTTGACTGATGTGAGGGTATTATAATAGGTTGCGATAGTTCATCTAATAAATTTTGGTGAGACTCCATATATTTTGCCTCTTGAGCAGAAAGTTCATTATTCCATTGTTTTCTTGCTTCATTAAATTGCTTTTCAATTAAAGTTTTACTTTCTTCTGATATTATTAGTGCGCTTTGTACTTTGTCCAGCTGTTTGGCTAATTTAGTTAATTTTTGAGTATCAATATCGGATTTATGATCAGGAGATATTACTTTATTAGACCTCAACGCTTCTTGAAAAGATAAAAGCTGTTTTCTACATTCCAAAATTTCTTTATGTGCATCTTGAAATCTTTTTTGAAATTTAATAGAATTATTATGGTTAATTATAGATTGTTGTTTTTCTGTTTGAAGAGAAGTTTTAGTTTCATTTAATTGAAGCTAAAAAAGTTACTTAATAATTTAATATATTTAAATAATATTCTTACTTTTAAATTGGCTACCATTTTTTCTGCAGATTTGGATATTTGATGTTCTCGTTCTAATTCATGTTCCTTTTAAAAGAATTAGCTATGCGAAAATAAACAAAAAAAAGCTTACAAGGTCTTCTGCTTCCATAGTAATTCTCTGTTTTTGTTTTTGCAACTCCTCTGTAAAAGCAATATTATCTTCATACTTAGATTTCCATAATTTAATTTCTGATTCAATAGAACTTTTTTCCTTTTTAATATCTTGAAGTTTTTCATTTACTATATCTACTATATGAGTTTGAAGTTTCAAAAGTTCTGAATTAGATGTTGTTAAATTTTTCTCTACCTGAAGTCTATTTTTTTGTTCAATGTCAACACGAGAAGTAAGATTTTGGACCTCTTGTTCAGAATGCTTTAAAGATCTTTGAAGATTAGTTTTTTCAGATTCAAGGTCTTCAATTTTTAATTTTAAAAGAGAAATATCTGATATGAGTTTTGTTTTTGCATTATTTGAATCTTCAAGATTGCTTATAGCTATGTTAGCTTTTGAAGTAATATCTGCAAGCTGTTGATTTAGACTAATTCTATTTTTTTCAATTTCATCTTGTGCTAATTCAGCATTAAGTGCTCTCCTTCTAAGAAGAGTTACTTCATTCATAATAGATTTTTTAGTTTTTTCAGATTCTGAATATTCTTCTGAAATCTTTTGGAAATCTTGTTTTAATTTTTGAAATTCTTCTTCTGTTTTTTCTTTATATTTAAAAAGATTTTGATTGTCAAGTTTTAATTTTGCAGTTTCGCTACTACTTTTTTCTATATAATCGATATTACTTTGTCTTTCAAGCTTAAGTTCTTCATGTACGGACTCTAACTCCTCTTTTAGCTCTAAAAGTTGTCGTTCAAGCATATTTTTAATATCATTAGCTTTTGCATCTTGAGACATTTTTTTATGCAATACATTTTGTGTTTCAATAGCATCATTTTCAGCTTTTTGTTTTGCTATTTTTAATTCTTGTATTTCTTTAGTAAGATTTATTATTTCGGATTTAAATGTATCATTTTTAACAGATGATGCTATTAATTCTTGCTTTAATTGATCCTTTTCAGAAATTAATTCTGAAATATCATTACGTAAATGAATTACTTCAGATTCCTAATATATTTTAAATAATTGAAATTATTACATAAAAAAAAAACCTTTTTCTGTATAAATGTTTCAAGACTAATAGTATTAGTTGACATTTCATTAAGTTGAATGGATAATTTTTCATTTTCTTTTTTGTACTTTTTTTCTTGTTCTTGAAGAAATTCATAATTTTTAAGCTAACAAAATTAACAAGAATAATAATTAAAATAGTATACTTTTTCTCTAAAAGATATCTCTATTTTTAAAGTTTCATCTTCAATTTTTTTATTAAATTGAGCAATTTTTAATTCTTTTTTTGATAAAGAAGTTTCTAAGCATTTGATACGAGATTCACTTTAAACATTTAGTATTAATTAAATAAAATATGAAAACAAACTATTTTTCAGCATCATTAGCAGATAAACATTTTTCGGAAAGAATATTATTTTTAGCTTCTAAGTCTCGTATATGATTTATTAAATCACGTTTTTCTTCTTCTAATTTTGAAATTAAAATACTACCGTTTTGCAGTTCAATTCTCCATTTTTCAGCTTGAATATCAACTTTCTTTTTAACTGCTAACAAGTCATCACATTGAGCTTCAAGGCGATCGAGATCTTCGATTGCATCTCTTAGCTGTTCAGATAGTTTAGCTTCTCTTTCTTGAGTTCGTTTTAGTATTTCTTCTTTGTCAAGAGCAAGAGCACGCTCATTTTGAAGAGTCTCTTCAAGTTTTAGTTTTTGTTCTTCTGCTGTTTGTTTTTCTAACAAAAGTTTTTTTTTCGTTAAAGCCTATTGTTTTAAATATCAATTAAGATCTTTCTTTAAATACCTCATTTTTAATTATTTTTGAAAGGTTTTCGATTTCTTCATTCTTTTTACGCAGTTGATCATCTATAAATGTAGCATTTAAGAGAGGTTTCATTTTAAAAAAAAGCTTCCACCATGGTGATTGACATAAATCTAAGTATATCATTAAATTCTTTTGAATAATACATGTTGCATTATATCTAAAAAATTTCTTAGAAATTATTTTTCTTTGAATGTATCCTTTGGAAATTGCTTGAAGTTGGGTAAAAATATTTTGCAAGCAGAAATCTCTGCGATCTTCAAGTTCTGCGAGCTATAAAATAAGTAATAAGAATAACAATTATATATTCTTACAATTCCTGCTTTAAAAAATACTTTTGAAAGACCAATTTTGTAATTAGATATATCTATATCTAATTTTTCAAGCATAAGTTTGACTGTTTTCCTTCCATCCATATAATCATTTGAAAGACAAGGAGTAAGAACTCCATAGCGTTGTCGGAACTCAGAAAACAAAAGTCGATTTGGAAATCCTGTTCTTGCAATTCTAATACCTTCAAGAACCCCATTACATCGAAGCTGATCTAATACAAGAGGACAGTTAAAAATAAAAGGTTTTTTAAATTGATTTGGTAAAATGCAACGAACAAAATGGGCTTGAGTAGATTCAAGTTGTTTTATCAAAGATGCTAGTTGTTCTTTGTGTCTTTGTGCAACTGTACGAAATAAACCTTTTTTAACTATAGTTTTTCTAGGTGATAGATCTATATCTTCAGAAAAATCCAAAAATAAATTTGCAATATATTTGTCGTTAGAATATGCTAAAATTCGTGCAATATTTTCATTTAAAGGATCTTTGTTTTTATCAAGCCAACCAGTAGTAGAATACTCAACATCTGCAGCATAATGTTTTAAAATAAAAGCTTCTCCTGAAAATTTCGACGGTTTATATTTAGGTGATTTATCTCTCCATATATAATCTAACTTTTCTGTAAAAGTTTTATCAGTACCTTTTGGAATAACGCATTCTTCATCTAAACAAGACAATACCCCAATAGGCTATGAAATTAATAAAAGCAAGTACAAAAATTAAACTCACGTTTGTCTTTTCGATTAAATCTATAGTTGGTTGTAAATCGTGGCCAAAATCTATAAACTTCCAGTCAATATTTTCCCTTGCATACTCTTCTTGTTCTAAAATAAACATATGATGGTTAAAAAATTGCTGCAACTTTTCATTTGTGTAATTTATACAAAGTTGCTCGAAACTATTTACCTATAATATATTCTTTAATTTATTTTACGATAAATTTAATAGTTATTACTTGAAAGATTTCAAATCCAGCGATATCAAGTACGCCTATAAAATGCATTTTTGTTGAATTTTTATCCATTGTACTGTTAATTTTTTCAACAAGATTCCCAAATGCTCTTTCGTAAAGAGACTTAGCCAAAGCTTCTAAAGAATATATAACTTGTTGAGATGATCTTGCATTTGCAACCCATTCTCTCCCTGCTTTTACTTTTGGACATAATAAGGCTTTTGTAAATTCTGAAACAGGTATGCCAAGTAAGTAGCATAAACGTTCTACCTGATCAAGATTCAAAAGTTTAGCTTGTTCGGATCTATCTGAAACAACTTTAAGATTTCCTAAATGGAGAATAGATGCTATTAATTTAAGAATATTATATTGTTCATCTTCTGAAAATTCCATAATAAAAAAGGATTCCTTTAAACGTTAGATCTAACTTTAATTTTAAATTAAAAAAAACTTGCCTTCAAAAGAGAAAAATTAAAAGCGTCATCTACACCATCTATAGATTTAGCACCATTTTTAAGAAAAACGAAATTATTGATCGAGTTTTCGAGAAATAGTTTTTCTATTGGAAAAGATTAGAAATTTAATAAAATTTATCATTCTCATAACTTTTTAATTCTTTAGATGCGCCTGCAAGAAGTTGATAGAATATATGATAATTTCTTTCAGAGGCATTTTGTTGAGTTACCCTAGACTTTTCTAAAAGATACCAGTCTATATTGGCACCTGATATTTGTCCTTTGCTATTAAATTCTATTCTTATAAATTTTCCCTGAAACGATTCATTATTTTATAACTTAATAAAACAACATACAAAACGTGATGAATTGTTATTTCGAATAGTTTGAGCATTTCCAAATGCTTCCAAAATATAATTTGCTTGGAGAATTTTCCGTTCTAGATTTTTTAAATTATGTTTGTTTGATTGTGAAGTTGCTACTGCTGTTAAATACTGAATAACTTTTTTCGTATTTTCGGTTTTCCCTGCTCCAGATTCGCCACTAATCACAGAATAAGCAATTTTTAAATACACAAGAAGGAATCAACGTTATGAGTATAGATTGGTTTTCACGCATTTCAAGCATATTATGGAATGCAAGATCAGTAATAGCATATATATGAGGTTTAGAATCACATCGTTTACTATTTCGATACATATTAATATAATCATCTGTGTAAATAGGAAGTGGCTTATAAGGATTTACTGCCACTAAAAATAGTCCTGAATACGTCTATCTCTATGAATATATATATGATTCATTTTTAATATAAACTCACATATATTAGTCGGCTAGAATATCTTAGATTCAAATTATTAACAACTGATGCTTCATTAAGGTAGGTTAATTCCGCCATATCATCAACTTTATCAAATTTTGGAGGATTTACTCTATCTACATCATTGATTTTGACTATACGATCCTAAATAACTTAATTTGACAAAATAGTAAAAAATGTAAGGTACTGAATCGTCCAAGCACCTAACATGAAGGCAATCCCCTTCTTCTTTGACCACCCATCCTTTAATAAACGCTTTTTCCACATCTTTCACCCAAACCCATTTTTTGTTTGAAAATTCGGCTTGTGCTGCTGCATCTTCAAGGTATGAATCCATAGATCGATGAATCTCTGGATTAATTGTCTTGATATTCGAATATATACTAGATTTTGAAAGTTTTCCATTGAATTGAAGTTGATCTCTTATTTCTTTCATTTAACTTTTAAAAAGAACAAAAAAAAAACCAAAAAATATTAAAAAAACGCCTTTTTAAACCAAAAAATATTAAAAACTCTTTGATAACGTATTTATTGCATTATCTTTTTTATTTATTTCAATATTTTTTTAACATTTAATTCTTAAAATTAAGTATCGTTTCGGTTTAAAAATACACAATTTTCAGGAACGAACTTGAATTTTAGACACGCTATAAATGAAGAAGTTAAATAAAGTCTATATCTTGTTGAATAATTTAGGAAAAGATATGATAGTTATCTCAGAAGATTTTTTTATATTTATCTAATTAATATCTTGAATTTGAAGTGATTTTGCCATATAAAGGATCTGATTAAGGTTATTATATATGTAGAAAAAAAGCACTTGAGTTAATAGTATTAAAGAGATATATTTGCCTATGGAATTGAATGAGCTTCGTCTTGCAGCTCTGTTAAGTCAAAGAAAATTTCCTTTGCAATCTTCTACATGTATTTCTAAAGAATCTAATGTGCCAAAACAAATAAATGGAAATGAACAGAAAAATGACCAGAGTATGGATGAAAAAGAAGAAGGGGAGATTAGTGATAGTTCAGTTCCTGAAAAGAACTCTACATATGCTAATAATGTTGGAAGACGTAAGGAATTTTTACTTATAATAATTTATTGATTCTATGAAAGCATCTTTGAAAAAAATGGGTTACATAAATAAAATGCCTTACAAGAAGTAAGTATTATTTAATGTTTTGTGTATTTTATGGATAAAAAAAGGTATTCTCGAGTGAAAAATAATACGACATTTTATTCAAATTTATATCAATCTATTATTTCACAAAATAGTATTATTATTTTTTGAGAAAAGCTGATAATCTTATATTTTTAGGTTCAAATATTAAACTTGAAGGAAAGCTTGCTGTTCAATTTTTATCTTCTCAAGGGATTTCTTTTGAATATTTGGTTCATTTAGGAATAAATAAGGAATTTCTTCATAAAATATTTGTAGAAGCTGGTTTATCTTTACCAGGCGTAGAAACTTCTCAAAAGGAAGATAATTTCAAGGAAAAAAGTAATATAAATACTGATTTAAAGGACAATGATAAAGAGTGTACAAAGATTGCTTCAAAAAATCAAGATAATTGCATTGTTGATCATAATATTAAATCTTTAAATGCATCTAATCTGAATGATAATTCTTCTAAAAAAAATCAACATCTAGATTCTGATTCTTTTTTGCAAAGTATTCGGGATTCTATAGATAAAAAAATGCAGATGTCAGGAAATATACAAAAAAAAGTTTCTGTTTCTCATAAAAGAAAATACATTTCAACAGTGGATTCAGGTGATGAACGTACTTTCGTATCACGGAAAAAGTTTGGTTCAGAATCTGCTGCTTCAGTTGTAATTGAATTTTCGGATGATGAAAATGATGAAAATATTGATAATATTAATAAAGATGATACTACTAATAAATCAAAAAAGTTTTTTAAAGTGGAGGATATACAAAAGGATGCTATTAAAAAATTGAAACAAAAAGAAGAAGAAATCAAACATATGATGGAAATAATTGCTAGATTAGAAAGTTCAAAAAAAAAGAAAACAAACCCAACAGAAGATACTAGTTATATCTCAATCTCGAATACAGCAAGTATTGATAACGGAAATTTGCCCAAGCATGATAATAATCAAGAAAAAGATATATTTAAAGATTTCGACAATGGACAAAATAAGGCTACATTTTATGAAAAAGAACAAACTCTTCAAGAAGATTTAGAAAAAGTTAATGTACAGCTTTTTCAAAAAGAATTATTGGTTCAGAAACTAAAAAATGAACTTAGCGAAGCTGAATTATCATTTCAAAAGCTACTTCAAGAGAAATCTGATATTGAAGTGCAATTGAAGGATGCTAGGGTAGCTCTTGATTCTGTTGATAAATTTAAGCAGGGTATGGGAGATGAATTAATGAAAGATTTAACAGATTTTTGTTCTATACCTAAAAATTTGACTACTATTATGAATTCCAAAAGTATTTGAAATTTTTATTTTAATTAGATATTTACTTTGTTTAGATGAAATTTCCGTTTCATCAACTAATGCTTTATTATCTAATCAAGATAATTATGAAAAGATTGAAACTTCTAGTCTTTTTAATAGCGAAGATAAAATTGGTGTTGTTAAAAAGGGGTTTGAGTCATCAGAGAAAACTGTATTTCTTTCTGTTAAACATGATGAGATTAGTAAAAATTTGGAAAATAATGACGTTGTTATTGAAACTAAAAAATCTAATGGCAGCTTTAATACGCTGACTAATACACATGAATCATTTGAAACTTTTAATTGTAATGAAGGTGACCTTTCAATGAATTTATCTGTTAATCCTCAAAAGAATGTAGTTGTCAATCCACAAGAATTAAAAGATACAGTTATTGATGAGGTAGATATTGTTTTAAAATATAGAAAAGGTTTTAATCTTGGACCTAGAATAGTTTCGTTTCGTATAAGCAATATTCTAGTCCACTTCGAATTTTTCATGCATTTCGATTTCATCCTTACTTTTTGTCATGGGTAAAAGGAGGATTTCGTTCGCGAACATATAGTACACGTTCTGATCCTAATAAAAAATTGTGTTTTTTTGAAACAGCAGGAGGAGTATGCAATGATGATTCGTGTAAATTTTTACATTTTAAAGATATTGGACAAACAGGTACGACTATTTATTGTTAATTGTAATTTATGATTTATAATATTATAATCTTTATTTATATATATATTTATTGCTTTTTAGATGATCAACTACTTATAGAGATGAGTTCACTACTTGTTGGTGAAACAGAAGAAGAACAGCAAAATTATCGTGCGGGTTTACGTGCAATCATTCAGGCTTTGCGTACATCTCATTTTCAAGATATTACAAAAGTTGCTCAATCAATTATTAATTATCGCAGACAATTTCTTAAAGATGAATCCCGCATTGTTCTTTTTTAATTCATTTTTTTTCTTAGGCTATTTTTTTAATATATACACCACTTATAATTATTTATTTTGTTTACTTTACGTATCAATATTAGTTATTTTGTTATAACTAAACTAATTATGTTGGTTAGTCACCTTGTTTTTGCATATTTTTTATATTTATTTTTTTTCCATTTTAGATTTGTTAGTGTGAAATAAAATTTTCTATTCTTTGTTACTGAATAATATATAAAAAGAAAAATAGAAAGTAATTGATATTATTTTATTTTGTAAAAATTTGTTTTAATTGCATAGATTTTTGTTTTGGTACGTGTTAGTATTTTTTTTATGAAAATTTAAAATAATTTGCTTAGAATTGGAAATTTTTGTTTTTGTTTAAATTTAGGATTTTTAGAAAAATAAGGATTTAAGAAGTTGGTTTTTATATATTCAATTGTTATATTTATTGTTTCTATAGGATATTTTCTTCTATTATTATTATATTTTAATATATGCTTTTTAAGTTTTTTAAAATCAATTAGAAAATGCGTATGAAAAAATTCAGTCAGATAAAAGCACAACTTGATATTAGTTATTTGACGGACGATCTATTTATACTAAGTACTGTTATTCTCGCTCTTGTATGTCTTTTTATAGGTTTTGTTATCTAATATTATTTTAGATAGGATGGGGTACTGTGGTTATTTCTTCAGTTATAGCAAGTCTTAGAGCTGTATATTTTCCTTACTATTCATGGTGGATTATTGTATATCAATTTTTTGTTATTTTTTGTGTTATTGCAATAATTCTATCGAATTCAGGAGATACATATCGAATTGCTGTATGCTTTTTTGATATGAAGTATGCTGTCTGAGTAAAATAGTTAGTTGGGCATATAGCTGTTGTGATTTCTTGTGAGTTGATGATATGTAATTCTTTGTTATATGGTTTTGAACCATCTCAACCTATTGTTGTTTCTGGATATATTTTTCTTTTTATTATTAATGTAAGTTGTAAAATATTTAACATATCTTTGTTATAACTTTTCAATTATAAGGCTATATGGGTGTTGTATTTCGGAACTACAAATGATTCAATTTTTCACTCATGGACAAACTCATATATATTATCTGAATCCTGTAAAAATACTCAAAATCAGTTCATTTCTAGACCAGCTTTGACTAAAGATATTATAACAAATAATGAAAATTTCAATGGGTCTCGTTCCAATGATAATCAAGTATCAACGTGTTTTTCTCATAATCTTCAGCCATTAAATTCTTTGAATAATACAGAAAATAGTATAATGGCGTCTAATGAATACCCGCATAGAGCAAAAGCTGTATATTCATGTGCGTTTATTTTAAAAAAAATTGATATTTCAGTGATATTTTTAGATAATGCAAGTCCAGATGATCCTCGAGAAGTATCATTTGTCAAAGATGAGATTCTAGAAATAGGCGATATTAGTGGGAAGTGTATGTACTTTTGTTTACTAAAGTATTTTACAGATCATTTTTAGGGTGGCAAGCTCGAAAAGAAGATGGAACCATAGGAATTGTTCCTAGTAATTATTTGCAGCTTATAACAAATGATTAATATTAATATGGTTTGTAAGATTTTTTTATATATAGTTAAGTAATTGGGACTATTTAAGAATTAGAAATAACAGAAGGAATAGTTTTCGTTATTAAGATACTTTTATGTATAATTTCATAAGGAGTGCGTTTTTAATATTTACAAGATATTTTACTTGATTTAAATGGTTTTTTTAATATTTATAGTTTTTTATAAGACTAACAGTGATTAAAGCTCGTAAACCAGTTTATATCCAGTATTTAACAACTATTAATCTTAATGAATTTATGTGAATTTATCTTTGACATAGTTCCTAAGAATAGTTCATTCCAAAATATTTGTAATTTTAGATCTCTTACTTTTTGAAATTTGAAGTTCTGTATTATTTAAATGTGTTTGCGGCACTGATGCATCATCGTATGCTGAATCATTTTCTGATTCTGAACGATTATCTTCTGCGTCGTGTCCTGTAATAACTTTCCATGTAACTTTAATAATAAGACATAACCAAAAGCATAAAATAAATTGTAATGCAGAAAGTAATGCTAAAAACGACATGTGAATTTTTTTGGTGAAAAATATATTGTTTATAGGATCCCATTTGTGTGAAATGATAACACCAGCATCCTTATATGTCGAATATAATATAAATAGAAAGAAAAAGTGTCTTGTGATAATCCATGAAATAAGAAATATAAAAAATGAAAAATTACAAGTTTTTTGCATTTTTAAATATTTTAGCATTTTCGCTAACTATAAAATTAGTATTTAAAAAAGTGTTAAAGCAGAACACAACTGATAAAAAAATATCCGACATGTCCATAATACACATGACTACATTACCAACTTGGGTAAAATGATAGACATAACTCATGAATATAAGGATACATGTAATAATATGATGAAAAAGCATTCCGTAATAATCTTTTCGTCGTGTTTCAATATTTAAAACAAAAATCTGATGAATCCAAAATGAGAACTGAACAAGGTAATACCATTTAAAGTATTTTTTAAGCTCAATATGTGGATATCCAATCCATAATTGTTTATAGTTGAACCAATATGGGCTATTATACACAATATACTAAATATTTTAATGAGATATATATTACCAAAGATTTGTTTACTGTTTCGAAGCTCCAAAAAATAAGATAATATAGAAAACACCAAGCTTGTTCCGAGAATTTATTAAGGTTTTTGATCATAACCCCATTATTTCGGGCAAAAGGGATAAAAATATAGCGAATGGCACTTTCACGAATAAAGGAAAATAGGATTATCCAGAATGCAACAAAGTACCAATCGTCTTTACCTTTAGTACAATGTGTGACATTGCAATAAGATAAATAAAAAAGTTTTTGTGTAATATTCTGAGATGGAATAAATACATGGATAAAAAGAAATACTAGTATTATTGTTAATGCTATTTCTTATTAAATTAGCGAATACTTTAAAAAAAAGATGAAAAAAAACCTTGTTGATAAGCAGAAAGATATTGAAGATTTTGTACAATAAAATCTTGAAAACTTTGATTATAAAACTCTTTTTTCCTATGAATCTTTCTATGAGAGTTCTTATAGGAACGTTTTGACATATTCAGAGGAAAAATAGACAATCTAAGACACCTCTAATATTAATTTTTAAAGTTTTATGAAAAGATCTCTAAAAATTTAAATATTTTGTCTTTTTTGGTCTTTTTTTCAGAAAAAAAAACACGTCTTTTAATGAAAAATGCTTTCTAAGTAATTATTTAGTAATTATTGAGTTTTTAAGCTCTTAAAACAATATCAAATCTCATATTTAAAACATTGGTTATCGTCTCGAAAAGTAACTAAAGTCTGCCGTCATTTAACGTTTAAAAAAGCGATCTTCAAAATTACAAAAAATCAACAAAAAATACCTGATATTTTGAGATTAGAAATATGATTATTTTTTATTTGTAATATTAATAATGATTTTTTTTTTATTTTTGATAACTTAAATTTTTGTTTATTTATTGACAATGTAAATTACTCTTAAAATATTTTGATATTAAGAGAAAGCTCTTGAAAAATGTTTTAAATTATTAGAATACTTATTTTTTTGTTTCTTTTCTGTATTTAAAATATTTTTTGATATATTGTTTTTTATATTATTGAAAAATCTAAACTAAATGTAAAATTAGTTATCTTAATGAGATTTTCAATTAAAATATTTATAATTGAAATGTTTCTAATTTTAATATTTATTTATACTTTATATTAATAGAATAGAACTTCTAATTTTTTTAGGGTTTAAATATTTTATAGAAATAGTTAAAAGATGTTTTAAAGAATTAAAGAGTTAATAATTTAAAAGTTTATATTTATGTTATTATAATATTTTATGGTTATTAAGAACACTAAAAAACTTAAAATATTTGAAAATTCTTTTATAAAACAAAATATTATAAATTTAGTAAAAATAATAAATTTAAAAAATATAATAAAAATAAAAATTATAAACTTTAGAATACTAAAAATTTATATAAGGTTATTTTTAGTTTATTATTTGTTACTATATATTTTGATAATTAAGTATAAAATATAATTTACAAAAATAATATTTTTTTATTAAAAATTGCATCAAAAGCTTTTTAAAAGTATTTTTACTTTAAAACAATAATACTTATACATTTTACTAACATGTGCCATATGGTACTTTTAATTTTGTTAATATCTAATATTAGAAAAAAAACGATATTCAAATGAATCATTCAAGAATTACTTATATTTTAGAAGATAAATATAAAATATTAAATGAATCCTATTTTTATGTAAGAAAAGAAAACTTAGTAAATCATGGAACAATATTAAAAGAATTGAAAGCAGTTTTGCACCTTTCTTTTAATGTTTGTTTAATTAAATTTAAGTATTTAGAAAAATTCTTACACATTTTTAGTATACAGAAAAATTTGCATCTTTTGAAAATATTACTATTCATTGGTGTGCAAAAAATAATTGTCTTCTTCCTCCGTTTGCTACAATTCCATCAAATGGACTTCATATAACAATACATCCATTAAATAATTTAAATAAGTTTTTCCCTATATTGAGAGTTATTAAATATTCTTATTTTATTTAGTTCTTTTGATAATTTGTTTTTTTTTAAAAATATATGGAAAAATGAAATTCCAACATATGTAAGAAATTTATTATATATTTTACTATTTATTTTTATCTTTAGGATTCTTTTATTGATACAAAAATAGGAAAATTATATTACAATCATACTTTCTCTTCTAGTACTTTTTTATTAGATTTAAGTTGTATATTAAATGCATACTTATGTAGTCAAGTAAAAGATAAGGAAAATATAATTCAAATAGAACTATTTATAGATCCATCATCTAAAACATTAACTATAAAATATATATGGAGATTGTCTTTCAAAAGTTTCCAGCTGGACATGTATTCAAATTCTTTACAAAATAAATCAATTCATGTTGATGTTGGATTTCTTCAGCCTGTTTCTAATATACATGAAAAAACTAGATATCTTTGGAGGAAAAACTCTCTTTATAATTCTAGTGCATTTGGTATATATTTAATATAATTTTTTTAACTAATAAAACAATAGAGCCATATATGACTTTTTTTTCTAATAATTTTCTTGAAAATTCCACTGTTTATTCTGAAATTCTTTCTCCAGTAGGATTTCATACAAAAATTCGATCAAAAATAGTTATCAATAAATCATTGAAAGATTATTGCTCTCTTTATATCCTTTATTATCTTCCCAAATCAGTGTTTGTTGATAAATACCAATTGCAAGATTTAGTACAGTTTAATATAGGTAATCTCAAGAAAGTTCATTTTATATGGGGAGAGACGAATTTAGAGGCACCTGTATGGAAACTTCAAAAATGGGGAAGTGTAGTTTTGATTGAAACCGTTTCAAATCACTTAAATACATCATTTTTTGTCGATTTACCTATTCATCTTCGTTATTTTCCACCTAAAAAAGACATGTTTTACACATCTGATTTACCTTTTCCTATCTCTTTTTTTTCTTGCGAATCAATACAAGGTATAATTTAATTTTTATCTTTTTAATGAAAAAAAAACTTATTTTTATATTAAGACGTAAATACTATACAAACACCTTTTACATCTAGTTGGGAATTATTTCATCAACACTTTCCACAAAATAATACATTTCATTTTTTACATAATTTAAATCACAATGATTCTTTTATGATTATTCATATACCTGTTGTCAATTCAGATCATATTTTATTTGTTCAATTTTTGACATTTTTACTCATTTTGGCTTCTTTTACTTATATTTCATTTAAACTTATTCTTTTAATTCTAAATACTTGGAAATTCAAACATAAGAAAAAATAAAATTATTTTTATATAGATTAATATCAAAATCGATACACAAAATTTAAAAAAAAAATGGGAGGAAAAGCAGAGAAAGGGACGCCTAAATGGCTTGCAAATCGAATGAAATCTAAAGGTCTTCAACGCCTTCGATGGTATTGTCAGGCTTGTGAAAAACAAATGCGAGATGAAAATGGTTAGAATATATTTTTTCTATGTTTAAGATTTTTTAAATTTTTAAGGTTTTAAGTGTCATACACAGTCAGAAGGTGAGGATAAAGTGTTTACATGTTTTTCTTATGGATATTAGCACATGTAAGACAAATGTTGTTGATTGGAGAAAATCCAAATCGACATATTCACAATTATTCTGTAGAGTTTAAAAATAATTTTATTCAATTATTAAGGACGTCTCATGGCGAAAAACGTGTTCATGCAAATCACTTTTATCAAGAATATATTGCAGACAAAGGGCATTGTACGTAAAAAAGAACTAAAGTTTAAAGATTAATAAAAAATATATAGTAAGAATGAATGCTACTAGATGGGTTACGTTGACAGAATTTGTAAAATATTTGGGCTATGAAGGAATATGTAGGGTAGATGAGACAGAAAAAGGGTTATATATTTCATGGATTGATAATTCACCTGAAGCGTTACGCCGTCAACAGTCGATTATCAAAAGAGATCGTCAGGATAAAGGAGATGAAGAAAGAGAGCTTAAAATGATTAATGAGCAAGTTGAAAGGGCAAAAAAGATGAAAGAAAATCAAGAACAAAGTCATGAAAATGTAGTAAAAGAATTGAAAAGAGATGAAAGTAAAATTTCGATTTCATTATCAAAACCACCTATTGAAGAAAAAAACGAGTCATCTAATTCAGAGAATCAGGGAAGCTCTTATTCTATTAAAGTCCCTTTTGTGAAAAAACAAGAAAACGTATTTAAAAGCATAACCAAATCTAATCCTTCAAAACAAGTACAAAATAAAGAAAAAAGACCGCTAACAACTGCAGAAAAAATCATTATTGAGGAAACTATGGAACGTAAAAGGAAGGAAGAATGGAAACAACGCAAAATTGATTCAAAACGTTATCGTATTCAAGCTAATTAAGTCTATAATCCTATTTTTTTGAAAATATACATTTGTAAAATTTGTTAGACATTCAAAAATTTTAAATACTTATCAAATAATCAAAAAGAATACACTTATTTCATCATGGATATTTATATAAAATTAAAGTTTCTGTTTTTTTTTTTTTTTTTAAATTTACTTATTAATAGTTGATAATATGTTCTGGTTTCTAGAAGCTTAATTTTAGGACATAAAATTTGCCGCATATTTTACTTTGACATGTTTTTTCTTATCATTTGCATTTTAACTAGTTTTTATGAATTTGTTTTTTTAGATTACTTTAGATTACGATTTTTACAAAGAACTTTTTTTATATAAACTATATTATTTAACTGGGGTATTCTCTATCTTTGGAAATATATTAACGGCTATTTAAAACATTCTTTTATTCATATTATTCAACATACTTTTTTTATTATAAATATTCTCCGTCAATTTTTGCCGACACTCCGGACTTAAAAAAATTTAAATGTGGCTATGGATAATGAAATAACAAGGTATATTCTAAAAAATATATTAAAATTAGCAATAATAGAATTTTAGAATTATCCATTCTATCCCCCCTGTTACTTTATTTCTTTTATCTGGCTCGTTATTTGTTTCTATTACACCTCTTTTGGGTATTGCTAGAGCTGCTCAGTTAGTTAATATATGGCCATATACATTTAGAGGGCAGCTTTGGAGGCCTTTTACTGCGTTTTTTTATGCAGGCGGAGGCTTAAATTTGGTTATATCGCTTTTTTCACGTATCCCTATCTTTTTTTTTAATTTTTATTAAGATTATTTCTAGTTTATCGGTTTAGTAATGAAGTTGAGACACTTTATTTTACTGAGAGTGTCTCGGACTATTCATTTTTTCTAGTATTTAATGCAACAGTAATTTTGGTAAGTAAAATTTTTATTAAAATTCGCTCCTGATTTCTGCCCCACTTTTAACATATTTTATGAAATGCTGGGTTCTGGTGAGAGGAGCATATTAAAACAAGCTTTTTATCTTCTTGTCGACCGGCAAGATGGTAAAAGTATATATACGGACGTTTGAGATGGCTTATATCTACTTTTTATGTTATAAGCTGGTTGTTGGCAGCCGACATTTATACTTTTTTTAAAAAAATATTGTTCAATTCCTAACAGTTTTTAGTTTCTTAGTTATTTCATTTCATCTATTGTATATTTTCCTGCATTAAATTTATCAATATGTTATTTTTGGAGTCAAAGAAATTTAAATACAATTACTAGTCTTTGGTTTTTTCGAATAAAGGTATCTATTTACATATTAGTGAAGTTATTGTTAATTTAGTAGGCTCGATATTTGCCATTTTGTATGCTTTTACTTTCATTTTTTATGGATGGATTTCCTGTTGTTTTGCGGGATGGTTGTGGATTATTAAGTGCACATCTTTACGAATTTTTAACTAACACATTGCCTTCTTGTGGAGGCCCCCGTCTAACTGTTCCAAGGTGGTTTACAAGCCTTTTTCCATCAAATAATCAACGAGTTATAAGAAGGCCTTTTGGTATTTTGTTTAACAATCGACAAAATACTCAGAAAGATCCACCTAAAAAATCAGCTTTTAAAGGAAAAGGCTATAAATTAAGTTAATGCATAATATCATATTATCATTTAAAAAAGCTATATACAGTTGATTAAATATAAACTATGAGATTACCCTATATTATTAAAATATACATATATTGCAATCAATTGCATGTCATTAATTATAAAAATATATTTCTCTATATGTTTTACATAAAAAAATGACTTCTAATTTTATAAATATTATTCATTTATATTCATTTCTTTAGATTCACAGTTTTGTATTATGTTTTGCAATCCTTGATATTTTAATAAGTCTGATGATGAATTTGTAGTGTTCTACTGTCTCTGTAAGAAAACGAAAACAGTATTAATAATTTTATTACATGAATTGTAGAGTTGTAATTTATATAAGATGGTTGTTTCAAGATATACATTTGGTCTAATTTGTCTGCTTTATCACCAATATTCGAAAATCTGTCCAGTCCTTGATAATATGGACTGATTCTATGACATTCTTGATTCATATTCATGGATGGAATCTGAATTTTCGGAATAAGATCCAACTTTGAAATACTTATTATCAAAAATTTATATCTTTTGAATAGTTTTATACCTTTTCTTTTGAAATAATATCTAATAAAAAATCAAACATATCTGACTTAGATATCGCATTTGCAATATCCGATTTTTGTAATACTCGTCTCTTATTCTCTTCTGCATAGATCCATGCACGCAATGTAAGCTCTGTAATAAAAATATTACACCCTTTTGCAAATAAAATTGTTGCTTCAGTAGATATCATCTGTATTATATTTAAGCAGAGAAAATTGCCTTTTTATTAATACTTTAACATCTTTGTCAGTTTTCATAAGCTTCTAACATTTTTAAACAAAATATAATTATATGTAGCACTAAAAAACTCACTCTTATCCTGGATAAAGGTATCTGATGTACTTTAAAATCATGATTATCTGTTTCTATTTCTTTTATTGTATTTTTCCAATAATTAATAAGAATATTTCTATTATGACCTACAAGGCCTGTATAAATTAATAAAATATTATTTTTCAGAGTTCTTTAACCCTGATAAACATTAAAAAATGAATCTAGTCTTTCTAAAGAAGCAGGGATTTCTGATGATGTGTTTGAATCTGTTTTTTAATCAAATTAATGTTTCTGAGTATTGTTTCATTACTTTCATGTATATCTTCTTTCATTATCATAAAAATACAATAAAAATGTTATTTGTCTTTATTTTTCATAATAAATAAACCTCCTTTACTATTATAAATAATACTTAAGAATAAATGATTTTATGTCGAAATAATCTTTATAATATTTTATTTAAATACACAAAAAAATACTATGCATTTTAAAAGAAAGAAATTACTTTTTTCTCAAAATTTTAATGCACTTTGTATCTCTTCATAACGTTTCTTCCGTTTAGTTGTATTTAAACATAAAAGTTTTCTAATCATTGAACTGATTTGGATAGAAATGGGTAAAAAGAGATACTTTTCAGAAAGCCATGTAACTGTATAGTTAAATATTGCCAGAGATATGATAATGAGACAAAAATCAGATCTTATATACGAAAGCTCAAGTATTTCATAGATCCAAGATGCTGGTTTACATAAAATAAGAGTCACTGTAATCAAAGAAACAACTATAAAGAAAACAAATATTCCTAAAATAATCAGTTTATTGTTAATCTAAAAAAAAGCATAATAATACTGTTGCGATAAATAGGTTGACGATATGGAGGTCCAATACTGAGTATAACCGCAATTAATATATATTGGTAGCAAGAAAATGTAAATAATGCGGAATTATCAGAGTTTGAAACATCAAAAAGATCAGACCGGGGCAATGGTTTTTCATACCTAATTATATTGTTAAAAAACTAAATTACATATTTTTACATACCAATCCTGTAAACGAACAAGATAATAAACAGTAAGTTGTAAAGATAACAATATAAAAATATTTCCCAAAAGTGATCCAATAATCTTATTAGAAACCAAACTTGCAGTTGGACGTTTCTTAACTAGTTTAGGATATGCTTCAGAGCGACCCACTATGAAATATTTAGAATTATTCAGTATTAAACAAATGTACTTACTGGATATAGCAATAGGAAGTACAAGCATCAAATCAATATACAGATACTAAACATATTAGCTATATTAAAAAAAAAAAATTAATATACTTGAAAATTACCAAGATTGGACGCAGATGAATACAGAATACTTGCAGAAATGAACTGTATAGCAGAATAAAGTGCCATATATTTAAAACAACTGAAACTAGTAACTAATGCAGCTCTACCCTCACTAACAAATTAATTACTAATTGTTAAACAGTATATAACATTACTAACCGAATAAGATCAAAAACACATGTAATATTAAACTTTTTGTCTGTAAAAGAGGAAACAATAGATGCTTCTGCATCCGAAAGAGAAATACCAATATTTGCTGCTCTTAATGCACCACAATCATTAGCACCATCCCCACAAAAACCTACACAATAATCCAACAATTGTAACTTTTCGACCAATGTATGCTTTTCATCTGGAGACATTCTGGCAAAAACCTGAGTTTTTACAAGCATCTAGACTAATAAGATCTCTAAACCCCTTATTCAATACTTACTTTCTCAAAAACATCATATGGAGAAAAATTAATCATCCATTTGAAGACGTCTCCAGTAATTGCCAAGAAATATTTTTCTGGAAAACAATTTTTATAATATGAAGGATCATTTGAATCAGATGGAATATATTGAGGCTAAACTCTAATTAGGACATAAAACAATATAAAATATAATTACCATCAATGTATCATTGTCTAATATCATTTCTGGACTTTCAGTGTTTTCCCATATCAACTTAGCATCAGGAGAATCAATGTTTCCTAGAAACAAATTAATATACAATAACTCATAAAAAACATAGAAACCTTGTATAGTTGCCATATATACTTGCACATCATGCTGTATTATATTACATCTTTTAGAAACACTTATAGATGTTAAAATATTATCACCAGTACACATAACACATCTTATATCAGCTTCTTTAAGTGTAGTTATAGTTTCAGAGGACGTAGGTTTGAGTTTATTTTCAAAAATAATAAAACCAACAAAGAATAAATCCTTTTCTACTTCTTCTCTTGTCATTTTTTGAGCTTTGATCCAAGTCATATCAGGTAGAACTTTCATAGCACATGCAATTACTCTAAAACCATGTCCCGTATAATATGAAATAACTTGATCATAATCTTCTGGCACTGAAATAACATTAAAAAAGTTTATAAACTAGTATTTTCTTACAGCTGCTAAGAAGACATACGTCTTTCATAATCTCTGGAGCACCTTTTAAATAAACTTGCATATCTGATGAACTAAATTCTTTAACTATAACACTCATTCTTCGTAAATGAGAAATAAATTCAAAAGTTTTTATAACACCAAGTTCGAATGAAGATATATTCTAAAACAATTAACTGTTGAACTCGAATAACATAATAAAGGAAATACTTCAAAATTCGAATCTTTAATATCATTGATTCGAAGATCTTTCTTAGGCTTAACAATAGAAGACACAATCTCTTGATTGAAATCATGAGCAGTATTCTGATCTTCAAAACTTTGAGAATCATCTTTAGATAGATATTCTTGATTTTCTTCAAATATCCATCCAGTAAAATCAAACATTTTTAGATCTAAAGGGTCACTAATTAAGTGGTTATTTAGAACTTTCAAAGAATGACAAGTTGCCATAGTATAAAGTATAGCATTGTCTCTATTATGAGGACTTATATCATTATAATTAGAGGCATAAAACGACAATGTTAAAGACTCTTTATGAATTTTTCCAAATCTAAAAATTTATTTAATTAATATATATAAATACAATTAGTTACCTATTATGAGGAGTATCTATAACCCTTACTCCAAAAACATCAAGACCATCTTCTGTTAGTGTCCCTGTTTTATCGAAGCACATAATGTCTACTGTTCCTGATATGTTTATTCTATTGAAATCAATATATGTTTTTGTATATTGAAATAAATACTTAGAAGGACTAGTGCAGTATATTTGGCGTTTTTTAAGTCTTGAAATTGCAAAATTAGCTCCAATTGCTAAAGTTGTCGGTAAAGCAGGAGGAACAACAATTGTAATTAGATCAAGTGATCTTACAATAATAAGTTTCCATGTAATCTAACGATTATTAATATTAATTTTAAAAAAAAAATAAAATTTGTACCCCCATTTCAACAAATCTTAATACATTGACAATAAAGCCACAAATAGCAACCATAGCCATAAAAGCTACAAAACGCATAGAATCTTGGTAAAATTTGAAACTAGTGCTTTTTTGAAAAAGTATAGATCTCATTAAACTTCCTTTTGAAGTATTAAACCCTGTTTTTACAACCATAGCTAAAGCAGGTGCTTGCTGATCTTTAGAAAATGGCTTTCGAACTCTAATAATTTTAGTCCCACAAAAAAGATAATGTTTGTGCAATTCTTTAGGAACTTCAGTTTCAACTTGATTAAGTAATTCTACAGCGCTTTTAGAAGCAAATATTTTGGAAATAGGAATAGATTCGCCTATTTTATTAAATATTTTTAAATACAAATTAAAAAAATTTACCTGTTAATGAACTTTCATTTATTATGCAATCACCTGTTAATAATATAGAACTACATGGGACAATACTCAAATTTGGATCAGATATGTCAAAAATATCTCCTGGAACTAGTTCAGAAGACAAAGTAGTAACCCCTTTAATGTTAGTAAATTTTAACAAACTGGAGTAAATACAAACTCCATCTCGCAAAACACGGACATCTGATATATATCTAGACATTATACGAAGCAACCGTATATTCTAAAAAACATTATGTTTGTTTTCATAGGATATTAAAAAAAATACCTTTTTGGTATTTATTAAAGAAATAATAATATTCATGGCTGAAATAGCAAGAATACACGATGCATAGTAATAGTATGTGTCAGAAAACCATAATATAATAGAAAATATTTGAAAAATATAAAAATAATGAAGAATCTATATAGTTATAAGCAACTCACTATTTAGTTTATTATTATATACTTCATCTATTAATAATCTAATAACTGACTTTTCTTGTATATCCATCTGATTTTTCCCAAATATAACTTCTCTGTCATCTCTTGCACGAGTACTTAATCCTTTAGAAATATCTTCAATTGGCAACATAAATAGAGGATCTTTCCAACTATAAGTAGGTATAAATTTTTGTTCTTTTGGATAATAAATAAAACGAAGATATCGATAATCAATATATGTGAAAGGAGTTGTTTCAGAACTCTCATTTTTAGTCTGAAAGTCATATGGATTTTGAAAGCCTTCATAAATAGTAAATATAAGCTCACCACGGTCTTCTTTTTTAATTTTAAGTACATCAATTTCTTTATATTTATCCTTATGCTGTTATTTTTTTGGTTTTAATCAACTTTGAAACTTACTTTAATAACAACCCAATTGCATGTGCTTAAAGGCGATGGTTTCAAAGTAAATGACACCTTCCACTGAGGCACCCACAAGAAAATCAAATATACAAAACCTCCTGTTATTATACACAATAAATAATATAAAAATTGATATGGTTTATTAATAATAAACCCAGAAATCGTAATATAATTATCATCATCAAGCTTTATCTCCTGAAAATACTTTTGTTTTTCACAACTAGGCAGTGAAGATGTCAAATCTTTATATTTCTGCTTAATCAAAGGATCTTTTGAACGATTTTCTATAAACTTGCTTGAAGATGTATCTGATATAGCTGATTGAGAATAAGAATGAAAACTATTTTTTACATTTTTCTCTGAATAAACTTTCTGATCTCTTATTGTTTTATTCTTTTTCTAAAAACATTTTTATAAAAAAATACTTATTAATATTTTTCTTACTTTTTCAAAAATCCGAGTTAAACAATCCATTTTTGAACAAACTTTTGGAAATATATTATTTTTTTTAAAAAAATTTACTTTTTCTGATTTAATCCCCATCTATTTTTTAAATTTTTCTTATTTCTTTTAATTTTTTCTATTTTTTTTGATCAGTTTATTTGCTTTAAAAAAGCCAAAATTGGCCTTTTTCGTATTTCAGACGAAAATGAGTAATAAAAAATAATTTTTAAAATTAAAAAATAATATAGAAAAAATCCTTTCAGATTACTTAAATATGTCTTTAAATCTATTATTTGTAGAAAGATCTGCTACAGAATGCTCAGAAACGGAGCGGATAGTTAAAGCATGTGGAGAAATTGCTTCTGAACTTATTCGTACATATGAATCTGGGAAATATAGAGATATAAATCTGAATGCGATTAAGCAGAATGTTTGTAGAAAATATAGGCTTTCTATTCAGCCTCGTTTGGTGGATATAATTGCAGCTATTCCGGATTTTTATAAGCCATATTTGCTTCCAAAATTAAAAGCAAAGCCAGTTCGTACAGCAAGTGGAGTAGCACCTATAGCAGTGATGTCTAAACCTCACAGGTGAGGTTTTCAATGTGCTTTTTCGTTTTTTTGATTGAAAAGATGTCCACACATCGCTATGACGGGAAATATTTGCGTGTACAAAGATACAATCCTAAAAAATGTCTGATCTTGGAATAGATATTGTCCAGGAGGACCAGATTCTGATTTTGAGTACTCATCTCAGTCATATACAGGTTATGAACCTACGAGTATGAGGGCTATTCGTGCAAGATATGATCCATATGAGCAGGCTCGTGGACGGATTGAGCAGTTGAGGTCATTGGGGCATGCAGTTGATAAAGTAGAGTATATTATTATGGGAGGAACGTTTATGTCTTTACCGGATACATATAGGGATTGGTTTATTGCATCATTGCATAATGCATTATCTGGTTATACTACACATAACGTAGATGAAGCAGTCAAGTTGTATTTGTATTATATAATATGAGTGGTTAATTCGAAAATTAGGTTTTCGGAGAAGTCAAAAACAAAATGTATAGGTATTACTATTGAAACGAGGCCAGATTATTGTTTGGATCAGCACCTTAAGTTTGATTTGATTTATTTTTGAATAATTGTGACAACTTTTATAGCTCGATGTTGCGTTATGGTTGCACTCGACTTGAGATTGGTGTTCAAAGTGTTTATGAAGATGTGGCGCGAGATACAAATCGAGGACATACTGTTAAAGCAGTATGTGAAACATTTTGTTTGGCAAAAGATGCCGGATTTAAAATAGTATCTCATATGATGCCGGATCTTCCAAATGTAGGAATAGAGAGGGATCTTTACCAATTTAAGGCATATAAATTAGATCTAAAATGACTTTATCTGATACTTTCTACAGGAATATTTTGAAAATCCAGCATTTAGAACAGACGGATTAAAAATATATCCAACATTGGTAATCCGAGGTACAGGTAACTGCACTATTATCTTTGAAATTAAGGACTTTATTCATGATAAAGGTTTATATGAACTCTGGCGTACTGGCCGATATAAGAATTATACACCCAGCGTCCTTGTTGATTTGATAGCTAACATTCTTGCCATGGTTCCTCCATGGACCCGTATTTACCGAATCCAACGTGATATTCCAATGCCCCTTGTTTCTTCCGGCGTTGAAAACGGCAATCTTCGGGAACTTGCACTGAGTCGTATGAAGCACCTTGGATGGGCCTGTAGAGATATTCGTACACGGGAGGTAGGCATGCAAGAAATTCATCATAAAGTTCGTCCAGAACAAATTGAATTTTTACGGAGAGATTACACTGCCAACGGTGGTTGGGAAACATTTTTAAGTTATGAAGATCCAACACAAGATATTTTAATAGGCTTACTCCGTCTTCGTCGTTGTTCTCCTCAAACTACTTTTCGTTCTGAATTACTTGCTTGTCCAACATCAATTGTACGAGAGCTACATGTATATGGCAGTGCTGTACCAATTCATGATAAAGATCCTAAAAAATTTCAACACCAGGGCTTTGGAATGCTTCTCATGGAACAAGCAGAGAGAATTGCAAAATATGAACATTTAAGCCACAAAATCGCCGTCATCTCAGGTGTTGGTGTCCGAGCATATTATCGTCGTCTTGGTTATTTTTCTGATGGTATTTTTTTTTGATAACAAAAAACATGTGCTGATAAATATCTATAGGTCCTTATATGTCAAAATTTCTTAATGATCAACATCCAAAACTACAGAAATGTATTTAGAGAATATGTATATATATAATATCCACATGAAGTACTTTTTTTGTTTTATCTTTCTCATTCTTGTTCTTTACTATATTCCATATACCATTTGCTTATTGTTTCTGGGTGCCATGGCATCCATGTACACATGTGTCCCGTTTCCATGGTTGCGCACGGTGATTTCCATTGCGGACGATTAACGATTGTCTCAATATCAAAATGCAAGAATGACATACATAAATAAAAAAAAGTAAATTGTGCAGTAAATTCAAATAAAAAACTATATTTACTCTTTATTTGAGCTTAGAAGAGTTATTTTCTTAGTGTATTAGTAGATTAATATAGGAGTTTCAAAAGAATTTTTAATTTCTACGGGTGGATCACGGTTGGAAGTGTTTGTGCAAAAAAAGAGTATAGAACAGATATAAATAGGTCTAAAATGGATGAAGTAGCACATATACCTTTAGGACTTACTCGTGAAAACATTCAGTCCATGTATTGGGTGCGTTAGTTGTTTTTTTTTGCGATATATATACGATATAGCTAATATACATAGCGCTGGCAGATGCTCCGTAATCAGGGTGCAGTAGAAGCGACTAATGCAGAGTTTTCTCAACTTTCTATTATTCTTAAAGCGATTCAACAAGCACAATATCATCGCCATCAAAATATGAAGCAAGGATCTTTAGTCAAAACAGAGAATGTAGAAACTGCACCTAGAGAGGCATTAGCTAAGACATTTCAGGCAGTACAGGCACCTCATGTAGCACATGTTGTCAAGGAAGAAGAAAAGAATGGAGGAGACCAGGCGATATTTACTTCAGAGCAGCTAACAACGTTGCGAAATCAAATTTTAGCATTTAAATTGATTTCTAAGAATTTACCAGTCCCTGCAAACATTCAACAAGCAATATTTGTAAAAAAACCACCGTCCTCTACACTCCCACAAGGAGAATTAGAATGGCTGATGCGACAAGAACGACGAGAATCAGAAGGAACATTGAAAGAAAAAAATTTAGAAACACCAATCATACCAGAAGAGGAGGGTGCTTCGACTCTTTCAGAATCGCCGCATGCAGAAGGAAGTAATTTATCTCTTTTGAGCTCTTCGTTTTCTATGGCCCATCAAGAAAAATTACATCAACGTGTACTGGTACCGAGTATGATGCCATCTGGTATTGATCCTAAAAAAATTTATAATGAAAGGAAACTTGCGGTTGCCCATCGTATAGCTAATCGGATTTCTGAATTAGAACGTCTGCCTAGTACTCTTGAAGATATATATGTTACAAATACGAGAAAAAAGACTCATAATTTCAAAGATTTGAATACCTCAAATAGGCTTAAATTAAAAGCTTTAATTGAACTTAAATCATTGAGGTTACTTGATAAACAAAGGATGTTACGTGATGAGATTATATATTCTATGACTCACTTTAATACATTGACAGCATCATCCGATAGAGCAGCATTTAGGAGGATGAAGAAAAGATCATTGAAGGAATGTCGTCTTACAGAGGCATTAGAAAGACAACATAGAACGAATAGAGAGCAGATACAGAAACAAAAACAAGTGAGCTATCTACAAGGCATATGTTCACATGGTTATGATGTTATACAAAAACAAAAGGCCTTGCAAGCAAAGGTCTTTAAGCTTGGTCGATCAGTGCTTGCATATCATTCGTATATTGAAAAAGAAGAGTCTAGACGGTTGGAGCGAACGGCAAAACAACGTTTACAAGCACTTAAAGCAGATGATGAAGAAGCATACCTTAAACTACTTGATCAAGCAAAAGATACACGTATTACACATTTATTGAAACAAACAAATGCTTATCTTGATTCTCTTGCTCAAGCTGTTAAAGTTCAACAAAATGAGTTTGGTACAGAAGAACATAATTTACCTGAGGATAAGGAAAATGAGGAAGATGATGATGATAAAAAAGCTGATTACTATAATGTTGCTCATAGAATAAAAGAAGCAATTATTGAACAACCATCACTATTATTAGGTGGTAATTTAAAAGAATATCAACTTAAAGGGCTTCAGTGGATGGTATCTTTATATAATAATAGACTTAATGGAATTCTTGCCGATGAGATGGGTCTTGGAAAAACTATTCAAACAATATCCCTTATTACGTTTCTAATAGAGAAAAAAAGACAGAATGGTCCTTTTTTAATTATTGTTCCTCTATCGTATGTTTTAATTTTTAAATTTTGTTTTTTAATTGAAATTATAGAACCTTAACAAATTGGACTTTAGAATTTGAAAAATGGGCGCCCTCTGTTTCAAAAATTGTTTATAAAGGGCCACCGCTTGTTCGAAAGCATATTCAACATCAAATTCGACAAGGAAATTTTCAAGTTCTTTTAACAACATATGAATATGTTATAAAAGATAGACCAGTGCTTGGAAAAATTAAATGGGTTTATATGATTGTTGATGAAGGTCATCGTATGAAAAATACTCAGTCTAAGCTTAGTTACACGTTAACTACATATTATTCGTCGAAATATCGCTTAATTCTTACAGGTACGCCTTTACAGGTATGCATTTAATCTTTTTTAAAAATAAAAAATAATGAATAAATTGTAGAATAATCTTCCTGAATTGTGGGCTCTTTTGAATTTTGTTTTACCAAAGATTTTTAATTCAGTAAAAAGTTTTGATGAGTGGTTTAATACGCCATTTGCGAATACAGGTGGTCAAGATAAGATTGAATTATCCGAGGAAGAATCTATTTTAGTTATTCGTAGATTGCATAAAGTTCTGCGACCATTTTTATTAAGACGTCTTAAAAAAGATGTTGAATCTGAATTACCCGATAAAGTTGAAAAAGTTATTAAATGCCAATTTTCTGCTCTTCAAAGTAAATTGTATTCTCAAATGAGGAGAAATGGAATGCTATATGTTAATTCTGGAGAAAAAGGGTAATTTTTAAGAATATCCCTAGTACATAAATCTTATATTTTTAGTCGTAAAGGTTTGCAAAATATTGTAATGCAGCTTCGGAAAATTTGCAATCATCCATATGTTTTTGAAGAAGTTGAAAATATTGTTAATCCGGAAAAAGTTAGTGACGATAATCTTTGGAGAGTTTCAGGAAAATTCGATCTTTTAGATAGAATTTTGCCAAAATTTTTTAGAACAGGACATAGAGTATTTTAAAAATTTAAACTTTATTATTTTTTTGTTAAATGTCTATTAGGTATTGATTTTTTTTCAAATGACTACTATTATGAATATTATGGAAGATTATTTACATTTTAAAGGATATAAGTATTTGCGATTAGATGGGTCTACTAAAGCAGATGATCGTTCGGCAGCAATGAGGGAATTTAATCATGAAGAATCAGATATTTTCATATTTTTATTAAGTACTCGTGCAGGTGGTTTAGGACTTAATTTACAGAGCGCTGATACTGTTATAATCTTTGATTCCGACTGGGTAATACTAATTAGTGTTTTGATCATATTCTAATGAAATAGAATCCTCATCAAGATCTTCAAGCTCAAGATCGTGCACATCGTATAGGACAAACAAAAGAAGTACGAATATTACGACTTATTACTGAAAAATCGGTTGAAGAAAATATTCTGGCAAGAGCTCAGTACAAACTTGATATTGATGGAAAAGTTATTCAAGCAGGGAAATTTGATAATAAATCCACTGCAGAAGAAAGAGAAGCTTTTTTAAGATCTTTATTGGAAACAGAAAACGATGATAATGCAGATGGTGGAGAAGAAAATGAAGCATTTGATGATGATGAATTAAATGAAATAATTGCTCGTAATGATGAAGAATTATCGATTTTTCGAGAAATGGATGAAAAATTACGATTAGAATCTCCATATGGTCCTGGAAAAAAGCTAGAGCGTCTAATGTCTGAGGAAGAACTTCCTGAAGTCTATAGAAGGGATGATTTTACTGAACCTGAAGAAGTAATATCTGCAACGGGTAGAGGTGCCCGTGAACGTGTTCAAATTCATTATGATGATGATCTTACAGAAGAACAATGGCTAGAGGTTCATTCATTTAATTATTAAAATTCCAAATTAATATTTTTAGACTATTGATCCAGGTGAACTTACTCCTGAAGAAATAGTTCGAAATAGATCTGAAAAGGCAACAAAACGCCAAGAAAATAAACTAAAAAAACACAAATTGTTATCTAATTCATCAAATGGTTCTTCTGGGGTAGAAATGAATAAACGTAAACGTAATAGATTGAATAAAACAAATTCTAATAATTCTAACAATGATGAACGACGGAAACGTCAAAAAGTTTCTTCAATTTCTAGAGAAAAAGTAAGTTTTATGTTTTCATAACTTATTTTGCTAATTTTACTGTACTCAGAAAAATAGAAACAAAAATTCAGTTGATTCTTTAAGCTCGGAGGAATCTATAATTCTAAAGGATGTATTTTTAAAATGCTACAATGCTGTTGTTTCTTCTATAAATCCTGAAACAAATCATTCTAGGGCTGAAATGTTTTTGGAGTTGCCTAATAAACGAATTTATCCGGACTATTATATATTAATAAAAAATCCTATTGCTTTGAATAAGATAAAAAAACGAATCGATCATTCTTATTATAATTCATTAGACGATTTTAAGGCAGATTTTTACCAAATGTTCGAAAATGCACGAACATATAATGAAGAAGGGTCTATGATATATGATGATGCTAATGCTTTAGAGGCAAGTTGTATTTAAGTTGTATGTTATTTTTGACATTTAAAAGGGTGAATTAAATCGTAGTATTGAAAAATTTGGATCTGAGCTTATGGATAAAATTTCAAAAAAAACATCTGTCTTATCTAAGAATACATTGAATCATACTGATAATTTAGAAAGTACGTATTTAGTTGTGAAATTATTTTATTTTAATGTCATTTTCAGCGCAAAATACTGTAACAGAAACTTCAAAATCTAGCGATACTTCTGAATAAAATAACAAACGAATTAATGAATGATTAAACTTGAGTCTTATATTAATATTCACTTGTATAAATTTTATAAGAATTTTTTTATGTTTATATTTAAAAACTCAGGCTTTTAAAGCCACGTAACCATGTTTTTTGTATCTTAAGTTCCTTTAAGATCGATAACTTAATATTCGATCTTCAAAAATTAAGTAAAATTCATATTTAAGTATTTAAACAGCTTTAAGCTATGCAATTCTTTTAATATCTTTTTCAAAACCTGTATGAATATATAAATCTTTTTTTAAAGATGTCAGAACAGCTTAATGATGGATTAAAACCTCTTTGTGGTATTGTTGTATGTTGCACGTCAATTCCATCTGAAATTAAAGTATTTTTGTTAGTTTCTAGTTGGTTTGAGTTCTCACATGTTGTTTAGACAGACTTGGCTTTAAAAGCATCGAAATTAGGTGCAATTTATACGCAAGACTTGACGTCTCAAGTTACACATTTGATCGCAGGAAAATTAAATACAATGAAATATAAAGTAAATTTTAATGGAAATTTGACTTTTTCTAAAGATACAGTATGTTGCAATGCACCGAGTAGATATGAAGATTATGCATGTTGGTTGGATTTTTGATATTTATGAACAATGGCTGAATGGTGATGATATTGATTTTCTAGAAGTAGAAACAGTTATTACAAATTTTGTTTCTAACATAAGAAGTTTGAAAAAAAGCATATTTTACCTCCTTTTTATAATTTGTTAATTTGTGTAACAAATATACCTGCAGAACAAAGATCAGAAATAGAAGAAAAGATTACTTGTTTTGGGGGGAAATATACACCAGATTTAACAAAAGATACTACACATTTGATAGCCACAGATGCATCTGGGAGGAAGTATGAATTCGGCATTAAATGGGGTATCAAAGTGATTAGACCTGAATGGTTTTGGCAAAGTATTGAACGAGGAGCATGTTTAGAAGAGCATTTTTTTAGTCTTGATATGGCTCCTGAAGAATTAGGAAAAGGTTCATGGTTTCCAATGCAAGAAAATGAAAAAGATGAAGATCAACAAATGTTTGTAAAAAAAAAAATAAAAAAAATCAAACTTGATCTTAGCCAAGTTTGGAATAATATAGTAAATGAAAATCATAAATATGAAAACGATCTTCCTAAAAAAATTGATAATTTAACACCTATTAATATGATTCAAGATACCGAAAATAATGAATTAAATGGCATGTTCTTCGGATTATATTTTTATGCATGGGCCTTTGATAGTAGAAAAGTATTTTCTAGATATTATAATATTAAATGTACTAATATTATGAAAAGACGAAAATTCTTGAAAATATAATTAAATCGCATGATGGATTATGGTGTAAAACAATTCACGATTTCCCAGATACTTCTATTCACATATATATAATTGTTTCTCATGATCTTCCAAAATTTAAGTTTCCGGATATATCTAAAGGTTGTTTCGTTACTGAGTGGTGGATTGAAAGATGTTTACATAATAAAAAATTCATTGAGCCATCAGAACATCTTCTTTGTAGGCCTTTACTTTGCAGTTTTCCATTAGAAGGTTGTTAGTTTAGTTCTTGTCTTTTTTTAATTTTATATTAGGTATGCAGGATCTTTCAATATGTCTTACAGGATTTTCTGGAGTAGATTTGTTGCATATTAGTAAACTTATTGTTCTTTTAGGTATATTTTCTTGAAATTATTTTATAAAAAAATAAATATAATAGGTTCAAAATATTATGAAAGTCTTAATAATAAAAGAAATTTGCTTATTTATAATAGTAAATCAAAAAAAAGCAGGAAATATATAAAAGCAAAAGATTGGAATATAAAAATAGTAACCGAAGATTGGTTATGGGAAATTATAAAACAAGGGAGACTTATTGATTTAAATGAATGGGAAAAAAAGAATCAAGTTAAAGGTTATGAAAATAACATATATGTTCTTATTAAAACTAAATATTTAATATAGAAATTAATAATTCCTCTAATTCTACACCTAAAACATTAACTAAAGTTACTTTATATTTTCATAATATAAAAGAGGTAACGTACTTAAATAATTATATTTTTATAATTTTTTAGAGTTATATGAATGAAATATTTTTATTAGCAGAAAAATTAGGTATTAGGATATCCACAGAGTTAAATAATTCTGTAACTCATGTAATTTCTGATGAACCTTTATTAAATATTAATCAAAAAACAAACATGACTGATGCAAAATACAAAATCATATCTTCTAAATGGCTTTTGGCATGTCAAAATCAATTAAAGTTTGGCGACTTTGATTTTCATAATATACTGGATTCTAATGAGACACCCAAGAACTTTGATTGCGGAAATTTATCTATGCAAAGAAAACACGAAACACAAATTACAAACATAAATTATCCAATAGATCTATTAAAAAAAGACGTTGTTTTGGAAAAAAGAAAAATAAAAGAAAAAATCAAAGGAAGATCAACTGTAAGTATAATGATATCAATAATACTAAGATTTAATTTCAAAAGAGTTTATCAATTATATCTACAAATATTCCTATAATTAACTATATGTCAAAAAATAGTCCTGAAGTATTTAACGATGATAAGCAGAATAAATCTATTCAATCTGAATATGTAAAATACCAAGACATTGATGCTTTATGTGAAAAAAAACAACTGTTAGAAAAACTTAGTAAAATATAGTCTTTTAAATAATATAATATTTTATGTTTTAAAAGGATACTCAAATGCTATATTTTTGATATATAACATTGCAAAAAAAGTGTAAATATATTAAGAATAAATTGAAAGCTGGTTTTTTCAAACTTTATATATTGCTAATATATTGGTTTGCGTAGGTATATATTTTGTTCCATTTGATTTTTCAACCATTCTACTGCTTCTTGTACTCCTGTCCTTTTAAAATAAATAAAGGTTAAATAAAGGAAAACCCAGTTTACCCATTAATAGCACTTGTCGGTATCATGTGATTTTTATGTGAATCTAATCTTTCAATAATACTATTGAAAGCTGCTTTTATTTCCTCAATATTAAGAGATCCAGAAATATCTTGTTTATTAACTAATATAAGTATGGGAATTCCTTTAATATTTTCATGATTAATTAGTGTTTCTAAGAATATATATTTATACATAATGAATATCAAATTAGAAAATATACCAAAAATATCTTTAGCTTCCTGAATTTTTTCCTTCTCTGTTGAATCCAACATTAGGATTACAGAGTGGCACTCTGAAAAATAAGGATACCAAAGACTTCTTAAAGATAATCGTCCTCCTAAATCCCAAAACTGAATTTTAGTTTTGTCAATGGTAATTCTTCCAACTATTTGAATTAATATATATTATTACTTAATACAAGAAATTATACTATTCTGGCCAACTGTAGAAACAATACTTTCTGGTGGTAGTGCAGAAACGTGATTGTATATAGATTTAACTTTTTCAAGAAATGTCTATGTTTATAAGAATATTTCTGTCCTATTCAATCTATTTACCGTCTTTCCTACATGTTCCATCCCAATAATAAGTACTGAATATGTGGGTTTTTGGTTCCATTTAATATATAATCCTTTAATTAATGTATACATGTTTTTTAAAAGAATACTAAAAAAACTCCTTTTTTTTTGTTTTTTTTTTTTTCAAATATTCTTTATTTTCAGTATATATATTTAAGAAAAATGCAAATAACTTTCAATTTCTCTTCTTAAAGCTTTTTTCTTGCTACTTTATTTTTTTTACGTTGCTTATTATTGTTAGTACTCCGTGATAGAATTATCTAACCTCAACAAAAAAAATAAATTAATTAAATAGCAAAAAACAGCTATCTGAACAAAGAAATGTCATCTAAAGAATATGTAAGTGTTCTTATAGGTCTTTTTTTATAAGGATCCTTTTTTTTTCGTGAAAAATCATGTAACTGATGTTTTGCAGTATGAAAATGATAAATGTCCTACTAATCAATGTTATACACAGCCACCGCCCCAATATCCACAACAGTCATACTGTCCACAGGCTTATCAAGGCGGTTACCCATGCCCTCCCCCTCCTAATACTTATGGTTATTGCAATAATTATTATCCTCAGGTAAAATTTTGGTTTATACAAGATAAAAATTAATATATGGATTACAGCAGCAACCAGTTTATGCTCAGCAACAACCCTCTACAAGTCATGCAACAACGGGGTGTCTTGCATGGTAAGTTTATTATTTTAGACCTTAGGAAATAGTCTTACAAGTCTGAAAGTCTTGCGGCTTGCTGTGCATGTTGTATGCTTGAAGAATGTTTACGCTAATGCAGATTTATTTATTAAAACAATGGCTCATGTTAATGTCTAAAGGCTTCAAAATTGTAGAAAATAAGATAATGTTTTAAGCATAAGTTTTTGAGAATGCTTAAAAGTTTATTATGAAGAAACTCTGAGTAGTACGTAGTCATTATTAGGCATTTGGTTTTTTTATTCTTTTATTTATACATATATCGAATTCTGGTTTTACATAACAAAATACATAATTTTGCACAGCTTTTTCGTCTTTTTCCATTATAAAAAATTCATTTATATAAGTTATATTTTTGTCTCAGTCATTAACATTTTATTTTTCTTTTATGACTTCTCTTTTCACATTTAATCCCATTTATATTTACAGATTCTTTTTATATTAATTAGTATCTATAGATACTGTTCGTTTTATATTTTATTTTTATTCTGTATTTTAACTTCTTATCTCTTATCTCCTTATATTTGCTGATCGATGACGCGTGTTTGTAGACAATAAAAAAATGGAGATTCCAAATAAGTTCCAAATTGCTCTGGTAAGAGCGGATAATACTGATAAAAACTATTTATATATGACGTTATTTACAGGCTATTGTTATTTGTCAGTCGAAACAGCCATATTTAACCATTGAAGGTGATTTATTTGATATTTTATGGGGTGTTTAAATTATTTAGAATATATTGATTATATACGGATTGCTTTGCGAAAAAAGAATACAAAAAAAGATGCAAATGACAATTGTGGATGCTTTGATATTGTTTCTTTTTGGCGGAATTTGTTTGAGAGTGTAGATCGTGAAAATGTTAAATTACGTATTAAAGTAATGGAACTTGAAAAAGGTTTAATTTTTGGAAAATGTTTGTGAGGAGTAATTCTGATAATATTCGTATAGTTAATCAAAATATGTCTCTTTATACAGATACTCAGTTTAAAGATATGCATCTTCAGTTAGAAACGTCTAATAAACATATATTTGATATGGAAAAAATAAATATACTACTCCATGATTCAAGTAGGATATTTTGCTTTTTTTTTCTTTTTTAGATACGATAATTGTAGGATCTGAAAAACTTTATGACTCTTTTCATTTGTTTTATTTGTCTTGTTTATTACCAACGTCAATAATTAATGGTTCGGAATTCCGACATGCAAGTGTTTTTGAAGCATTTAAACGATTATGCAATTCACTGAATCATTATATTATGGATTCTATATCTATGGCTCTAAATTATAGAAGAATTAAAGTTTTTCGTACAATTTTAGAATATATAACATATGTCGCTAAGTTTTCATGGAGTAACGAAAGTTATTATATAAATTCTCTTTCTAGTGTTTTTGATGCATTTTTTGAATTAATACGGTATCAATCTAACTATCATATGACTTTAGAAAAAAAAATGTCTACATCTCTTGAAATAGTTAAGGGCAATTCATATGTTGATGAGCGTTATGAAATCACATGTCTTGTTTCGAATATAACAAATCAATTTCATACACTTTTTCCTATAGTTACTGATTTACTTGTTAAACATATAAAAATAAGTTATATACGATGTGCTGATCATAATATACCTTTAGCATCTAAAAATTCAGAAAACTCTGCATGTGGATACTATCTCTATAATCTTTCAGTTCTTTGTCATAAAAATCGTAAAATTCCTTCTGATAATCTTGAACAACTTATAAAATTAGTTGAAAGAAATTCTAGAGATTCTAGGTGTTTTGAACTTGATAAAACTCTTTGGAATACAATATGTTATCTTTCTTTTATGGAATAATTGTCAAGAACCTCTAAAATATTTTAAAATATAATTAATCTACAATGATTATTGTTAAGCGTATTCTAAATCAAATTATATATTTATAGCCATATAAAATATAAGATGATATCTAAAAAAGCATCATTCTATATACTATTAATATTTTATACTAATCTCGCTGTTTTGTTATTAAATATTCTAGTTTTATCAATATAGATAATCGTTATTTTAAATTTACATAAAAATTATAGGTCTTTAGGATGACATCGGTAGTTTTTTTTTTTAAACGTGTTTTATATTCAGGAAATTATAAAAGTAACCTCTTTAGAAGAGAATGGATGTTATATTTATATTCAATTTTACGATGTTTTTATGTTTTGCATTTTTTATAATATGGAGAAATACGTCATTTCTTGTTCATTTTAAACCATGGTTTTCTAATAAAAAAGTACTTTTTCTTATAGCACATCCTGATGATGAAGTTATGTTTTTTGGACCTTCAATATTTCAAATAAAAAATGATAATGAGATCTATCTTGTTTGTCTTTCTAATGGTTTTTTCAAAAAAAGAATTATGAAAAAATTAACATATGTTTTAGGAAATGCAGAAGGTTTAGGGGAAATAAGAAAAAAAGAACTCATTAAATCGTGCAATATTCTTGGAATTCTTCCACAAAATATCAAAATAGTTGAAAATAGGTTCTTAAATAACATAATTATTAGTTATAATTAACAGTTAATAGTCAATTACAAGATTCTATGACGTCATATTGGGATCCAAATTTTATTTCTCAACTATTATCGGAAATAATTGCTGATAAAAATATTGATATTGTGAGTTTTTGTTTGTTAAAAATAATACTAATTATATGATTAGTTAATTACTTTTGATCATTTTGGGATTTCAAAACATCCAAATCATATAGCATGTTATCATGGTGCCATATCATTTTTCGATTCGTTAGAAACACGGAAAACTTCTATCTATGTATTAACTACTGTTTCTATATTGCGAAAATATATTTTTTTTTTTGACTTATTTATTACTATGGCTTTATATTTATATTACAAACTTTTAAATACTAGTATTTTGAGGTTATTTAATAATAAAGATAGGAAAGATACTATATATTTTTTTATAAATTCCCCTTTTGATGTTTTTAATTTACAAAAAGCAATGATAGAAGGTCATTCAAGCCAAATGAAATGGTTTAGGTGGTTATATATATTTACAAGCAGATATATGTTGCTTAATGAACTGAAAAAGAAGAAGTGAAAGTTTTTTATTCTTTTTTAATAATATGGATTTGTCTTGATGGTTTCATATTTGATTTACAAAAAAAAGAAAAATAGGTATCAATATTTTATGGTGTGTAGAATAAGCATTTTAAAGAAATACTTTTTTATCTGTATTAACGTATTGTTTAGTTTTATTTCCATTTTTATCATATTTTCATAAATCACCCTATTTCAGTTTAATATTTAAAACTATAGTTAACATTATAGATTGATTGAAGTTTATTTTTTTTGGTATTTTTGAATTAAAAATATTTTTGAAAATTCAAAAAAAATGAATTTTGTCAAAATGTATTCTGGTTTTATTAATATGAACAATTTAATATGAAAGAGGTATTTAAATTCAAAAAAGATGGTAAATTTTATGATTCTTGATGAAGCTTAAATTTTAATTGTAAATATACACATATTTACAAATATGTTCTGATATAATAATGAATGAATGTTTTATATTAAATAAAACGTATATTTTTAATAAAATAAATATTCTCTGAAAAAGAATAATAATTGTCTAAAAATGATTTTTATGAATAAAAAATAAAATATATATCAAAAATATAAAAGTTTTAGAAACGGGTAATGAATTTATATTTCAGTATCTGTTATTTATTTATAGCAAATATTAATTTACAGATTATAATATATTATCGTATCTATGATTCGAAATATATTTTTTCAAAGACATTGGAAGAATTTTATAATAAAATTTTCAGAAAAGCAAAATAAAAAACTTGTATGTCTTTAAATTTTTCTAGATTTATTATTGATTTTTCAAGAGTTTTGTACGATTTCTTTATGATTTAAAATCAAAACAACTTGGAAGTCAAAATTTTAGACCTAAAACACATATTTCTTCTAATAATAATTTATTAGTATTTATGTTTCTATAATATCATCTTTAATTATAATTTAGTCTAAAGTAATTGCATTTTCTACAGCAGAATCTTATGATTTCTTAAATTTAAAAAGTGTTTTACCAAAAAATGCTATTTATTTACCAAAAAATAGTGCGTTTTATCTTCCAAAATGGTCATCAGATACACATTTTCATGATATATTTATATTTTTATCTGGATCTTTTGTTATTTGGGGTTCTATAGAAAAAAGCCAAGATTTTTTGAAAACAATAATACGCAATAAATTAACTAAAATTGAGATCAATTCTTATAGTAAATATAAAACAGAAGCTTTTTATTACAAAATAGATAAAAGCACGTTAGTTATACAATAAAAATGAATAAATATTAATTTATTTAAGAAAAACTTCTATTTCAGTTCAAAAGGATCTTATTATTATTGGAAATGATTTTAATCATGATAAATTGTTAAATTTAGAGACACCTTCTTCTGATAATATAATAATGGCACAATTGTCTTTTGCACAAAGTTTGGCTAGATCTAGCAAGTTAGCAGTTTTAGAAGATGAACTTGAAAGTTATTTAAATGATGTTAAAACTATTCCAGATTCTTTAGCATTAGGAAAAATTCCTCTTAAGAGACGTGAAATAATTCAAAAAACAGGAATTCTTCTCAGATTTCGTCAGCACTTTAATCTTAATCCAGAAAACTTTCTTGATCTTCCTGAATTTTATTGGGAAAATGTAAAATTAGAAGGTAATATGTTTTGTTTTATATAAAACACGACATGATTATTTAGAATGTTATTTAAAAACACTTGAAGCTTTAGATATAGATTTGAGATTAAATATTGTTAATACGAAACTTAATTATGCTACAGAATTACAATTTACTCTTAGGGAAGTATTGAGTGAAAATACAGCACATCGTCTTGAATTAATTATAACATGGTTGATTTTCATTGAAGTAATATTTGCACTTAGTAGCTATTTTGATATTCAAAAAAAACATATAAAATTACTTTAATTTTAAAAAAAGTATTTTACTTTTAGAGAAATGTTTTATTTTTAATAATATTTCAATTGAAAATTAAAAACAAAAAAATATTTAAATTGGTAGTAACATATTACTATTTCTAAATTTCATTTATTGATTAAAAAATAATTAAAACTATTAGTATGAAGTTATACATCCTTTCTCACTTCATCTAAAACATTTTGGTATTTTTTTGATAATATAGTAGATATCAGAAAAACAGCTAATATATATCTATGTTTCAGGAATGAAAAAGTATATAATGTAATAATGATTCTAAAAAAATATAAATCATTTATTACAATTTATACTTTTATATTAAACTTTAAATATTAGATAAATTTAAAATTTAAAAAAATAAAACTACTTAAAATAAGATTGACCAAGCAACTTAAGTTATTGTTAATATAATTAAAATAATTATATTTCAGAATTTCTTATCATTTCATCAACTTTTCTCGCCAAAATAATAACTTCACCTTCGCCTTCTTCCTGAATTTCTCTAGTAGATATGTTTTGAATTAATGATATAATTTCAGAACTTGTTTGAATTAAATTTATAAGTTTTTTATCTGAAACACATTAATTTTATAAAATAAGTAATTATACAACTACTTTCTGATTCTAGTAATTGCAAAAGTGTCCAAACTGCAATATGTTGGAATGTTATATCTTCGTTAGATAAAAAACGACACAAATAACCATGAACACCGTCGCCTGGCTCATTCCATGCATTAATAAATGGTATATAATCATTTGCTGTACAAGCCACGCTTTCTTTTTGATGACCAAAATTTTTACTTTTAGATGATAGATTACCTAATGCAGCAGCACTATTCCCTTGCACTTCAATACTTGGAGAACTTGTTAACATAATAAGAGCATCGCAAACCCCAAGAGACAACAAGTGTCCTTTTAAATTGTCTTAAAAGTTAAATATAGTCATGCATGATATTATAAAATTACCGCTAAGTGCAAGAACAGCAATACATGCTGTCATTTCACTTTGAATATTTACAGGCACATCAAGAATAAGCTGTTTGCATTTCTGCACCGCTCCTGCTTCAACAATTGCACATTTATTTCGTTCACTACTTGCTGCTAAATTTCTTAAAGTAGAAATAGCATGGCATTGAATTTCCTCATGAGTACTAGTTGAAAGGAGTTTTACTAGAGGTTTTAAAAACGAGGCATCAATAATAGGTGATTCGTTTAAAGGATGTATTGATATGTTTCGAATGCATGCAACAGAGGATAATACATGAGGAAAAAATGAAGATTGTAATAAACGAAGCAATGAAGGCAACCCATTAGCCTTTACTATTCCCAATTGATATTCTTCTATAAAATGTGTTAATAACATTTTGAACGTTTATGATATTTACCATCGGAAGCCAAGTTTCTTAATGCAAGTGCTGCTTGACATTGAACTTTTGGATTTGAAGAATTCATTAAAGATACAAGAAATTCAACGAGTTGTGGTTCTGTTTGACTCAACATTCTTCTGTTTGAGGCTAATAATAATAAGTCAAAATACATGACCTTTCATAAAATAAGTACCATCTACTGCAATATTGCTTAGAGCAGTAGTGCAATAGTACTGCACATCGACATCAGGTGAGGAAAGAAGAGATACAAGGGTTGGAATTGCCCCTGCATTAACCAATTGTTGTCTATTTTCATCTAAATATAATTAATTTAAATTAAAAATAGTGTTTTAAAATAATAGATTACCTGAATGAGTCATATTTAAAAGAGCACCAGAAGCATTTCTTTGCACTCTTGTATCTCTAGATTTGGCTAATTTAATTAAAGGATTTAATGCGCCTGAATTGGCTATTTTTGTTTTGTTCTCATCTATAAAATAAAAAAATGTTAAACAATACAAATAATATGCTCACCATGAGTTGTCAGATTAGTAATACATCCTACTGCATTACATTGAACTTCCACATTAGTAGATGACATTTGCTCTATTAAAGGCCCTAAGCCTCCCATTTTAACAATTAATGATTTGTTTTCCACTAATTTTATATTTAACTAATATAGTAACAAGTAAAAGAATATTACTATTAACTGCTAAGTTTCCCAATGCAGCACTTGCAGCTCTTTGAACTTCAACATCAGAACTTCCAAGAAGGAATATCACTGGCTCAAGTACATCTGCACCTACTTCACATATCTCTTTGCTCATCAATCATACTGTGTATATCAAAAACTTATTACCCTTTTCTGTTATTTCCGCGAATGCAAGTGCTGCACTCCTTTGAAGATCAAGGTTATCAGAATAAACAAGTGTTGTAAGTGCAGACAATGGCTCGCTACTGAAGAAATTAACATCTGGTCTCTAGAAAAACTATTAGCTCAAGCACCCATTAAGATGCTTTTTAGACTACACTTTCAAGATATTGTAAAAGATCCGAAACAGCTTCTCTTTCTCTATCTATATCTCGATGTTAATTTCCCTTTTCTATAAAGAAAATGCTATGCATATACCTTCTAACAAAGGTTCATAAAGTGTTGTTTGAGATTGTCCTAAGTATTGTTAATTATATAATAAAATCTTCCATAAACATTTGTTAATGCTACTAATATACCTTTGAAGCAATCACAATCAAAACACCATGAAAAAATGCCCATCTAAAATACTTCTTTTTATACAAAATATAGGTATATGCTTCTTTATATGTTTTAATCCTTTAAAATTTTTAAATTCCCATAAATCATGAAAAATCTACTATTTTTTCGGAGAAAAAACACTTCTTATCAGAAAAATTACTACAATGTCATCAAGATCTTTTTTCTGGTTATATCTATGCTTTTTTTATCTTTTTTATCCTTTTTAAAATTATTTCTATGAAAAGTTGATATTCTGTCTGTTCATTCGAAATCTCGAAGTATAACGTAATTTACAATGTTATATTTATCACGTATCAAAAATGCTTTTAATAACACAAAAAAAATACAAAAAGCTAGTTTATCTTAATTAAACTTAATGTTTATTATAAAGTTCTGTATTTCTTTAAAACAAAAGGTCACTGCCTTTGACCAGAACGGGACTTGAACCCGCAACCTTTAGATAATACCAATATTGGAATCTAACGCGGCTACCAATTGCGCCACCCAGTCTTTGGCAGGGAAAGAAAGGTATGTTTTTTAAATATTTATGATTAAAATTAGATTGTTTTGGAAATATTTTTAAAAATACAAAAATTTTTAAAGAAAAAAAAATGTTTCTAAGTATAAATAATGAACGAATATATATTTTATGTAGAATTTTTTATATGTATTTGCAATATAATACAAGTAGAAATAAGAGAATATTTAAAAAACGATAAGCTTTATCGATATCAAAAAATATTTACATAATAAAATGTCAATATAAGACAATTTCAAAGGATTTTTAGAATAAATAAAATAAAAAGGATTTTATTGTTATTGGCTATTTTTTTTTCTATGGAAATTATTTTTTACGGATAAAATTGAAGACTTTATTAATAAATTGTTTGAAAATGAAAATATGGACAATGATTATTGGAATTGGAGTGCTACTATTAATAGTAGTCTTTATTGATTATTCATGGGCGTTAGTAGCATTGTTGTTTGAGAATTTCAAGTCAGTGGCTATTCGTGAATGGAGTAGTTCATATTCAGAAGATTATAAAATAAACATGAAAGAAGTTATTCCACGTATTATTCATCAAACGTGGAAAAATGAGACAATACCGGAAAAATGGTCAGATGCATATGATCATTGTAAAAAATTGCATCCAAATTATGAACATATATTATGGACTGATGAAAAGGCACGTAATTTCATTGCACAAGAATACCCGTGGTTTCTCCAGCAATATGACAAGTATCCTTATACAATTCAGCGAGTTGATTCACTTCGATATTTTATTCTTGTTCGTTACGGAGGTATATATATTGATCTTGACATTGTATGTTTTTTACTTGATTATACATAATTAAAAAATGTTTCGAATAGGAATGTCTTCAGCCCCTTGATCCTTTACTTTCATACAGCGCATGGCTTCGCACAACGAAACCTACTGGTATTTCAAATGATGTCATGGGATCTATGCCATATCATCCATTTTTTCTTTATGTTATTAACCATTTAAAATCCGCCTCTCGAAATTGGATTTTTCCATATATTACTGTTATGGCAACAACAGGTCCTTTGTTTCTTTCTGTCATGCTAGAAAAATATATGCATTATTTGCCGTCAAATACAATTACAACAGAATATGTTCGTATTATTACATCTGATATTTCAAATCAAACATTTAAGGATTTTCATGGTAGCACTTGGCATCATAAAGATGCACAGTTTTTTTTTTGGGTATTTATATCATATTTTATATAATTATTATATCTTATATTTATAGCTTCAGCGTTATTGGATTTTTTTAACTATCAGTAGTATAAGTTCAATATTTTTTTGCATTTTTTATCTCATTAAAAGAAAACAAAACCAATATTTAAAGCATAGAAAAAAGGTATGTTTTTATAACGAAGAATCAATTTAGTTTAATTTACACGTTAATACTTTTCACAAAAAATTTTAGAAAAAATTATATTTTTATAGAAAAAACAAATCGTTTTAAAACATGTTATAATGTTTTAAATATATTTTATTTTTTTTATTTTTAAGCACACATAATTTTCCTTATTTTTCACATATTTTTTATATTTATATCTTTGATTTCTGCGTTAATATATTAATTTTTAAAAAATCTTTAAACTTTTAAAATGGAAAAACAATTTATAGGACTCAAAATTGAAGTTATATTAAATGATAATACAGTTGTCCAAGGACAAATGACAGGCGTTGACTCTGTTAATCGTTGTCTCTTTCTTAAAAATAGTAATTCCCAAAATATAAAAAATAATCATTGTCTAATGATGTATTTTCTGTAAAATAGTTTTCTTTAAGTCAACTGGGAAATATATGCATGAAATGCGTATAGATGGCTCCAATATTAAAGATTTGAATTTTATATCATCTTTTAATACAAAAAAAAAGAAAAAAAAAACTTCTACTCCTCTTATAGATCCTGCAATTATTTCTGTATATACATTGGCTTATTATAGAAACTTGTATAACATTTATATAGACGTCTAATCATATGCAAAATTTATCCTTTCAGGAATCGTCATTTTCTTCAAAAAAAGTATTTTTTTTCCTATTCTTTCTATTTTTGATGCAGTATGTTAGTCGAAAAAAGATCCAACATTGCTTTCTTTATCACCTCATTTGCATGAAAAGTCTGGTAATTTTGAGTTAAATTATTCTAAGTCAAAAAATACTTCAAATAAGTATGTTTATAAAACATATAATCACAAAAAAAAAAAATTCACCAATGCTATGCAAAAGGATTGTTGTCAATTCAAGCATGTAGATCATGATGATTGGATTAATGAAGATGTTAATAAGTATCGTGATGAGGAATTTGATTTCCAAGGGAATCTTGGAAGATTTGATAAACATAAAGTATTTTCAGAAATTCGGAAATCAAATATAATGGCATCAGCTCTAGGGCCTACATCTAACAAATGTTCATCTAAAACTGAGCTACTTAATGATATAGCTGTATCTACTATGCCTACAAAAAAAAAAAAATCATTAATTGAAAATAATCATTCCATATTTAAGACAAATGGAGATGAAAATAAACTTAATAGTGAATTTTTTCATTCGAATCGCATACTATCTAGTGGATATGATAAAAGTTCTGCTCAACAAAAAATATATAATCATAACTTCAATAGTCAGCAATCCTTATCTGGTTTTGATAAAGTTAGTAGGAAGATTAAGAAATTACGAAATATAAAAAATAATCTAGAGTGTCCTTGTATAAAACCATCTAAGGTATTTCATTATTTCTAATTTTCATTATTTTTAATCATAAATAAAGATGATTGAAGCTGAATATATTTCAAGTAAAGTATTTTGTTTTTGATATTCTAAATTTTACATACTATAGCTCTTAATACTGGTATTTCAAATGAAATGGTAATAGAAAATGCCGCGAGAGGAATATCATTTCTAGTTGCTCGACTTTTAAATGATTTTTCTAAATCCAATCAAAAGAGAAATAACTCTTTTACTGTGATAATTTTAGCAGGTAATAATCAAACAGGAACATATGCTACTGCTGCTGGAAGACAACTATGCAACCATGGAATAAAAGTTATAACTGTTATTGTTAATGAAAATATGGAAAAACAAATGCTAACTGTTTGCAAAACATTATTTATTTGCTTAGTAAACTAATATTGAGTTAGAGTTTGCAAAATTTTTCAGATGCAGGAGGGAAGATTGTTTCAACAGATGAATTATTTAGGATTTCTAAATCATTTCAAACTCCTGAATTAATTATTGACGCCATTTTTGGTTGTCATTGTTCTTTGGCAGATATAGTCGATGATAATGTTCGAAATAAAATTCACTGTCTTATTGAGTGGGCTAATCAATCTGAATCAAATGTTATATCATTGGATCTACCGAGCGGTTTAGATATCGTTACAGGTAAAGTGTTTCTCTGATATGTATCGTTAACTATATAAAATAAATATAGGCATTCCTGTTTCTCCGCCTTATTTTCTAAAGTCTAAATGGGTTTTATCTCTTGGTCTTCCCAAAACAGGACTTCTTTTTGCTCTTAGATCAAAATACGTAACAAAAGACTTATTTTTAGCTGATATAGGAATTTCTCGGAAAGTTTGGAAAAAACTAGGTATTGGGAAACGAGTTAAAACGTTGTGGATAGGTCAAGATTGGATAATAAAAATGAGCTTTTCATAGTAAACTTATAAAAACAATATTAATTTTATTAATATTTATTATATATCAATCATATTTATTTTTATTTTTGAACAGTTCCCAATGAATTATTAACAATACAATATTCAGTATTGACTAGTTTATTTAAAATAATTTTTTTTAAAGATATTTTTTAAATTTTTGTAGTATAGCACGATCTCCGTTCAAAGTTTTATAAAAAAAATTAAAATTTAAAAAATGGAGAATGATCAAGGTGTTTTAGTTGATTTATATGTTCCAAGAAAGTGGTAAGTTTGTATTTAGAATTTTTATGTTTTTTTTTGCATTTAAAATTTGTTTTTTCTTAGTGCTGCAACAAATCGTTTGATTAAAGCAAAGGATCATGCATCTATTCAAATTAATATCTGTGATGTAAGTTCCGACGGAAGACAGATCCCTGGAAAAGATACAACATATGCTTTATGTGGGTTTGTTCGTAGTAAAGGTGAAAGTGATGACTGTATTAATCGGTTAGCAACACGTGATGGTTTATTGAAAAAGTATGTAAAAACTAAATATAAATTACAACTAAGTATTTTGTAGTGTCTGGTCATATCAGAGATGATTTGTAGATATAAGTTGTGTTTTTTTTTTATTTCAGAAATAATAAAAACTATTTAATTTAACTTTATATATTTTCCAGGAGTATTAAAAAAACGAAAAAAATATAAAATATGAATAAAATATGGAAATATATTTATAGGATTTGCTAGGCTGGTGTTTTTAGATCACTTCCCAGTCTTTTTCATGCGGCAACAATACATGTGTATTTGATTTTTATATCATTACTTTGATCTTTGTGCCGCCATACCAATCTCGCTTTTGAAAGCCCTCCGCTAAGAGTACAAGCTGGATGGACAGATACGGGCGAAACAGATTGTATCTTTTTGTTAAAGATGCTTTTTATGTATTTTTCTTTTTTTTTCCGTTTATAAGATTTGTTCACCTTTAAATTTATTGTATCGTTAAACCAAAAGCTTGATATCGAGTTGATATTGATATATTTAAATAGATGCAAATAGATCAAGCAAATTTACTAGATTTTGAACCAAAAATTCTTGTTTTTAGTGGAGGATCTGGAGTAAATGATTTGGTTTCATCTTTTCAAGCTATTTCTCCTCTATCAACATATGTTTTGCCAATTAGTGACAATGGAGGGTAAGTTTTTTGGAAAAAAAAACATATTGTTGAAGCTTTTTTAGATCTACGTCTGAAATTCTTCGTATTTTTGTAGAGAAATATCTTTTTTTTGGAAAAAAATGAAGCAATTAACATATTTTTATAGGGTGGTATTGGCATAGGTGATATCAAATCAAGGCTCATTAGATTAATACCAGAAGACAATAAAAATATGGAATTGTTGCATATTAAACGATTATTAAAGCACCGTTTGTCCATTGATACTAAAGAAGCATATTATGAATGGCAAAAGGTCGTAGAAGGATCACATATGTCTCTATTCTCCGTTCTAACATACGTATATGTTTAACATGAGATAGTTTGTGGGAGAATATTTCATCTGAAAAAGTTCAATTGATACGAATGTTTTTTGTTTATTTGCAAACAGAATTGACAAAACGTATTAGACATAATTTTCAATTTAATTTCAGCAATGGAAGTACAGTTATATTTTTCCTTTTAGCATTTTGTATTAATAACGGAAATTAGGCTTGGGTAATTTTTTTTTAACAGGTGCCAATTTAGTAAATCAAGTTTATTTTTTTATTTTAAAAATGACTGACCTATTAGTTTTTTGGATCATTGGAAAGTGCTATTTTTTTGTTTCGAAGTATTACACATATTCATGCCCAAGTATTACCTGTTATTAATACTTCTTTCACCCATCATATCGCAGCAAAATTAAAAAATGGAATGGTCATCTATGGACAAAATCAAATCTCGCATCCTTCAAATTGTGGTATTTTAAGTAATGATTGCATTGATAATAATATGAAGAACGAAAATTATGGAAATTTTTCACAGTATGATTTGCATGCTTGATTGTTGATTGTTTTATAATATATTTTATAGCATTCCTTTAATTCTTCAACAAAATACTCTTGTTCAAAAAGATAATAACGTTAATTTACCATCCCCTATTGATCAGATTTATTATGTTGATTCTTATGGTAACCGAATTTATCCGAACATAAACCCTAAGATTTTATCAGTAATTAAGAACACAAATACAATTATTTATGGTCCTGGATCGCTTTATACTAGTTTGCTTCCTTGTCTAATAGTCAATGGTGTAGCTAAAGCAATCCTGGATTCACCTCAATTGATATACAAGATTGTTTTTTTAAATGGTTCAACTGATAGAGAAACAGGCGAAGAGTTTACAGGTATGGACTTTATACGGGCCTTGATAACTGGGCTTGTTACTCACTTAAAACCAATTGATCAAGAAATTGATTTTGAATATTGGATTCCTAAGTTTATTACCCATATTATCTATATTCGAGGCAAAGATACACTCTCAATAGATGAAAATCAAGCACGTCAATATGGATTTAAGTGTATTGGTATTTATGGATATGAAAATGAAAATAATCACGGTATGCTTTATGATGCTAAAAGTGTTCACAGAACATTAAAAGCCATCCTGTACAATCAAAAACGAGGATTACGACAACGTATAAGAAGCTAGTAGTGTAATATTTTGTTTGAGTATACAGTGAAAAAATCAGTATATAATAAATATTTTTCAACAAAATATAAATATCGACTGGATCGATTATATTTATATTTATTTATATTTGTATTTATATAAACATGTGAAAATTTGTGAAAAACTATATTAGTTGATATCATTTTATATTAATTTACATTAATTCATTTCAATTTTGATTTTTAACTTCATAAGAAAATATTTATATACTAAAAAGAATGTAAATTTTGTCGTTCCATAATTTGAAAGCGCGTATTTTGCTGAATTTCTTTGAGACGTTGTCCAATTCCTTCTTGCATTTCTTCAGATGGACCTTTTTGCATTAATTCTTGTAAGCCGAGGTCCCGCCATGCAGGCTCTGGCGGTTTTTGTGCTCGGAGAATGCCATTCATTGTTTGTTGATTCGGAACTATTATTAATTAATTAATATAGTGTAAAATAACAAAATTGACCATCATCATCGTCAGGATGTGGTGGTTGATGTTGGGGAGGTATAATAATATCTATAAATAAAATTACAAGGAAACTGTATTAAATAATAATAATAAACCATCGTCTGGAAGTTTATCTGCACACCATTCTTCTATATAATCTACAATTTTTGCTTGATTAAAGTGAATATAATTTCTTTGTGAATCCATTAGATTAAATAGGATTATGAAGAAATAAATAAAAAAGAGAAAAAAAAACTAGAAGTTGGATTAGAAAGATAAAAAATAGTACCATATTTTGAGGATATATTTACTTGATCTTTTTATTAAAAAATATTTTTTTGGAAAAATAAATAATTATTGTTGAAATAAAAATTCGATTTTTATATTTGAAAGTAAACTATAGAAAAAAACAACATTTTACATACTATTCCTTCGTACTAATTGTTTATTTAGATTCTTTTTTTATCATAAGATATAAAAAGACAAATTAAATATAAGTTATCTAGATTTTTGATATTTAATGTTCAATAGTTTTAAAAGAAAACAAATTAATCTTGAATAGTACTAATCTAAATAATTATAAATGATTTTTTATTTAAATAACGCACTTAAATATTTTTTATTTAAATAGATGTATTTAAAAAATATTCAGATATATATAAATGTAATAAAACACTATTTTTTGATATTAAAATTCTTATTTAAAACTAAAAAAATTAAATGGTTTCAACATAATGTTTTTAAAAAGATATCAATTGGGATATTTACAGAAATTTTTTAAAGATCTAACTATATAGTTTTCTGATAAAAATTAAAATATTGTTTTAAGTTATAAAATTATCCCTAAATAAATGAAGCGTTATTTCAATGAATAAAAAATAAATATATAGGCTTTTAGGAATTTTTCTAAAATATTTTACGACTGTTAAAAAAATTAAAATCTTATTTTGTATATTATTAGCTAAAAATCACAAAGATAAAAAATAATATTGAATAATTATGTTATATAGATAGATTTTTCATTGTTGTTTATAAGAAATATGTTTTTTGTTCTTTTTTTAAAAAACTTTTTAAAGATTTATTTCTTTTTTCTGAAAAAAATAAAAATATGTTTCATCAAAAACAATTCATGTTAAAATGGTCAAAGACATTTAATACTGTGGTTTACTATATCTTCATTTATTCGATCAACATTATTGCGTTATCTCGATTTTAAGAGATGGAAAATATATTTTTTAAAACATCTTTATTAACTCGAGTTGAAGGATCTTGTATTTATGAAGAAGGTATATTAGATATTTTTAATATTTTTCTTTTTTTTGTTTAAAAAGATTTATTTTTGACAAAAATAGGTCCAAACAAGATTCTTTGTGCTGTTATTGGCCCATCAGAGACAAAAACACGAGATGAAGTAATTGGAGAAGCTACAATAGATGTAATTGTAAGACCTGATGTAAGGGGATCAAGTATTTTCCTTTTCTAATTTTATTTATTTCATTTTTCATATTTTTAGGTACAAAAGATATTCAAATGGAACAAATTATATGGAAAACTATATCACCAATGATAATGCGGACAATGTATCCTCATACACTCATTCAAATGGTAATTCAAATTATTTCTCGTGAAAAATCTGAAAATGTTATTTTTCTTAAAAATAAAATTGTTATTGATTAACAAATAACAGATAGTATCATTGCTTGCAGCTATATTAAATACAACATTTATATCGCTTCTTGATTCTGGTGTTGCTATGACAAATACATTTTCTGCTGTATCATTAGCAGTTCTTTCAAAAGAGGGTGAAACATCTATTATTTTAAATCCATCTTTAAAAATATTAAATGTATGTTATAATCATATTCTACAAAAAGAAAATAAATAAAGTAACAGGATGCTACAAGTTCTCATGTTGTGTGTTATGCATTTCCAGATGAAAAACTTATTTTATGTGATAGTATAGGCTTTTTTACAGAAAATCAAGTATATAAGATGAATTATTGAAGTTAACTAATAGAAATAGTTTATTGAAATACTATCAAAAGCATTAATTGCATGTAAAGATACTCATGAAAGAATAAAAGCGACAATTATAGAAAAAATGAAAGAAAAATAAAGATTTTATGGTTAATACGAACATCATATATAATTATATCTATTTTTGCTTTATATTACAAAACACCATTCTAATATATTCGGACAATAAGTCTACATGCATCTGGTATTTATATGTTTTTCACATTTATCTACGGACTACTTTTAAGATTTATGCAAGATAATTATATATACTAGGGCTTCCTTCTTTTTCTATGTATTCCTTTTCCAAAAGTTTTTCAATAGCTAACTCTACTTCTTCAACTGATGTAATACCTCTTTGTTTTAATACATTTATAGTTGTTTGAACCAATTCTGTATGATTACACTTTTTTTTTACTTTCATTATTCGGACAATTGTTGCTTGGGTTTCAAATGCTCGGTCTTTCTGTATATTTTTATGAATGATTTTGTTTTCTTCTGATGTTTCTTTTATTTGAACTTGGTTAATCTTAATTTTAAACAATTTTTCTGAAAATGAAAGATTAACCATGAATAGGTCTGTAGTATTTATATTTTTTCCTTTTGGAATTTTTAAAAGTATTTTAACTTTACCACATGCCAATGATTGTAATGTCCGAATCAATTCTTTATCTTTTAAATTTGTAGAATTTTTTATTTCATTATATGATAATGTTTCATTATCAGGGATATTGTTAAATAAAAGTATAACTACTCCTTGAAATAAGCTAACATTTAATTCTTTTTTACCCTTTCAATAAATTAGTATTTTCTAGTAATATATAATAAATAAAATAATACTTTTGGAAAATCAGCTTTAATAATACAATGTCCCAAGTTATGTCTCCATGTTAATTTTTTACCACTTTGTTTAGAAAAATAAAAAGACGAAAATAAATTTAACTCATTCATCATTTTCTCTGGCAAATTTATAGAAATATTAGGATAGGGAGGCCAAAACGCTTGTGAAAGAATATTTACATATAAATTTAAATTTGATGAATTTTCCTGAGCAAATTTCGAATTCTTATTTAATTAACATATACATGTATACAAACAATGCAAACCTTATAAGAGATCATAAAATTTTTTGAAATATCTATATCTTTAAACATTCCTTCCAGCTTTTGTGTAAATCCTGATCCGCACTCTAAAATATATAAAAATCAAGTATTAAAATTATAATAAAATAATACCTGTTTTAAGTTTCATTAACATAGTTTTTTCTGCATCAGCACTTGCGCTTTTATTGAGTAATAATCTTTTGGCAAGATCTTTTTTATAAAATGCTTCAAAAGTATCTTTTCCTAAATACATTATTTAAAGTTATAATTATATATATATATATGTATATGTATACCCTGTATAAACCTAAAAAGCTCTAATACTTTATCCATTTCTTTTTCGAGAGATTTTTCATCAAAAGACTTATTACCAGTGCGTAATATGTTATCAATGTGTTTAGCTAATAATTCAGATGGATTATTGATAGAACTGTTAATAAAAAATTCTAAACACTCTCGAAGTGTCTGAATAAACGACTCATTTGATGAAAAACATTCAAAAATAATAGAATTTAAAGTAGAATGAAACTTTAAAAGTGAAGGTATTATTGATGAGTCATCATTAGGATCTAATATTAAAGTTTTACAAGTTTTCTTTCAATGTTAAATATAATCTTCAAACATATTTTCCTTACTTTAATATACTCTGCCCAATGAAATTTAATTAAATCTACTTTATTAATAAGTCTTAATAACATATATAAGTCTTTTAAAGATTCAACTTTTTCTTTAACAATCAATTCCTCAAAGCTTATATTAATTATATGTTCAGAATGATTTTCGATTAATTGAGTTTTAATAACATGAATAACTTTTGATTTTGTTTGTTCTAAAAAAAATTCACTACAAAAATTCTCTTCTTTATTTAGCGTTTTTTTAATATAAGACAAATATTCATCCGGAAATCCACTTTCTATAGATCTTAATGCTTCATTACTATAATATATTTCAGTAGCTTGTATAAACTTTGGCTCAAATAGAGATCCATAAAGGTTTAAAGAACTTATCATTTTTATAGAAGATTGTAACAAAATAATATTAGGTGCTTTCATGAAATCTAAAGAATATGATCGAATAGTTGCAATTATAGTAAAAATATCGGAGAAAAAAAGATCGTTTATAGATAAATCCATAAAAAGATGTTCACGAAATAAACTTACTCCAGTATCCCATATGGATGACAATCCAGGTGTAATAAGTAGAAATGTACGATCGAAATAAAAAAAAATACTTCTAATCATAGAAATTTGCTCAATCCAAATTTTCCAACCCTCATCAATTATAATCCTGACAATGTCACCTTCTACATGTGCATATGATGTAATCTTTTCCAGAATATTAGATAATAACAATTTGATTGACTCTCTTGATCTAGATTCCAAAAGGCGGTAGCATTTTATAGCCCAAGGGTCTTCATGATTAGAATGGTTAAAAGCTTTACATAAATTTTCAACGCCTTTATAAAGTTCCTGAAGGCTCCATTCAATTTTCCTATTTTCAAAAATATTTAAAAGAGTAGTATCAAGACGTTGGAGGATATCATTATAGTATTTTTCTTGTGATTCTAAAGATGTTTTTCGAAAATTTTTAACCGTTAGTTTTTTAAAAGTATCTGCAGATTGTATAATGTTTTTTTTTTCTGGAAAAGCCGTTAAATCAACAACTTTGGACAAATTTGGAGGATTTATATGTGTTTCACCATCCGATGAATCCTTTTCGCTATATTTATCCCAATGAATTTTTTGGACTTTATGTTTTTCTGTTGCGGATGCCATATCCTCTGAACATCGTTTTTTTTGCCTTTTAAATTTTGGATTTTTTCTTTTTTCTGAAAAACTCATTAAAATACATTAAAATAATACTTTTTTTCAAAATTGTATAATTTTTTTATGATTTAATATTAAAAATCATGTTAAACCTTATCATGAAGTGCCGTTGTCAGAGCAACCATACCTAAGATAATTTTTATACTTTATTTTATCAGTATTACCATAGAAACTAATATTTTAGCAACTGTTGTCTTAGTTACTGTAACCTTAGTAACCTCTCCGTATAACTTTGTAACCTCGACTTTTTTTAATAATAATAAATGGATGACAATATAGTAATAAAATAAATTAATAAGTAATATATATATTTATTAATGGAGCATACTATTTAAGACTTCTTTTTATGTTTTTTTTTTTTTTTCTAATGGGGTTCATTAAACGTTTTCAACCAATAAAAAATATGATGATTTGTATTCAAATGTTAGCATTGATTGATGTGATAAACGAGAAAATTTTTGAAATATATCCTTGTTCTGGACCATCAATGTTACCAACACTAAATGCTCACGGAGATCTGTTGGGAGTTGATAAATGGCATGGAAAGAATGGACGAGGATGTCGAGCAGGAGATATTATCGTTGCAATTAAGCCAGGGACGACAAATATCCGAATTGCAAAACGGATTATAGGAATGGTATGTGATTTTTTCAGTAAATATATATTTCAGTGTTTATAAAATAGCCAGGTGATGTTATTTGTAAAGATCCTTTAATGAGTCGTGCCGAATTTATTAAGGTAGATTTTTTATAATAAATGTCGATGCATTAGCTTAAACGATGTAATATAGGTCCCAGAGGGCCATGTGTGGGTAATGGGTGACAATTTGCTTCATTCCTTAGACAGCCGAAACTATGGTCCTCTTCCTATGGCACTGATTAAAGGAAAAGTTGTTTGTAGAGTTTTACCAGATTTCAAATGGTTTAAAAATGAACTTTCTCCGCTTTCTACGACTTTTTCTTAAAAAATGAATGTTTGATCCTTTAAAATATAATTTTTACGTTTAATAATTAATGATTTTACTGTAATGTACAAATATTTATTCAACATATATTTTTAATGATTAATTAACATCTTTTAAGCATGGTTTTATAAGGTGGCAACTTCATGGATAACATAATTTTATCTACGTATTCATCCCAAAGACTACGCCAAAAATGGACTCCAACAATTTTAAAATGATTCAAAGATGCAAATTCACGAATATCAAACCGGTCTCTTTCAATAATAGAATTATTTGAATTTTTTTCTGTTTGTTCAAAAACGAGTAACGTATATCGATGGTATAAACTACCTTTTTGTGGATGTGGAGGAATATAAGAGGCTAAAATAGTTGCAATAGATGGTTGTACAAGTGTATTATTGGGAGAAATTGGAATGTTGGAACTAAAATTAGTTAATATTTTGTTTTTTAACAAAAAACCATACATAAGCCAATGAAGATATGTTTTGAATGAATCTTTCTCTAGATCAGGGACATCTTGTATATATTAGTCTAATAACAAGATAAATAGGATTCAACCTAAATCAATTAGAGCAATTGTATAAAGCTTTTCAGTGTCTGAAAAGGGATTGATTTCTATAGTAGGTTCAGTTTCAGAGATATAATTAGGAACAAATTTTCCTGGTTCAAGTTCTTCATTGTTAAATCGAAGAAGAATTTCTGCAGTAGGCTTAAATCTTCCATACGCATCAGGTATAACATACATCTGTTCTACACGCTGCATTAAAAGATGATATGGTTTTTTCATCCATTTTTGTTCAGTTAAATAACGATAAACAGGAATGGTCATATCCACTAGATAGTTTAAATATTCTTTCTTTTCCCTGTATAAAAATTTTACCATCGTTATTTTTAAATCTCCATCTTATTTCAGGAACATTAATATCTGCCAATATTTTAAGTTGATTTAAATATTTTTTTAAATTTGTTAATTGTGCTTCTTTATCTTTAGTGTTAGAATCTTGAAAATAATATTAGTTAGTATTAAAAAAATCTCAGATTTTACATTTTATTTTATATTCTATTTTAGATTCTGTTTTTTTAATTTTTTCAAGTTTTTCTAGACGATCTGCTTCAATAATTTTTAAAGCTTCATCATACGCTTTATTAACTCCCAATTTTGGAGCCAAATAAGTTAATCTGGGATACTTTATTTGACCATTTTCCTTCCTAGATTTATCCTGAGATATAGTAGAATCGGATTGTAACGATAAATTTTGTGATTCATTTATTAAAGATTTATTTGATTTAGATGGTATACTTATAAAACGTATATAATAAGATAAATTTATATGCTTCAAACTTTTTCTAGAATATCTTAGTTAATTTTCTGGAAAAAAGTGGAATACTTTATAAAAATTAAATTTGCATTTACTTTATAGAATGTTTTATAAATTTGATATGAAAAATAATTCATTTTGAAAATTATTTGATAAATAAAATGTTAAGTAGACGAAAAAACTACAAAAGCATGTATTTTAATGTATATTTGGCTTTTTTTTTCATATTCTGTCAAAATAAACTTTTCCATCATTTTGAGGTCGATAGCTTTCATAAAAATTAAAAAATAAGTTTATATAAATATTATAAATTCCAAATGATATACAATAAATAATTTTTCAAAATATGTAATTATTCTATTCTTGTTTTTTCCTCAAGCCATTCAAGTGCTTTACGTTCAATAATAATTCTTTCTTTCATTAAAAGATCTTTAACAGAAACTTCCTTAACATTTCGAACAATACAATGCTTTCCAAGATTTGCAGTAGAGTATATAAAGTTTTCTCTACGAGCATACATGATAAAGACTGTCCCACCACCATCATAATCCCAGCCATATGTCTTTATCACGTTTACCATAGCTTTTGTTTTATGTGTTGGCAATTCAAATGTATGATTAATAACAATGATTTGTCCTCTTCTGTATCTAGCAGATAATGCTGTTCGCATAGCTAAATAATAGATTTTACGTGGAAGTTTTGTAGAAAAATCACGAGGTTTAGGTGCATGTGCAAGACCACCTAACTTGTCAAAAATAGATAAATATCTAGAAAAATTGACCTCCTCTTATAGTTGGGGATCGAATATCTCCAAGACGAGCACGACCTGTGCCTTTTTGTGGACGAATCTTTCGATTTGAGCCACGAACATCTGCCCTATTTTTTTTGCATGCAGTTCCTTGTCTTAAATTATCTGCTTCATAGACTACTGCACGATGAAGAATATCTTTTCTAAGAGGAAGATTGAGAAAGTTTGCAGGGAACATTTGAAAGCGTACAGGTTTCATATTAGGAAAAGAGTAAAGAGTTGTAAAAACTTGAGAAAAAGCATCTAAGTGCGTGTAAACAAAACCTAATCTTATTTAAAGAATACTAAAACCGTATTTTGTATGAGATAAAGGTATTAATGTAGTTTGTACTGAATATAATCTAATATTTATTCTTTGAACCTAAAATAATTAAAAAGTTAGTTATTTTAAACGGAAAAAAACACTACAAAAGGTTTAAATACTCCTTTACACAATCTTTTATTTAGTATATATATTATATTCCATAATTTTGCCATAATATAGTATCAAATGCCCCTTTTTCTTCATAAAATCTTTTTTTGTAACGTCTTAATGATTGACAATAGTATCTTCGATTTGGAGATTGGGGTTAACGACAAAAAAAAAGAATAAAACGTTTTTTTCTAGATATGTTTAATTGAATGGAAAGATTTTTTCTAGCAGCTAAAAAAGCTGTTCCTTTTTTTAAATATACATATCTTTACTTTTTTTTTTTAAGAAAATATACACAGGTAGTGATAAATAAACTTTTATTATGATTGATGACTTATTTTTGATGAGAAGAAAGTAAACTTTTCTGCAATGAAAAGTGTAGTTAATGTAAATATAAAGTTTTTTGAAAGTATGTTTATTTTTTCAGAATGATGTATTATTTGATAATGATTTGGGATTACGGATGATTACTTTGAATAGACCGAAAAAATTAAATGCTTTAACTAAAACAATGATAAAAAATATTTATGAAAAGCTCATAGTTATAAGAAATTTCTAAGTACGTTCATTGAGGCTGATTATTTAAAGGAATGGAGGCGATCACCATTGACTATGATTGTTTTACTTCGTGGAATAGATCATCGGGCATTGTGTGCAGGTGGTGATGTTGCAGGTATATTGGAATGTTGTAGATACAGGAAGGATTTTTATATTTGTCAGCTGTTTTAGAAATGTGTCGATCTGATTCAGAAAATGGGTATAAAACAGCTGTTGAATATTTTGAGCAAGAATATCGTCTTAATTACCTTATTGCTACCTTTCGTGAAAAACCTTATATTTCATTAATGGATGGGATTACAAGTGAATATTTTGTATGTATGTAAAGTTTAATATTTAATTTATATTAGTGGGTGGAGGAGCGGGTTTATCTATTCATGCACCTTTTAGGATTGCAACAGAAAATACTGTTTTTGCAATGCCAGAAACGGATATTGGATTTTTTCCAGATGCTGGATCGTCCTTTTTTTTATCTCGAATGGATGGTGAAATTGGAAAATATATTGGAATGACAGGTGAACGTGTTTATGGTTTTGATACATTGTAAGTTTTATTTTTAACATAATGTTTTGTCCTAATTTAAATAGAATTTCTGGCATTGCTACACACTATGTACCTTCAAATAGATTAGAATCTCTTGTTTCAAGATTGTCTGAATTGAATACTGATGACAGTAGTAGCATAGAATATTTTAATATTGTTGATAGAGCGATTGATGAATTTTCTGGCGAACCTCCTAGAAATTATAAGTATGAACTTGGTGGAGAAATACGTGAAGCAATTGATAGGTAATTTTCTAAATTATTATGAATTATAAGTCAACATATGGAAAGATGTTTTAAATTTAAAAAAATTGAACAAATTTTTAACGCTTTAAAAAAAGAAAAAACAGACTGGGCAGAAATGACTATTGGCAAACTTAACCAGCGTTCTCCTACTAGTATTAAGATTGCTCTACGTGAAATACAAGAAGCAAAAAAATGGAATATTTTGGAAGCATTTAATAACGAACTCAATATAGCTAGTCATCTTCTTGTATTTAATTTATTAGCTAATTAATTGCTATTGCTTATATATTTTAGAGAAGACATGATTTCATGGAAGGTGTTGAAGCAAAATTAATCCGAAAACCTCCTGTTTTACCTGTATGGAATCCGTCAAAAATTTTAGATGTTCCTGACAAATTGATTGACACTTTTTTTGAAAATCGTGATGATGCTCCTCGGTTAAATATATCTAATGATATTTTGTCTGTTCACTATCAAAAGTATCCATATAATTATGGTTTACCGAAAGAATCCGATCTTGAAAGTAGTATTCGGAAATGTATTCATAATAAAGTATCGATAGATCTTATTAAAGATACAGTGTTTGAAAAATTCTTTAAATTATGTCCAAATAAGCCCGGACTTGGTATAAAACTTGATGATATTTTTTCTCGAAAACGGTTTCTAGATCAGAATAAGTGACAGACTTGTTGATTTTAAAGAAAGTTTGTATTTTTTGACATGTTATAAATAATATATTATATATATATATTATATATATATTATATATTTATACTTTATCAACACATGGTATTAATTTTTATTGAGCTTGAATTCATTCTAAATCAATCAGCATGATCTTATTTTCTGGACAATACGTTTTTTCATGAACTTTTTGAATTATTTTCTATTGAAAACTTAATATTTATAGAAATCTTTACTGTTATTAGCCTTTAACAATAATAAGTGCATTCTTTTTTGGTAATAATTGCAACAGTATAGCGATTACATGCTATTGTATTCATCAGATTTGTAATTATAGTTTTTTGTATGTCTTTTATCAATATAAAAATTCAAGATTAATATTGTTTTAAAGAGTTATACATGCATCTATGTCGAAAAATAAATAAGCCTACAAGTACGTATGAATTGTCCTCATATATACAATAATCAATATTGTCGACAGAATACGTCACCAATAAATTACAATTATGCAGTAAATAGGTTTTAGACATAACGAAACATTATTATAATGCTTATTTTATTCAAAGAAATATTTTGACAATTTAAAAAGACTATAAAAATAGAAATACTCTAATGCTTTACTGTATACGCTGGTGTTTTTACTGTATAAATTTACTATTCATGTAATGCATGATCTGGGCATTCAACCTAATCCTTGTCTAAATTCATGTTTTTATCAAACTGCAGAATAGACTTTATAGGTCTTTTATACATGTTTTTTTTATTATTCTACTCTCAATTCAACAACGCTGTTAATATAGATCTTTGCTTTGTCAAATAAGATGAACAGAGACAAACAAACCACTCTTAGTCTTGATATTTAATGCACACAAGCATACTTGTGCAGCACACTGCTTCACAAATAATCCCAATCTCCCCAAATACTCGATTCCACGCCTAAACCCCGCAAATAATCTACTCGATTTCTTGACACACACTGTTATCGTCTGATATTAGTATAAATATATCCAATAGCTGGAAAATGCTTTTTTGCACCCCCTGTTCTACACGTGTGTATATCCCCACACTATCCCACTCACTGACCCACTCACTGATCCATATCTGCCTGCATCCGCTGTACATAACACATGTTCTGCTGCCGGTCAAAAAGTCGTCATCCATAAAACACACAACTGCCGCCAAACTGCGCTTGTGCATTGCTTCCACTGCAAACTCACCACTCCCCACACTTCCCGTGTATAATCCGTGCATACAATAAAAGACCCGCACTTCCCTATACTATATATACTATATATACTATATATACTATATAGCAGCATGCCCGCCTCACCGGCAGCCACCGCCCGGACAAAACAGCTCGCCCAAGCCGTCCAGCATACTGTATCCCCTACATAGACAGCATCCCTGCATGCATCGTACCTCTCCCGCCGCCCGTCCCTGTATATTTCCCGTCTGCCCCTCCCCACTGCTGCCCACTGTCAGTTGCCATGGCAACCACCACTGCATTGCTGCGCTCCTCCAACCACCTGCATGGACGACTACTACGATCTGCTCGGCGTCCCGCCGACCGCAAGCACTGCTGCAATCCACAGAGGTTACCGCAGAGCCGGTGCGTCTCCGTACACAACACTGAGTCTCCCGCTGACCGCCCAGCGCTTCAGTACCATCCAGACAAAAACACCGAGGCTGCTGCCGTGGATATGTTCCACAGGATATCCCTTGCATTCGAGGTCCTCAGCGACCCCGCCGCCCGCTCCGAGTACGACCGCTCTCGAGAGGCTCTGCTCGCAAAGAAGCGCAAGCACGAAGCCCTCGACCTTCACAGGCAGCAGATGGTGCTTGACCTCGAGCGCCGCGAGACCCGTGCCAAGGCCCAGAAGACCGCTTCTGATGGCGCCCTTCACGAGACCCTCCGTAAGCTCCAGCAGGAGGGCCTTGCCCTCCGTAGGCAGCGCCTGGCTGCGCTGCAGGCCGAGGGCGCTGCGCCCCCGTCTGCGCCGCCTGCGCCCGCTGTGCCGCTTCAGCACCGCACCGTCAGGGTCCGCTGGCACAGAGACCTCTCCTTCGACAAGCAGGCCCTCCTCGACCTCTTTCTTCGCTTCGGCCCTGTTGAGCACGTCCTCGTTCGTGATGCGCCGGCTTCCAAGAAGCTCCTTTCGGCGCTCGTCGTCTTCCACTCGGCTGCCTCAGCGGTACACCTCCCACTCGTCTCGCCACGCTAACCCCCGCAGCACGCCGCCGTCCTCGAAGCGCCTCTGCTGGCAGAGGCGCCGTTCCACCTCAAAGACGTCTCGTGGCTCGCGCGCCCCGCGCCGCCCGACGAGCACGCCGTCCTCGCGCGCATGCGCCAGCGCGCAGAGCACAGCACGCAGCACACGACATAGCATACGGCACATGGCACATACAACACAAACGTATCAGCGCATACAATACATACAGTGCATACAATACATAAATACATACAGCGCATACACAGCGCATACACACTACACTAACAGCACACTACACAGCATACTCAAACACCCCTACAACGCTGCAGCACACTGAGCACACTGCACAAACACACCGCACACGCTAACGATACTGGGCTGTCAGCATGCTCACCCCGGTAGGACCGCTTACCTTCTGAAAGCCGATGCTGACCGCATACTCGCGGAAGCACTGTCGGCAGATGTTTAGCCCGTATTTTCTGATTACGCCGGCGACGTGTCCACAGACACGGCTGGAGAGTTAGCAGCACGAAAGGGCCCGGATGCATACCATTCACGCGATCCCTTGCCGTAGTTCCGCGGCCGCGAGTACCACACCTGGTCGTGCGCCATGCTCCGCCGCTCCGCCGCGGCCCGCGCGGGTTGTGGCAGGCCGGGTGTCCGGGCGGGTATGAGGGTGTCCGGAGAGGATGCATAATACGTATAATACTGCGGTGTGCTGTAGATTGTGTGCGCAGTGTGCTATGTTGCATACAGCGCATATGGCGTATACAGTGCGCATATACCGCGCATATAATGCATGTGTAGTGCATACACAACGCACAGTTGGCAGAATGCATACAATGTGTGTGCGCTGTGCATACGCTGTGTATACTATGTATGTGTGCAGTATATGTATACAGTATATATAGTATGTGCGGCGCGCTGTATGTATGTGTACACTGTACACTATGCACACATGCACACTGCATACCTGCACGCACAGCGCATACAACACATATAGCATATAGTCGGCTGTGTGCATACTGTGCATGTACACTGTGTATATAACGCGTGTATGCTGTACAGATGTGCTATATATATACACCACACATATATGCTGTGCGTTGTATGCTATGCGTTGCGTGCACACACTGCGCATACTGCGTGCATACACACTGTGTATAGCACAACGCACTGCACATATGCACAGTGTATGTCCATAGCGCACACTGCACAATGCCCCACACTGACGCATGTATAGCGCTCTATGCACTGCGCACATGCCATAGGGCGGTGTGCGCGGTGTATGCGTGTTATATACGCTGTATATGTGCTGTATGTGCTGTATATACATTGTGTGCGCTGTATATACATTGTGTGCGCTGTGTATGCGTGTTATATACGCTGTATATGTGCTGTGTATGCATTGTATGCGCACTACACACGCGTTATATGCATACTCTGCTGATTGTATATGCTATCTGTGCTATCTATGCGTACGGCTATGCGTACGGCCATGCGTATGGCTGTGTACGGTGTATAAGTGTGCACGCGGTGGTATACACATAATCTATGCTATAACGCGGTATATGCCGCCGTAGACGTGTATGCATATATATATACATGTATACATGTATACATGTATATACTCTGCTCCATGCAGATGCTGTATGTGTGTCTGTCCACTGCACGTGCATGTTTTCTGCTGCGATGTCCCGCACTGCGCACTCCGTGCACACGCCGTGCACTGCATATACCGCGCATATACTGCGCATACTGTGCGCATATTGTGCGCATATTGTGCATATAGCACATTGCTGCATGCTGTATGGATGCTCTAGCAGCATATCCGACAAGGGCTGCTCGGGCACAGATAGCAGCGGCTGATTGGGACGCTGCAGTGCATGCATGGACGTCTTGGCTGCGCGACAGTGCTGCAGCGCCCGATTCTGCCTTTGAAGAGCTGTTCGGCACCGAACAGCCGCTATCTGCCTTTATATATGCGTATCTTGACGCGCATACACCGCGCAAAAACGCAGATGAACATGGATTTACCGGTGCCACTGCTACCAAAGCCGAGGATGAGCTTTCAGAGGCTGTCTTCCTTGTTTTAGAGCGTGTTTTTCACTTAGAAAGCACCAAACTACAAATATTAAAACATCCATTCGTACTCTTTGATTTTTGCGTATTATATGCGCTCGACTGTGCACCGCGAGTGCTCCACACTGTCGAGCATATATCACTCAGCGCTGAACGACAAGTGATTATAGAAGCTCACAGAGTCCGAGACGAGTATATAGTGCAAATACAACAGCTTGTAGAAACAGAAAAAATAATACAGGAAAAAAAGCAACGTGTGCAACTACAAGCACTAATGGTCTTTGTACGGCTATGTGCACCAGCAACATGTGTTTTTCTCGATGAAGGATTTATAGGGTTAATTGCAAGAGTATATCAGAGAGGAGCATTGATATCGGGAATCAAGGAGGAGTTGCTATGGTTAGTGTTTACGCTGTTTACGTCGTTTCTATGGGAACGGGGAGTTTGTGAGCAGATTGTCCGGCGGTTTAGGTGGTTGTATGAAGAAGAGTGGGTTTCACGGGAGCTTCTGAGAGATCTGGTGCTCGAAACAGAGATCGTAGAGCGGTTCTACGAGGGGGCGTTGTTTTCAGAGGAAATAGTCTCGGAGCTGCGGGCGTTGAGGGAGGCATCATTGCCAGGGAAATTGTTGCCCTGGAAACAGTTACCAGGGATACAGAAGCTCCAGGAGCTTTTTCCGGCGTCCACGGAAGCCTTTCTCGACGAGTGTCTGTGCGCATGCGGCGGAGACGTCGAGGCTGCTGTATGTATGATTCTCGAAAGCAACAGCACTGTGGACACACAAAAGTCTATAGATACTTGCACAGGCAAGGAAAGGTGTGTATTTTTACAAAAGCTGAAACATAGTAATGGGCAGTTTAGGGTGTGTCCTGTGAATAGTGGGTGTCCTGTTGCTACGGGCAACGACAGATGTTTGCCTGGAGGAAATAAGCTGGACAGAGTAGTAGAAATACAGAAAATATACAGAGGAAAGAAGGGGTATGTGCTTAGAAAGAAGTTATAGATCTAATGGATAAAGATATGCATCAGCAGATGCCATGTTGGAGGACAAGTTATTTGTGCGTGAACACAAGCAGATGATAATGGACTCGGTGTTTGTTAATGATGAGGATGAAAAAGATGATACATATGAAGAAGCAGGTTCTAGTGATGGGGAGGTTCGGGAAGAGTGCAGAATGAATAGGGTAGATGGAATACTGTATACAACATATATAGTGTCTCCGGAGGTTTTTAATCGGACTATGGAGGCACGACGGTCATGTGGTAGAAAGGAGCTTCAGGCAAGTACAGGACTGTCTGATGAGCAGATTGAGTGTTGGAAGATGATGCTGGATAGAAATGTGAGTGTATGTGTATTTATTTTTATACTGACTTTAAAGCCTCGGCAAGCAGAAAAATATGAAGAGATGTATGGTTTTTCGGGAAATGAAGCATTGCCTTCAAGCAAATGGAGCAGTGATCAGAATCGTGGTTTTGACAAAGATTTTTCCAAAACACGGTTTTTGAATACAAGAGGCAAAAAAAATAGGAAAAATAGATGAGCATTTTTAAATGACAGCCGGAACGATATTGACAATGGGAAACAAGTATGTTCTTAAGGATGATTGTTTACATGATTGAGTATCCAATATATGTATGATTTTTCACTTAAATATTCAAAATTAATATACATACTTTATTCAGCTATTTCATAAAGAAATATCAACATTATAAATGGCATGATTATTACCATAGTTGTGTACTAAGGTATTTCGGCCATTCCAATTAATAGCCCAAGAAAATAGATAGAAAATACATTTACATCTTACTGATAACTGTATCGACGGATGCCTTGATTTGGGGCAAATTAGAGAAGTGTGTTTTCATGATACCATAAAAACACTCGGAATAATAATCTTGTTAGGATGTGTTCTATTAGCAGTATCCATTTTAATTATTTTGCTGGGTATTGTTGACATATTAACTGCTTCTTGATATGTAGAAACTAAATGTTTATGACGAGACATGTTCTTAAGGGCATCTTTCGTCTTCATGCTTTCAATTGAGGGATCGGATGGTATGTTAATTTCTGAATATGTCGTTTTTGTTTTTTTTAAATCGAAAGGTTCAAAACTTGTTTTTGAGTTATTTTTACACTCGTATTTATAGTCAAAAGAAACTGAAACTGGCAGATTAAGCTTGTTTTGATTACTTTTCTCTATTGATTTTGATTGCGAAAACGATATATTTTCTGTATATGCTTGTTTTGTATTAACTAGAGAGTTTGCTTTTTTGGACTCATTAAAACCTGCTGACTTGAACTCCTTAGTAAAATTGTTGGATCTTTTGCTATACAATTTTCCTTTTTCATTTATAGGCTCCATAGCTAAAGTTGAATTAGATGACGTAGTATCTAAAGAATGTAATTTTTTGAGCGTGTTACTATTTGTGTTGTTATCGCCTTTTTGTAATAAAAATACGGGTGGTATAATAATTTTGTTTTTTACACTAAAAGATTTATCCGATTTTTTTTCTATATTTTTATTGTTTTTTGAAAAATTTTCAGGACTAACTACAGAAGCGTTATAATTCACCGAAGAATAACCAGTCAATGGTTTTTTGGATAACTGAGATATTGATTCTTTTTTTGAGATTTGAAAATGCTTGTTTTTTTGAGAATTTTTTGTATTCTCAATATTTAGATTTTGTGTACTTAAATTAGATGCGTGAATTCTTGAAACTTCTTGTCTTTTCTTTATAGGTTTCTGAAATGAGTTAATATTTATCTCATCTTTCTTTAATGCAAATATTTCATTATAACTATTTTTCTTACTATTGAAAATTGCAGGATTTTGAGGGCTAGAATTCTCTTTTTTATTAACATCTTTAGATGATTTATTTATTCTTAAAGAGTATCTTGTATTGATTTTAGTGTTCTGAGAAAACATATTAAGTTCTGAAGTTCTAGATGCAGATTTTAGTAAAGAATTTTTATCGTGATTATTGAGAAATATTGAAGGAATCCTAATTTTTCCTCTTTTTTCAAAATTCGTTTTTGTGAAATACGTTTCTTTAGTATTATTAATTGGTAATTGTGTAGGTGTTATATTCTTTTTCTTAACATGTATTTTTTCTGATTTTTTTTCATATTTTGGAATAGATTCTAAATTATCTTTAGAAAAGATTTTTGTTTGGAATATTTCCGAAGTATTTGGTTTATCTATATTTGCTGTTGAAAAGGATGATGAAATAGAATTTACTCTATCTTCCAATCTAGATGTATCAAAAAAATTATCCATTGAATTTTTATAATTAATTATGTTGTTATTAACCGATAATACGTCATCTTTCTTTTTCCATTTATACAACGGTATTTTTTCTTTTTGAATAACCTCATTTTTAGGTTTCATCTTTAAAGAATTATTTTGTGTTAACTTACTCCCAATACATTGTTTATTCATACAACTACTTTCATAATCCATTGGATTGCAACATTGCAAATTAGAGTAACCAACTTTTGTTTCATGGAAAAATGGCGAGCTAAGTTCTTTCTGAATAATAAAATCTGGTGATATATCATCATGAAATATTTTCACAGGTTGGAAATTTCGTTTCATAAAAGGTGTAAATGGATAGACATTACTCTGAGATGATAGAGTGTTTTTTGAAGAATAAGGAGATATTTGTAATTTTTTTCTAAAAAAACAATCCGTATGCTTAGGTCTAAAGCGGTACTTTTCGGGACTATAATTCCTTGTGTTTCTGTTTGTATATAAATTGCATGGAGATATATTTGGTGAAAATAATGTTTGCTTTAATGAAATTTTTTGACAAAGACAGTGAACACCAGAATAAGTCGAATAATTCCTTTTATTGTGATTTTCTTCATTTTTTTTTGACTTGTATGAGTAATTTTTTTTTGCTGAATTTGATGAGAAGTTTTCTTTTGCATCCATAAATATTTGTGGAGAAACATTTAATGCTATAGGAGACACTGTATGTGCATAATCTGAGTAAACGTGATGCACTTTAGTTACTGGTGATGCGTGTCCCGATGTCTGTGTTCCTGTTGTTTTAAGAACTTTTGGTTGTTTTGAAAAACAATCAAGTAATTTAGACAACAAGATATTTGTTTTTGCAGTTGAACAGAGTTGCTTAGTAACCTCCTGCATTAATGATGGTTGAGCTTCTTTTTGACATATATTTTTGTTCAACAATTCTGTAGAGTTTGATGAACATAGCATTCCTTTATCATTCTCTGATATTGTTCCATACATATCAATAAACATAGGAGGGTCAGATGCTCTCAAATCATATTCTAGTGTTCTGGACCGTTCTTGTTTTTTTAAAACTTTAATTTCAGGAAATTGGAAAAAAGGCCGTTTGTTTTTGTCGTTTGTTTTTTCTTGCAATAAATGTTCATAATTTTGCTCAAAAGGTACTCCATATAGACCTTTTGGACTTAAAAAGTGTGTTTTTGGTTTCTCTGTGCATTTTTGCAAATAATTGGATTTTTCTTCAAATTTCAATGGCGCTTTTGATTTAAGCGATGCTGCAAGAGCATACAATTCTGAATTCGTGGCAGGAGAACGCATCCCACAAAACCAGCGGCTCCATTCTGGGCGTTCAATACCCTTTTGTTCTTTCCATATTTCCTTAAGTGATGTTGCATCAATTCCATCTTCATCTTCCTGTAATATTGTTAATTAATCGCTATTTTAACTAGGAAAAAGGCATACCATAAAGCTTTTACTATTATCTAGTCAAAACAATAATAATGCGACATACAATGACGAATTAACGTCTTTTTACAGACTTCATTGGCCTTTTTTTTTCTTAACGCAACGTTTGTTATGATCGATGCTGTTCGATGTTTGCCTGCCGAGTCTAAGATATAAAAAGAGGGTAAGAGTGAAAAAAAAAAAATGCATTAAATAAAGATGTAAGGCATATTTCCGTAGTAGTTAGATAATTATGAGTGTAAAAAATAAATGTTTTGGATAATGTTTAATTTATTCTTTGTTCATTGATTTAGCTGTTGCAATGGCATTTTGCTTTTGTTGATAAGTTTGACACGGAATAGTTTTTCTTACACTTCGTATTTCATCACTAGTATATCCTGGGATGCGAATATTCCAATTGCGTTCAAGGTGCAATTGGACGTCTTTAACATCTAGTGTATCGGATTTCCGATATTTTGCTAGTCGGCAAGCAAAAGAAACTACTGATTCTACAAACTCGTCGGCAACTTCTAAAAGGAGCTTTAAATAGTGAGTAGGTTCCATATTTCTAAGAATAAAGTTTTACCTCTTCGACGTCAGGATCAAGTCGTTCGTCAGGGTTGATCTGTTTTACAAGTTCTTGAAGTTTCCGTTTACTTAAGATACGATTGCTGTTATCAATGTCATATTGCGGCGGTTTTGAAATGCTAGGTGTACTCATCAAAGGCGTTGTAGCATATCCAGAAGTTAATGTAGGTCTTGAAGGAGGAACTGCAACTGGAACAGGCGGCTTAACATTCAAAACTTCTGGAATTGGTGGCATTTTCTCAAAAGAAGTATGCATATTCGTGTTTGAGACGGTTTGTCCTGTTGCCGGTTGGAATGGTAGGTTTGTTGCTTGTTGAATAGACGAAGTTTTTGGAATAGTCATTGAACTTTGTCGATATTGTTGCATCCCAGGTGTCACAGACGCTTGATTTTTGTTTACCTGTTGCATTTGTTGAGCTTGAATTTGCATTTGATTCATTGGCTGCATGGATGCTCGTTGTTGCATGGTCATATTCATCGCCGCTTGGCTCTGTTGAACCTTCTGCATCATTGGTGCCCCTTGATACATGTTCCCCATTTGAATTGCTGTTTCCTGCCCCTGTGAATTTTGCATTTGTTGCATTTGGTGAAATTGATGACTTGCTTTTTGAATATGCATATGATAAGCGTTTAGTGCTGTAACTTTGTCATTGTGCTCTTTCTCAAGCTCTTCTTTCTCCCTAGGTGCTAAGTTTGGGCGTGATAATTCTGCTTTGATCTTGGATAATTGCTCTTTTAGTTCCGATATCACCTTTACAAGTTGTGTCGTCTGCTGCATATGACTTTGCATGTCAAGTGTTTGCTTCATCCCATGGTTAACAGGTGCATTTTGTTGCCGCATGCTCTGTGTCTGAAGCATCTCAGTACCTGTGTTTGATGATGATCCACTTTGAATAGCCATAAGTTTTTGTTTTATTCTACAGGCATTTTGATATAATGCTTGTCCTTGAGGTGTCTGTAGCCCTGCTTGTTGAGCTGCTTGTTCATACTTTGCTATCTGTGCTTGAAGATCTTGAATTTGTGACATTGATTTCCCTTAAAAATGACCAAAAATTGTTAAATAATGCTAGCTTCTTTATAATGTATACTTTGTATACTTGTTCCTTATTCAAAACTTATATTTATATTTCTTTAATTAAAATAATTTGCTTTTTTTTAGCTTTTTTCTCAAAAAAAGATAAATGATTGACTCTTTTTAATACGCGTAAATTCTTCTGTATCTGTCAAATATTCTTCAAAAATAAGTAATATCCTTATAATTTGTATTTCCTTTTCTCTACTGATTCAATTTTCTTTTTAATTTAGTTTTTTTTTCATTCTTACTTTCCTACTTTTTATCTTTATTAAAATCCGTTTGTCGTTTCTTTTTTACTATAATGATGTTCGCTGCCAGTTATCCTTGTTTCCTTGGTAACAGTTTCCTTGGTAACATATTCTGACCACCTATTTTCTTGTTATAGAAATCTCGATATTACGGCTTGCAATTCTCAGTCGATCAGATTTTTTGAGAAAGAAAAAACTGTATTTAAAGCTAAAATAAAGATATAAAAAGAACAATGAGCTATAGTAGGACGTCTTTGTAATGTGTTTGATAAATATTGACTCGAAAATTCAGTTTCAAAAGGAGAAGAAGCAACGCCAAGGCTTCATCGGATTCGTATTACTTTAACATCACGTAATGTTAAAAATTTAGAGAAAGTTTGTTCGGATTTGACACGTCGTGCAAAAGATAAAAGTATGTTTTATGTCTGGAGTTGTGGAAGTATTTAAAGAAGCAAAGGTTTGCGTGTAAAAGGGCCAGTTCGGTTACCGACAAAAGTTTTGAGGATTACAACACGAAAGACACCATGTGGTGAAGGATCAAAAACGTGGGAATGCTATGAGATGAGAATTCATAAGAGGCTTATTGAGTATGGAGGATTGGTGCAGTGGTTTGTCCTAATGAATTTAGTTTACATTCGCCAACAGAGACGGTGAAACAAATTACCTCGATAAATATGGAAGCAGGGGTTGAAGTGGAAGTGACGATCCAGCAGTCTTCTCAATCATCGTTGGGTGTTTGATGATGGGTTTTTATAGTTGTTGAAGAAGAATATGTTCTGTATAAATAAAAATGTTCTTTTATATTAGGATATGTTATTTGTTGAAATTTTATATAAAAAATAAATTTGAGTTAACGGTTCACTTGTTGTAATTTATTGTACAATTATTATGTGCTACTTCATTCTAATTATAAACTATCTTTCTGTTATTAGTTATTCTAGATAATAAATACAGGCTTTTTAGAGGATTAGAGATATTAGTTGCGTAAAGAAGGAGGCGGTTCCATTTCTGGGATTTCACCTAGTGTAAATGCTTCTGCTTTAAATGCTTTAAGGGCAGATGGTGGTAAGTCTGATTCAGATAATGTATTAGAAGTATCCAGGTTTGGTGAAATTATTCCAGGATTACTTGTATGGTGATTAGGTGTTAAAAATGCACTTTTGGATGACTAAAAAATATTAAAATAGAAAAAACGGTAATAAAAGGCTAGCCTCTTGCAAGGTTGGTTGAAATGCAAATGTTGATGCGGTAGTCATATTTGATGTAAATTCAGATGTTTTCATTTTTTCATGGCTCATTTGGGGAGTGTTTGATGTATCAAAAATAGATGGCTGCTGGTTAAATGCTGATTTATAACTAAATGCGGATTGTGTTTGAGATGAATTGAAAATATTATGTTGACCAAAAACAGAATTTTGTGCATTTGATGCTAAATATGATGATTGGTCATTTATTTTAAAAGCAGAAGTGTTTGCAAAGTTTGCTGGTACTTGAATGAATGATGTATTACCAAATATGGGTCCATTAGAAGATGTGGTATTTAGCGGAGAGTTATGTATTCCAAAAGAGTGTCCATTAGATGAATTAGAACAAAAGGGTGAAAAAACTGGATTGTCTTTTTTAAATAAAGAGGCTGTAGATGGTTCTATTTTTCCGAATGCGTTACTTCCGACTATTAGTTTCTATGTATGATATTTATAAAGCAATAACCTAGAGTTTACAGGCATAGACATGTTTGTTTCAAAAGATGGATGAGTTTTTGTTAAATTTAGTTGTATTGAGAATGTAGAAAATGCTGAGGGTCTGGATGAAAATGTATTAGAAAAAATAGCATCAATATTGCCTGAAAATTTTCCATTTAGTAGATTTATTGCTATTTTGCATGCTTTCTTTGAGTTCCTAATCATATTATTTCTTAATTCTTGAATTTCCTCAGATAGTTTTTTAATAGTATTTTGCTAAAAAAATCAATTTAAACTAGAAAAAAACTCCCAGTGATTTACATAACCATAAAAGTCCATATTCTCCATATATTTGTATGCAACTGTTCTCAATTCTTCTGGAGAAATATCTTTTCCTGAAATTAAGTTTGGATGACCTTTTCCCGTACCATAACATGTAAATGGCCATTGCGGGTGATCTTTGCCTAGATCATCCTCAATTAGACTCTCACTCACGTAAATTTAGCTATTTTTCATAAAAATTCGATGTATTTGCCTTATTGTATGATTGATAACATTTGAGTTAAAATACCCTTGAAAAGATCTATCTGCTTTAAAAAAAACGTTTTTTCCTGCTCTAACATGTTCATTGCGACAATTATCTCCAAATCTACATTTTCCTATTAAAAATAAGCAATAAACCTTTTATTTTATATGAAAAAAACCCTCTAAGAAAAATCTGCAGATAACCATCAGTACATCTGTTGTTAGAGCCGTTGCTTTGCCAACGTGCACGTGTGTTAACAACAAAAAATGGAGATGGAGAAGATGAAGGTAATTTTGTAAAAGAAAATGTATTTATTGGGGTTCTAATGTGATAAAACGTTTTCCTTAGGCCTTAGAAAGTTCTTTTAGGAAGATTTATTCTCAAAATTCAAAAGATTTTCCGTATAACGTTCAATTATTAAATACAATTAAAAGTTTTCGGAAAACACACGATGGGAAGCTTTTTTTTGACCTTTTGTTAACAGAAATTGCTTTTATACCTCATCGTATGTGTATTTTGTATCTCTTTTTTTTTTTATGTGTCAAATTCTAGCTGAAAAACTTTATCCTCCTAAAACGTTTTCTGATCTTAAAAAATTGTATTTTGCAGTTGAAAATAGCCAAATTGACGAGTTAAAAAAGAATTGTTATCATTATTATGTTCTTAAGGACTGGAATATGGATGAAAAGTTTTCATGTGATGTTTTTATTCCTATTATTTATAGGAAATTAATGGATAGTTATTGGTATCTTGATAGAATGCGATTTCAGGTAGTTCATTTGAGAGCATAGTTTCTTTATTTTTAATCTTTTAGGATGCTTTTTCCAGTCTTTGTACACCTAATCTAATACCTAATTTTCCAGAGAAAATTCTTAATTCATTTTATTTCCTTTCCGGTGAACGTGGGCCTCAAATGACAGTTGCATACATAAGTTTAATGTCTCTTCCTCTTGATACAGATGAGAAACTTAATCTTTATATGTCTGCTTTGATAAAAGTAGACATTCCATCAGCTTATTCTTTTTTGGTAAATTAAAATATTTGGCCTTGATATTATTTTTAAAATATGGTTTAGAAATGCTGTTTTATTTTAAAAGTTACTTTTTTTGAAAAAATTATTGAGCATTGTCTTTCTACGCCACAATCTACAAAATGGATTTTAGAATTACCGTTTACAAAAGAAGAAGAAGAACAGTTAATAAGTTATCTTAAAAAAGCATCTCACGCATTATCGAAAAAAATTTTGTTTATATATTTAATTAATAAAGGAAAAAGAATTGAAGCTATAGAATTGTCCAAATCCATAGGAAGCGATTTTTCTAAAAGCATTGAAATCGCTGATTTTATTAAAGGACTGAATAAATCGCTTTTGCCGGTAGAAAAAAAAATTATTTTGTAATGTTTGGGTTTATGTGAAGTAAAATCATGTACATTAATGAAATATTGAGTATTTAATACAAAACTATATTTTTATAAAAAGAGTTTAGGATTTATAAATGAATTCTTAATTATCCATTATCTTACGTTAAAATTATGCATCAACAAAATTTTTTACGTCTATATATAATGCATATTAGAAAAGAAATCAAAAATCTTAACAAGTCACCTTGAAGCCAATTAACATATTCCTTTTGTTCTTTATAATTAACATATTCAGGAATAAATAATGCCAGTGATGTATTTATTGCACGTTCTTCTAAATAACGTTCAAACATGGCTTGAACATCCTATTTATGTTAAATGAAAAACATAAGTTTGTGTTATATACTTCATCTAGACTATGAAAGGAAGGCCCCATATATGCGCCACGTCTTTGCCAATCTGCTTCTGCTGTTTGGGCTAATGCAAGATCGCTATCTTTGTAATATAAAATATTATCTATTACGAATGTACCGTCTTGTGCAACTGCGTCAATTATTAAAGCACCAGAACCAGGCTAATGATATGTTAAGATGATTATTTTGCTATTTTTTTACCTTTGTAATTGCAATATTACAGCGGACAAGAAAATTAAACGGAGTATCTTCTTGTTCGAATTCAGATAGTTCTTTTGTTTTTAAAGGTTCTTTTTGTATTTGTTCATTTTCATTTTCATGGTTATAAAAATCTTCTGACTCCATATTGTTGATGTCTGAAATAGAAAACGTTATGCTAATTCTATGAAAAAATAAGAAAATGTGTATATTGTTTTTCAAAAAATACTTTTCATTTTTAAAGTTGCGAATAAGTTCTACTTCATTACTATTTTGATGGTCAATAATCTTGAAAAAATTAGCATTTGAAAACAAAAAGCATCCTTATGGACTTCGAATATGCCATCATCTATGAATGTTCTGATGTTTTCTGGGATTTCTTCTTTCATTAATGATATTTCATGTTTAATTTCTGATCCAAGTTTTGTACTTAATTCTTTACTAGCTAAAATTGTATTAAATAATATTGTTAAAAAAAATAAAAGACATTCCTATACTGTATCCACAAACAGGACGATTTGTTGAAAATCTAGCTTTTTGAGAAGTATATGTTGTTGCAAAGAAATAATTTTTGGATGTAAAAATGTGAGATTTCAAAAAGTGTTGGTGTGCTAAGCGAAAAATTCTTTTTCCTGTGTGTAAGAAATACATGCTAGATATGCTTGTTTTTATATATAAGATTTTGTTGTATATATTTCAGAATTTTTTTTGAAAAAAAAAAAAATTGGTAGCGGTTTGAAAATATTTTTTCAAAAAAAAATACATAACTTTATGATGTCTGATGTATTTAATATGTTTTATATACTGATGCATATCTAGTATTATTTTCTATTGTGTATATTTATCACTTCTTTATTAGACTTTTTTTTGAAAATGAATAAATTTTAAAATATGAAGATCGTTATAGTTTCCAGACCATTTTTTTAATGCAATTACATTTTCTGGATCCGTTAGATCTGGTACTCCTAATTTATGTTAATGTAATTTGTTTTTTTTTGTTTTTTTTGTGGACTAATTACGAAATCCACTTTTATATTCGTTTTGTTCATTGTCTAGTAAATGTTTCAACGCTATTTGCTTAGAAGAAAGATGTTGATGAACATTGGATGATGGCTTTTCATGTATTTTTGTCTCATTTCGATTAATATATCTATCTTTATCAATAGGTGATAGCTTATCAAAAAATTAGAAAAAACTTTTCAATTAGAGAACCTAATTCATCCATATTTAATTTTGTAATGTTTTCTAATTCAACATACGATTTAAAGTAAATACAACGGCTAACTGTTTGTATTAGTATATTAAATATAGTAAATATACTTTACTTTGTCTTTCTCTTTCTTTTTCACGGTTTTTTTGCGCTTTTTTAAGACGAATGTCCCTATCAACTGAACGCTGGATCTGTTTAGCTTTTCGAGATCGAGGATGTAATGCTCCTTTGTTCTTTCTTTTTTGAATTTTTTTTAAATTTAGGATTTTTGGCATGATTTAGTGATACGTGGTTTAGTCGTTAGGCATATAAAATATATTTTAAATAAGGATAAATAATGAATTAATCTGGTTTTTGGATTAAGGTTTATTATGAAAAAAATTATAAAATGTATCTCTTTATATATAATTATAATTTCTCATTTTCTCCTTGACTGATGTCTCGTATTCGATTTGTTAATAGAAATACAAAACTTATTTTAGAAAAGAAAAAATCTAAATAAAGAATAAGCAGAATATCATCTAGTGCATGATAATACAAACACATGAGATCCTGCTCACGATGGCAATAATACCTAATTGTGTTTTGATAATGTAGTTGCTAAAGTCTATAATATTGAATAAAGCTAAAACAGAAATATGGGCAACAAAAGTAGTTGCAGTGAGCAAAATAGTTCCTAGTAATATGAGACTGAAATTTGTTATTTTAATGATATTTGTTGATGGAATACAAGGTAATAAGGTGAAAAAAGAGAAGATAATAGAAATACCAATTAAAATGCAAGTAATGGTTGTTATTTTATGTAGCAGAAATATATTTAAAAATATTTCCGAAATATTGAGAAGTCCATATGAATTATTTTCTATATCTTGCAGTAATTTGATGTTTCTAAAATAGGTGATATTATCTGATAATATAGTACATATTCCTAATAATAGATTATTTTCCCCATAAAATCATTAAAAACATGCCATTATATCCAACAACACTGTTAATATCATTCGTTTGAATATTTTTATAGCATTAAGTGTGTGATTGTTATTAAAATTATTAGAAACATTATTCGTATTGAAGTGTTTTATTTTAAATAAGTAAAATAAAATTAAAAATATATCTGAAGAAAACCGTGATTTAAGAATTTTAAACCCTATAATTATTAACTAAAACTTACGTATATACACATTTTTATAAAACATACAAAACAGGTTAGTTATTTTAATAGTTTTAAATATTAAATAAATAAATATTTTTATTGAAAGTAATTTTTGATCCCAGTTTGTTAATTAAAATGAATGCTTCTAAAAAATAAAATGCTTATATTGTATAAGAAGAAATCCTCTATAAAAAGAATTATTGTTACTAAATAATTAATAAAAAATAAAGATCACTAAATTAAAGAAGCATTTTCTTTATTACTCCATTTTGATGACAATTATTAATAAGCAGTACATTTAAGGTTAGTAAAAGTTAATCGTCTAATTATAATCATTCCATACAAATTAAAATATATAGCAAATAGATTGAATATATATATCGACTGTTTTATTTCTTGTAGGTTTCGGATTATGTTTGTCTTCTAAAGCTATATAGTCAAATAGTTATTAAAATACTCTTTTTTCTACTTTTTCCGCGACATCGGTTGATAATTCAAAACTAGATGGTAACTTTCTAGTATGAGATGTATTCTTAGACAGTTTGCATTCAGTAATTGTCTCTATATCAGGAAGTATAATAGTATTTTGAGTAGCTATTTGAGATAAAGGAAGATCTGTTTTAGTAAGATTTTTTGAAGTATGCATAAATGATTGGCGCCAGTTTGAAATAAAGCTATTATAAGACTCTTTATCTTCATAGATGTCAATTTTTGAAGCTTTTGTATATATATCTTTTTCTGAAGAAGCATTATTAAACCAAGGACATTTATTTAATATAGGACTTTCAAAGTTCTTAATATCTGATAATTTATTATGATTAGAATAAGAATCATTGAAATTTGTTTTAGTATTTCTTTGGTTAATTTTTTCAGAGTTATTTATATTTTTTTCGACTTTTATTTTATTCATTTCCTCAAATACATAAGCACTTAATTTTCTTTTTAATTCTGAAGAATTGTTTTCGTTAGAAATGAACTTTGTTGGATGACTATTTTTTTGTTCCACTTTTAGTATGGGTGATACTATATCTGATAAAATGCTATCTTTTAAACGTTTCACTGTCGTTTGTTTGACTGTGTCATTGATTAATGGTCTTTTCATATTATTTTGAAAAGATAGCGTTTGTAATTGAGAATTATCTGTATGTGTTGAGGCTGAAATATTATTAATTAAAAAGTTTATATAAGGATATTTTCCTAACCAAATAATGATGTAATAATGTTATCATTGAAAGTGTTATTCTTTTCTTGCTTAATAAAAAGTTGACATCCATTTGTGGGCTTAAAGATTAATAAATTCTAGCAAAATATAGCATTTACCTGTATGTTTTCTTTAGTCTGATTAAATATTTTAGCACTATTTGTTGATGAAATAGGGAGCTTGGTTATTGGATTGATTTCACCACGTATCAGGCCCTGAAGAATATCTAATGGTATATCAGGACCTACGATTCTGTCGGTATTATCGCCCAAAGGAATTTCTGGCTCGTTCCACATAACAATACATCTTTTATCTAAGCAATATACGCGTTGATGCATAAATGTTAAATTTGCTAAATTAAATTGTGCCTCATAATCGGACGGAACTTTAAGTGTATATTCCAATTTAAGTGCTCTTAAAAGCTAAACTCATCTAAATCATATAATTCCTTTTATATTTTAATAAGTTTACTTGATCAATTGTTTTATATTTTTTCAATAGACGATGTGCTGTTTTTAGTCCTATACCACGAATACTCGCTAAATAATCACAGCCTGAAAGAATCGCCATATGTCGAAAATTTTCATCTGTCCATCCAGATAAATCTATTTCTTTGACCTGGGGGAATTTTTCTCTTTTAATCTCAATGCATTCTCCATATTGATCTAATTTTAAAAGAATACATTTACACCCAAAAACCAAAAGATCCGAATCCTCCGTAAGAATTGCATCAATTATTCCTTGTTTCTCTAAATATGCTAATTGAGCATCTGCTTCATACGGTGCAACAATATAATCAACATTTTCGCGTTTCAATGCCTTATATATTAATTTATATAATTATGAAACCAGTCACAACACCTTGATAAATTCATATGCCATTTCTGGTGTCACATTTATGCATTTTTGAAATTGCTCCATAGCCAATCGTCTTTTGTTTTGTGCAAGAAATTCTAAGCCTTTAGCTTTACTTTCTGCCCTTTTTTTTCCCCTTTGATTTTCTGTTTCTGACTTGCTTGGCAAATATCCTCCGTCAAACACAATAAACATTTTAATGCCATAATGTTTTAGCATTTTAACACGATGCATCGCATAATCCACGTATCTTGAAAAAATATGTTAATAACGCGAAATAAATCATGTTTAAAATCACCTTTCTGTAGATACCCCTAATGCAAGGTCCCATGCACACGAAAACGCGCCCTTATATAGCCATATATACGCATCTATGCCTATTGTTTTTCCAGAATACTGTTTTATATGTGTTTTGACCTATATATATCAGGAATTAATGAAAAAATATACTCGAATAACTTGTATTGATTTAAGAAGAGGAAGAAGACCAGAAATTCCCATTGGAAGCTTTTTATACCAAAAAATTAACTGAAAATATCGTTAAATTGTATTGTTTGATCGTTGTTTCGTGAGTTAATCGATGAGTTTAAATTATTTGGAGTATATTGATAAATTTACGAATTATGTATAATTATAATTAGTATTAGTAAATATGTATTTGTAAAGTGTTAAGTCACGTATTTTTGTAAGTTTTTTTAGTTATTTAGGTATTTAGTGTTCTGTATCTTTGAGGATAAATGAATAAATTAGTTATAATTAGAAATTTTTTTAGAAAAAAAGTTTAAAATGCAGAAATAAAAAGGTATCATGAATTTAAAGGAGCGTTGCATTATCTACAGTTTCACAAAGAGCAAATGATACATTATTTTAACGGAACATTAAATGACCACCTATCTTCCAAAAACCCTCTTGCTGTGTCTTCTAAAAGAATTTCTCGACGATTACTAACATATACTGTTTTGTCTAAGACGGCTTGTTTTAATTGAGATATATGATCAATGTTGATGGGTTTTTCGCAAAGGCCACTAAGACTTTCTACAGCCATTTCTAAATCCCTTTGATTATCTTCAAATATTTCTGTTGCATTGTTTTTCGCAAGATAGAATGAAAAAGCATATGTCCTGATATGTTTTAGTAATCTTCAGTGTAAGGAATGGAAAAACACACCATTTTAAAGTTTGTCTACATTGACAAAGAATGTCAATGGCTTAGTTATCTTAAGATTATTAATTATAAATGGTAAGTATTTACCTCTACGAAGAAATTGAACTTCAATCCATGACATATCAGATGTAATTTGTAATTGGGCCATTTTTTTTTCTGTTCTAAGATAAAGTTCTCTATCTAATTTTGCAGATTGTTCATGGTTCGAAAATCTATTATAATACTAAAAAAAGACAATATTAATGAGTTTGTATTTTTTAATGCTGACGTACATGCAAATAACGTTCCAGTAGTGCACGAGATTGTGCTTGCTGATCTCGAAAATCAATTTTACTTTTTTCGTCATATCGATTACAATTATACCAACTCGTACCATGTTCACTCCATGGACCTGTACATACCCAACAGAATTCATATTTGCACTTTTTGCAAATCATATGATTGCATCCACCATTTTTCTCGATAGTAGCGTTACATTTCGGACATTTTTTTGTATTTGCAGAAATCCAGTTTGCAGTTTCTGAATCATCTTCACATTTCTTTAGCCACATTCTTACTAATACACATATGCAAGGTTGATGATCCGAAAGTCCACATCCAAAACAAAATCTTTGACCACAAAGACAAACGACTGTAGGAACAATTGATGTTAATTGTCGTTGTTCTACTTTACATTTAATCGTGTATTCACAGTTAGGTGCTGGGCAATATCGAAGATGTTCATTATCATTGACATATGTACGATCGAGAAAAGCAATGTATCTAAATGTTTAAATAAATGATGTGAAAAGTGTAAAATATACCTTCGAGATATTTCTGGAGAAACAAGAAGCTTGACCGCTTGTTCTGTCACAACAAGTTTACATTTTTCTCCAGGACAATAAATTTTGCATGATTCTCCTTCCTTGATTTTTTGTGTAAGATAATGCTCATAACAACGTTTGCAATAACGATGACCACACTGTAATGCATATGTCTGAAGGTTTCGCTCATCTTCACAGCATATTTCACATACAAAGCCTGGAATTGTTCTTAACTCAGGTACTGCTGATACATCTGTTGTAATTCCAACTGTTTGTAAAACTGCTTCTGGGTTATCCATGTATCGTTCGATTAGTTTCTCTTTATTCCACCTAAAATGACGAAGAAGTGTAGCTGATTGCTCTTCTGATATCCCAAACATCCCCGAAATGTGTTTAACATGATTGTCTATCTTTATATCAGAGATTTTGCATATTTTATGTATCTTTACGCGTATATACTTTGATCATGACGAATATCTTGTATTGATTGAACACAAAACTCTACTTCATACGTCTTCCGTCGGTTTTTTTCATCTATACATACTGAAAATGCATCGTTGTCATCAAACTCTACTTCTATTTAAACACGTAAATATCTTTAAAAAATACTATTTTTTGATAAAAAACGCATATAACGCGTTTGAACACACCTGATTCATCCATACTATCTTCTAAAATTCCATTATTCGACATCTCATCAAATACTTCTTCATCACTGAATTCTTCTTCTGACATTTTTAATTTTTGATTTACTAGTCCTAATAATTTCCTTTAAAAACAATTACCAATGTACCCACTAAAAAATATGCAAATTTTATATTAAATTCTTATGCTTAACTTTTCTTTTTGCCCTTTAGGGCTTTATGATCATGATTGATTTTGATGTCAATTCATCTGCTGTCGTGTATGCATGAGGTTCGATAGGTGTGTATATAAAATTAAGGTGAAAGAGAGTTGATCTAAAATGTATAAAATAGACACTATGGACAAAGATACATATTCTACAATGAGTTTATGTGTCTTTTTTAGTCTGAAGTTTCTTCTGCATTTTGGAGCCATGTGACGAATTTTGCACCGATTTTGTAAAGTCTTTTTTTTTCTAAAGAGCCTTCTTTTGCTTTTGGATTATTGAACCATGTATAGATATGATCTTCTTCTACAATATTTTCTATATAAAACAATTTTAAAAGACTTGGAAACGATTTCATGTATTCTATTTGTTTTGAACACAACTCCTGTAAAGCGAGTAGAGCTTCTTCTCTATCTTCGTCTGTGAATGTCATTTTTTCGAGCAATAAAATCCACTTTTTTATGTATTGTTGAACAATTTCTTCTACAGATTTCCCTCCTTGTGATAATAGTTTTAAAATTTGGTTGAGAAATGCCATGATAATTATATTTCGTACTTCTGAATAGCTAACATTTGTACTCATTCTTAAAGAATGAATTTCTAAAATAACATTTTCTATGGCATGGTTTTCATCAAAAGCTTGTTCTAAACCTGATAATGCTTCTCTATAAAAATATTCATTTACCGCATCTGATTCATCCGACATAGTTGTCATAGTTGCTGAAGAGCGTCTTTGCGGTTGTTCGAATTCCTCCGATGGTATTGATGAAAGAGATGTATCACTTATGGTTATTTTTTCCATGTTATATACTATAAACATTAGAATCTATATTCGCACATTAATTGACAAACTGAGAGATGAAAAATTTGTAGTTTTGGTTTCAGATTCGCTGTCTTCATTGGATGATTCACTATCATTATAAATATATCCTTTTCCTTCTATACCAACAATAGTGTGATCTGTTAGTTTAAGTGTATCATCTTTAAGATCTTTCTCAGGAGGAAAGTTAGTTAACCGTAGATCTCCTGAAATAACTATTTCATCTGATATTTTTACTCCGAAAGAAATAATTGCACCATCTTGTATAATACTTTTCTTTCCCAAAATAACGTCATCTGCTATTATTGAACCTGTTATTTTACAGCCATTATTAATAACAACATTATCCCATATATAAGAGTTTTCAATTATAACATCGTTGCCAATTATACAATTTTTTCCAATTGTGGAGTTTGTTATAGTTGTATTTTCAAAAAGTTTGGTCTCGGAACCAATAATTATTTTTGATCCAAGGCTAACAGACCTTGGAAGAATAACATTTTCATCTTTGTAAATGTGGCGCCTTAAGTATTCATAAGATTGACCAGGAAGAAGATTACTATCTGGAACATAAGGATAAGCCCATCTGCAAATAATATCCCTTCTACAATATGTTAAATATACAGAGCATTTTAGGAAAAATATGAAAATTACGTAATAATACTATAAGATTGTAAACTTTGTACACAGGCAGCATAATTGTCTTCGGCTATATAACAATAAATTGTTTTCCCAAGTAAATCGCTTGTCAAAATTCCATGAACGAAGTCCCTTCGTATATCTTGATAGTCAAAATTTTCTGTAAATAGTGCTGGGACCTTTTAAAAATAACTAAATTAGTCTTATAACTTAAATTATTGAACAAACCTCGGGAGAACATATATCGACGTTACAATCAATCAAATCATTTCGAATTTCAATTTTTGCATGATCATTAAAGATTTTACTCTCAATAGAAACGAATTTTGTCCTTGGTTTTATTTGAATTGGTTCATAATGTAGACATCGGAGTGTATTTGCTTCTATCGCAAACACTGATGTTTCGGACCTGATTCTATTAACTTTTTAGCCATATTTACCTTTTAACATAAACATAGAAAGAAACCTTGTACGATGAAATGGATTTGCTTTTCGTACAAGCATTGTCATAATAGCGTTTTTGTTTATTTGTCTCCGTGTATCATGTTCCATTAACATCTTTTTAAGTGGAACATTGCTCACCACGTCACCATTGATTAGTATAAAATCTGATTCAATTAACTTTCTTGTGTCCATTTCACGTAATGCATCTCCTGGTGATAAGCTCTCTGAAGAGATAATCGTATGTACTGAAAATGGAGATGCCGGTTGATTCCATTTTGATTGCCTAAAAAATGAAAAGAAACTTATCAGAATAGAACATATATCTCTTTTTCATCATATTACTCGATATATTCTTTTATTTTTTGTGCATGTGCATGGCAAAATACATAAACCTCTTCAACTCCACCTAATGCCAAAAACTCAAATGTATACTCAATTAGTGGAACATTTGCGAGTAATAAAAGACACTGAAATATTTATTATTGAGTTTCATTTCAAAATATCCTACTCTTGGTTTTTCCAGTGTTAATGGCTTAAATTGATTGCTGTATGAGTCTGCAAGAATAATAGCTTAAATTATTCAGTTAAAACACTTCAATCTGAAAAATATTTACCTTTGAGTACATGTTTAGGTCCTTCTAGCTTGTTATTTATGTTTTTTATTGATTTAGCCATCTTGAACTGTTGAAAATTTCGAGATTGTCGTTTTTGTAGTTCGATGTTAGTCGTTGCAGCGTAATTGATAAGAAATACATAAAGTATATGAATACTATTTTTAATCTATTTTATATATTAATATGTATTTGTTTTTGAGTATTTTTGTATTTGGAATGTAAATAATGAATTCTTATTGTTACATGTTTTATGTTCTGATAATTCTATAAAAGAATAAATTGTAAAAAAATTGGATAAATTGAAGCAAAAACAGTATTTTTGTGTTTTCATATTTTGTTTGCTGTCACTGTGTTTTTTTTAATGAAAGCTGTTTTTAGAATGGTATAATTGGTTTAATTTTTCAATAAATATTGATGGTCTAATTTTTCATGAATTGGACTATAAGAAAGGATTTAGATTTGTATTCGAAGAGAAAAATATACCTTTTCTCCTATTTTCTATCTTTCTTTTCAAAAAAAAATATCTTGTTAATACTGTACGAGTTTTCTTTTGGTTAGTAGGAATAATATGCTAAAAACACGTATAATTGGTCTCATTTATTTGGATTATTCACTTTTTCCTGTTTTTTGCTCTTGGTTTTTGTGTATTATGATATTATGGTGTCGAAATTATAATTTTTTTTTGGTTAATTGTGTTTTTATTGGAAAAATTTGGCGTATTAAATCACAAAATTAATGGTCAAATATGATAAGATTTTGTGGTTTTTATAGATGCATCTTGAAATGTTTTTTGTGTTTTTTGCATTTTATGTTCATGCTAAATATAGATCTTTTTTCTAGTAGTTCTGATGCTAATAGCTAAAATTGGCTGGCTTATTGTCTAATATGCATTTTTAGGACTTTGTTATATTAATGAATGAAATAGTGTCTTTTTGGACATTTGTTTTTTTTTACTTTTTTCATTTTTCAGAGTAAATTAACTAAAAAGGTATTTGTGGTATTATATTTTATTTTCTTATGTGGATCTTTTGTTGAAAGTGTTCTTTGGTTCATTTAATACATTATATCTCTAGGCTTTTATATTTTTTTATTTTTATATAACTCATTATTATGATATTTTAATTTCACCCGGTATTCAATTGTATTGGATCACTTTTTGTTTTATAAAAAGATATATCTAAAAGATTTAGGAAGAATGACGGATGCATAGACTTCTATTTGTATTATATCTTCTTTATTGATATTTTGGTTTTTTTCTTTGAAAATATCTTTTTTATTAACTATTTTAGTTACATTTTTTTTTTTTGTTGAAGACTTTTGATTTCTGGGAAGCACTCTTTATACAATGGATACGTCATATGAATCTCTTTCTGATGCTTATGAGTATGAAGCTCTTCCAAAAAATTCTTCTTTTTTGGCAAATATGTTAGCTGGTGCCTTTGCTGGTATAATGGTATATAAGAAATTTTTAAAAGATATTTTATCCTGTTTCTTTCTTACCTTTCTATAGGAGCATACTTTAATGTATCCTGTTGATGCAATAAAAAGTATTTTTTATCTGAGAATGCAAAATCTTACATATTGAGTTAGCCCGATTGCAGATTGTTAGTTCTTCTTACGCTATTCATACAAGTATAATACAATCCTTGCGCTGGATGGTTTCTTCAGAAGGTGCAAGATCTTTGTGGAGAGGTATTTCGTCTGTTGTTGCTGGTGCAGGTCCTGCACATGCTTTATATTTTGGAACATATGAGTTTGTTAAGTATCAGTTCAGTAGATATTCTCAACAAGATGGGGTATTGCCTACAGGTATTTTTGGTCTTTGGGATGCTTTAGGGTGTTAATAGGCCTATCAGTGATGGCAGGTGCATCTGCAACGATTGCTTCAGATGCTTTGATGAACCCATTTGACGGTATGACACTTTTTTGTTTGTGAAAGCTTGTTGACCTTTGTATATCAGTAATTAAACAGCGAATGCAGATTCGTGGTTCTGAATATACGTCTGCTGTTAATTGTGCTCGAGTGATTTTTAAGAAAGAAGGGCTTTGGGCATTTTATATTTCTTATCCTACGACACTTACAATGACTATTCCTTTTGCTGCAATACAATTTCTTATATATGAGTCTTCGTTGAATATTTTGAATCCTCAACATATTTATAATCCTATTACTCATATTATATCAGGTGGCATTGCAGGTGCAGTGGCTGCTGCAACAACTACACCTTTAGATGTTGTAAAGACATTGTTACAAACACGTGGAACGTCTTCTGATGATAGAATTCGAAATTGCAAGGGTCTGAGAGGTGCAATTAGTATTATTTATGAAAAACATGGATTAGAAGGTTTTATGCGGGGTATAAAACCTAGAGTAGTGACTGCCATACCAAGGTATGTTTTTCAAATAGATAAAAAGAGCTAATAGAGGGAGCACGGCTATATGCTGGATGTCTTATGAAGCAGGGAAAGAAGTATGGTTTCGATTTTCAAAAAACACATAGTTAAAGGGCATTTTGTAACGAGTGAGCATGAATGTGTTGTATAAGAATTGTTCGTTGTTAAAAATTTATTGTCATTGAATCTATAATAGCATGCAAAAAAGGTATATATTTATTTTCCATGATAATTGTCCATGGTAGCATTTTTTGATCATAATGTTTAATAAAATGGTAAGATAAATTTTTACATAAACTCTACGACACCATCCCTAGTTATGATTTTCATACAATAAATACGTATTTATGAGGAATTATATATATCCAGTGTATTCTCGAATAGTTTTAGTCCATTTTTACTCTATCTTAACTACTATATTGTATCTAACTTTGCATACCAAATTCTTTATTGAATTTTTCGAATTCTATTAATCCCTTTTGGCTTACGCTTGGTCTAATTGAGCGAAGACTTGCCCTAAAATCGTCTATGCAGATCGGTCGAATTAAATCCTGTCTAGTTGTTAATAGAGCTTCGCCTAAAGACCGAAGTGGTCCCATTGCAGCATCTTTTGTTAAAGCAGTAATATCTGATCCCGAATATCCTAGACCAATTAAATAAATAGAGATACAAGGGCTTTAATTACCTTCAGTAATATCAACTAAGTTTTCTATATCTTTGTCTGATAATGTATGAGTTTGATATTTTAATAAATATAGAATTTGTTGCATTCTTGTATTACGTTCTGGTAATGGTATATATTGTCGCCGAACCTAGAAATTATGAGATTGGTTGTATAATTCATTGTAATATTACAAATCGACGTCTTGCGGCTTCGTCAATTGACCATGGAATATTTGTTGCTGCTAACACTAAAACTTTTGGAATGGGTTCTGACACTTTCCCCACAACGCTCGTTGCTAATGATGACCATTGGATTAAAAATTCTGTTTTTAAGCGCCTAGATGCTTCGTGTTCATTTCCATCTTCTCTTCTAGAAGACAAAAGAGCATCTATTTCATCAACAAAGATAATACTGGGGGATAATTTTTTCGCTAGAGCGAACAAAGCACGTACAAGCTTCTCGGATTCACCAAGCTAAATGATAAGAATAATTGATAAGTATTGTGTAGTACTTACAAATTTAGACATTAAAGATGATGCTGATATTGAAAAAAATGTTGATTTTGCTTGAGTTGCTGCTGCTTTTGCAAGCATTGTCTATTATTATTGATTATTAGTTTTAATAATAGCAATAAAAAGACAATATACTTTTCCTGTACCAGGAGGACCAAATAAAAGAACACCTGTAGCTGGTTCTCTTAAACCACTAAATAAATCTGGTCTTAATAAAGGATATATAACAGTCTCTTTAAGAGTATTCTTTGCATCTTCTAAGCCTGCTATATCTTCCCATAAAACTTCATCTCCTTTAATTACAATATCATTTATAATTGTTTGTAGTAAATTTTCATCAATAATATTTTTAAGGCTATTAATTGCTCGTTGTTCTCTAGTCTCTTCCTTTTCTTTTGTGCTCACTTTTTCAATTTTATTTTGTGAATCTAAAGAAATACTTTTAAAGTTATCATCAAGAGTTATTTCATTTTCATGTTTTCGATTTTTTATAGGACTAATACTATTATATTGTTCTTTAGATGGCCTACAAACGTTTCTATTAAATGCATTTGGCGACACTGAGCTTAAAGATGATTTTTTTTGCATTAATTTTTCCGGTGTAATTGATGATACGTTTTTTTGTGATGTATAGTATAGGTTTGGAAAGGAAGAGGGCTCTATATCTGATATTGAAATAGATGTTGAAGGAATATGAGTTGATGTCTTATAAAATACTGAATGCCCTTTAAGTGTTGAATTTGATAATTCATCGATTATATCATTTTTGTTAACGTGTGAATCTATATAATCATTCGGTTGAAATTCACCAGGAATAGGATATGCTTTAGATGTTTGATATTCGTTTAATGATGTTTTATATGATGTAGAAAATAAAGATGAACAGAGTTGAATAGTTGAATCGTTTAAACGTTGGGGACTATCTCCATTTGCTTCATTTGTTTTTAATGAATGAACAATTGAATTGACACCACTATTCCACGCATATAGTGCTGCTTTTCCTGCATTATTTTGTACCAATGATGAGCGAGATTTTGCTTGACGAAGTGTTTGAGGAAATTGTTTAGGTTGAGAAGTTCTTCTAGTTTGCGGGTAATGTTCTTTAGGTGATTCTTTCTTTAAACCTTTATTCTTAAATAAATTTTCAAAAAAAAAACCCTTGTTTGGGTTTGATATTCGTATGGATTGTGAAAAGATATCTTTTTGCTTTTGAAAACTTGATACTCGTTGAATTTTTTTTAAGAATGAAAAATAGTACTCCCCTATTTCTTTTGAACAACGGTTGATGCTTTCTGATGGTAGAAAATCACTGCTATTGTCTTTATAAGAAAAATTTTCATTATTAACAACGCCAAATAACTCGGGGTTTGCTTTAATAGAAACGCTCAATGTTAAAATTTTTGATTTTGCTTGTGAACAATACATTTCTATCATTTCTTTCATTTGTTTTTCCGATTTCTTGCAACACCAAATAGAAGATTTTTTCAAAATACATGAATTCTGTTCTACTGCTTTTAGGATTGATTGATATATCAATATTGCTTGTAAAATATCTCCTTTACGTTCATACTCTGTTGCCCTATTCTTTTTAACATATATTTGTTTGTATAACTCTTTTATATTTAGATTTTCACTTCTTATATTTTCTATTTGATTCATGTCATTATTTGATATTTTTTGTTTCTTTTCGTTTTTTTTTTGTTTTTTTTTTTTCGTATCAAGGCTTAATGTTACTTGAACCTTTATTAGTTTCTTTGTTTTATACTAATTTCTAAAGTATTTTACCTCTTTCTAAAGTATAAATCTCTTTTCAGTATTTTTGTTCTTATTCGGCATGATTCAGCGTTGCTTAAAATAGAAATCGGTAAGCTCTTTGCATAGTAATAATTATAATGAAAAAATATAATAAAACAAACAAGAGCAATATTTGACAGTATATTGTTGCAAGAATGTAGTTGATTTGTTGAATTATAAAAAAAAATTATAAATGTATAAAAGTGTGAAAAAAGATAGAATGATATGTTAATTATGATAAATGTGATTTTGGTTCTTCAAGAGGATTAGTAGCTGAATTTTTCATATTTTTTGCAAGTCTATGTAAGTATAAGAGAAGGAAATGTATATGGAAAATACATACAAAGAAATTCGTTTTAATTCGTTAACAAATGATTGGCCCCAAAATGAGCTAGTGTATTTGTTAACATAGCGATAGAGTTTTTCATGATTGGATTTTCGAAGATCTTCTGGCATTGTAATTGCATCATAAATAGCACTTGCAAGTTCGGTAACCTATATGAAGTATGAGATTATCTATTTGTGATGAATTGAAAGAGAGAAATAGTAACTTACATTCCAAGGATTAACAATTAGACTCCCATTGAGTGATTGAGCTGCGCCTGCAAACTCACTAAGTATCATCACACCGTGTCTTTCTTGCTGAGTACAAATGTATTCATAGGATACCTGAAATAAGTTTTGCGTTTGGATTAGATACATACGTACCAGATTCATTCCATCACGAGTAGAACTGACAAGACATATATCAGAAACAGCATATAAAGCAATTAACTCATCGAAACTGATGCTTTTATGTATGAAATGAATAGGCATGAATTCTATACTTCCGAATTTTCCATTAATTCTTCCAACTAGTTCATTTACAATTGCTCTAAGGTTTTGATACTCTTCGACATCTTGACGTGATGGTACAGCTACTTGTACAAGAACAACTTTTCCAATCCATTCGGGATGTTCTGTAAGGAAAAACTCTAGAGCATGAAGTTTCTGTGGTACGCCTTTAATGTAATCTAATCTATCAACACCAACAATAATCTTAATGTCTTGAAATTTTTTTTCTAAAACTTTTATTCTCTCTATTACTTTAGGTTGTTTAAGTCCCTATTAAAAATTAATGAATAAATACTAAATTCCGTAATATTACCTCTTTAAATTTGTCAGGGTCAATGCCAACTGGGAATGCGCCAATATTGACAAATTTCCCATTAAATTCTACGCCATTCGGTAGAGTATGAAGATTTAAAATGCGAGAACAGGATGAAAGGAAGTGTCTAGCATAATCATAAGTGTGGAATCCAATCAAATCACAATGCAAAACTCCATAAAGAATTTCATTACGCACAGGTAGAATTCTAAATCATTAGAAAAATCATAAGTATATAAATTTTTAAACCTATAAATCTCACTACTTGGAAAGGGGGTATGAAGGAAAAAGCCTATTTTTACATTCTGATATTTTTTATTCATTTTTTCTCTAAGCATAGCCGGAAGAAGCATTAGATGATAATCTTGAACCCATATTAAATCTCTATCTTGAACAATAGAACATATGAGTTTTGAAAAGGTCCAATTGGCTTCCTTGTATGCATTCCATGTAGGTTCATCAAATCTGATTTCGTCTGGATGATAATGAAAAAGAGGCCATAAAATACTATTACTAAATCCATTATAATGCCGGTCAGCTAGCTCATCATCCATAAACACTGGAATAGCATTATATTCTTCCTGAAGTCTAGATATAACGTATTCTCTTTCTGATTCTGGAACTTCTACGCCTATTTATTGTTTTTTTAATATTTTTAAACATTGTTACTTTTTTATACCTGGCCATCCTATCCATAAAAAAGAAATAGATTTCTTAAGACCACTTAGTGCGCTTACAAGCCCTCCTGAAGACATACTAAATTCATATTCTCTTTTGTTTTTTCTTTTAATTGTAATTGGAAGTCGATTAGAAACAATTAGTAGGCGAGTATCATCATGGTTGATCTTTGGTTCTTTAGAATTCTTTAGCATCTTTAAAAAATTCATGTAATAAGTAATTGTCTGTTTCTTTTATGTAATTTTTATTGAATTTCTTATATTTTTAGTGTTCTCAAAAAGTCGGTATTTTTTGAAAACTTTCGATGTGGGTTAATTGTTGAAAAAAAATACAAGCAGTAATGAATAAGATTTTTTCGCATATATTTTTGCTGAAATTATGAAAAGACTTCCCTGTTGTGGATGTTTTGTCCATATGGATTTGTGCATAAAGTTTGAAGAGTAAAATTTATGCCAAAATTAAGCTAAATGTATAGCAGTAGAAAAATTTTTAGTACATTTAGAATATTCTTGATTTATATGTGTTCTAATACCTATAAATATTGTTTCCTTGCATAATATAAATAAATAATAACATTTTTGATGGATAGTTTGCTGTTATATTAATGTAATAGAGTTTATGTTAAAAATTTTAATAGTAGTTGCTAATGATTGCAATTTTAAAGCCTTATTGAGTGCTTTCTTCTTCGAAAAGAGTTAATTGTTTATGACATTATTGTTATTTGCTTTGGCATATTTTTTGGATTTTTCTTTTTGATTTCTGAACAGATCTTGCATTTTTTGTCTCTCAAAGCATTTAACTTCAATGCAAAAGATACATTAGCTTCTCATACAGCTCTTTTTATGCTTGGATTCGACCCAGACGGTTTTTAGCGATATAATTAAATGCAATACATGAAACAATAAATCCTGCTTCTTTAGCACTTAAGATTCGAAAAAAAACACTATACCTATAAGATTGAAGAACTGTAATTGCATTTAAGTTTCTATTACTGACCAATTTTTTACTTACTGCTTTTCGTGAATATAGTCTTTCTTCTTCCTCTGTCCTAAATGATGAAAAAATTACCCGTAAATTTGGCAGTGCCTATTTTATTATCAGATTTATTATGGTTGTGCAATCTATGTATAACTGCGCTCTTCTTTACCATTTTTCGTTATCTATTTTTATTGCGTTGTTCTTTGTCGTTTTCTGTCGACATGGTAGAGCGTGGCCTCCGTACTCTTCAGGGCCTTTGGAAGGGCAAGTTGCATATGAAAGTAGATATATATATGTTTTTAATATGTCTTAGGAGAGACATATGAGCTTGGTGTGGGTTTGGTTTCTCAATATGCGCATGAAAGGTTTGAAATACATGTATATATAAAGACGTTTTAATTAGAGTAGAAAAGAAGCAATTCAGCGTACAATTGCTGCAATGACACTTGGAAAAGATGTTTCTGGACTTTTTCCTGATGTTTTGAAGAATATTGCAACACCTGATCTTGCTCAGAAGAAGCTTGTCTATTTATATTTGATGTACAATTGTTTTTGTATAGGATGTTTATTTGATAGTTTAAATACAGGAACTATGCTAAAACACATCAAGATCTATGTATTCTTGCTGTTAATACATTTGTTCAAGTGGGTTTTTTTGGATATATACAATATATAATAGGGCACGCAGGATTCAGAGGATCCAAATCCTTTAATACGGGCATTAGCTATTAGAACGATGGGATGTATCCGTGTTAATAAGATTGTTGATTATCTGTTTGAACCGTTGCGGAAAACTTTGCGTGTATGTAGTTTGAAGCATTGTCTATAGTTTATGGAGAATATATAGGATAATAGTGCATATGTGAGGAAAACTGCAGCAATATGCGTTGCAAAGTTGTTTGATATAAGTCCTGAAGCAGCTATTGAGAATGGATTCTTGGAGATATTACAAGAGTTGCTTAATGACACCAGTCCGATGGTATAGTAGAATGATATTGTTAGTATATATCTTGAGGATTTTAGGTTATATCAAATGCAATGGCTGCATTAATTGATATTAATGAGCGGATGCCTAGTCTTCAGATAGAAGTTGTTACATCATTGAGGCTTTCAAGAATGTTATCTATATTGAATGAATCCACCGAGTAATGGGTATAATATATGTTGTATTTGTCTTACGTAAGTTTAGGTGGGAACGGGTTATGATCCTGGGCTCGTTGTCAGAATATACTGCTGCAAATGCGAAAGAAGCAGAAAATATTTGTGAGTATGTGACACCGCAGTTTCAACATGCAAATATGAGTGTTGTAATGGCTGCTATACGAGTGGTTATGCGTAATTTACCGTTTATGAACAAAGATATGACGAAACAGCTTATACGGAAAATAACTCCATCTTTAGGTAGATTCACATCTTGACGTGGTAGTTTTTTAAATAGAATATTTATAGTGACTCTTGTATCGTCGATTCCTGAGGTTCAATATGTTGCTTTAAGGAATATTAATCTTATTCTCCAAGAATATCCTAATATTCTTAACAAAGAGATTAAAGTTTTTTTTTGCAAATATAATGATTTAGAATATGTAAAATTAGAGAAATTGGATATTATAATAAAGCTTGCAAATAAACAAAATATAGATCTGATACTTATGGAATTAAAAGAGTAATATAAATTTCTGTTGAATGTTTATAAAAATTTTAACATATTTTAAGGTATGCTTCAGAAGTAGACGTTGATTTCGTTAGGCGTTCTATTAAGATTATTGCTCAGTGTGCTATAAAAATTGAAGAAAGCGCAGATCGATGCGTTAATTTGCTTTTAAACCTTATTAATACAAAAGTTAATTATGTAGTCCAAGAATCTGTTATTGTTATTAAAGTTAGGAGTTAAATATTTGTATTTGTTAGAAGTTAACTGTACAAGGATATTTTTCGAAAATATCCTCATACTTACGATGGATCTATGTCAATTATTTGCGAAAATATGTCTTTATTTGATGAACCTAATGCAAAAAGTTCTTTCATATGGATTGTCGGGGAGTATAGTGAAAAAATTAGCAATTCCCGAAATATTTTAGCTTCATATATTAAAAATTTTAAGCACGAAGATACACAGGTACATATAGGATTTTTTTTATGTTTTATCTTATCGAATTAAGACTCAGTTACAACTTTTGACTGCGACAGTTAAATTATTCTTGAAAAGTCCTTCAAATAATGAAGAAATTATACAAAGAATTTTTGAAATAATAACAACAGAATGTGATATTCCGGATATACGTGATCGTGCTTATATTTATTGGCGCTTACTTTCAAGTAACTTTGAAATAACAAAAGTATATGTTTTTATATTGAAAAAATGTTTTAATATTTTATAGGAAATTGTGTTATCGAATAAAATACCTGTATTTGATAAAAAGCTTTCTCCGCATTTATTAAAAGAGTTGATACTTGAATTCTCAACGCTTTCATCAGTTTTTCATAAATTAGTTCCTGCATATATAAATTTAGATAAAGATGGAAACGATTTAATGAAACAAAGGGCCATAGAGTATGTTTTTGAATTTGTTTAAAAACTGTTGACAATTATCATAGGGAATACATACAAATAAATAATGAAAATAAAATTCAGGCGAATTCTAAGAGGAATTTAGAGAACCTTTTAGACATTGATTTTGACACTGAAAATTCTTCAAAATTAATAGGTGATTCTTCTGAGTCTATACAGGGGACATTTAGCTACAATTCTACTAAGTCTACAAATGTAGATGATTTGTTAGGCGTTTTTGGTTCAAATTAAAAAATGAATTCATTAAGCATAAATATATTTGATTTTTTGTAGTAAGGGTAGATTTTTAGTATGATATAATGTATGGATGGTTTTCTATGATTATGATTTTGATGGGACATTTTGTCGTAGCTTAGACCATTCTTCTGGTGTGTAGTCTTCCTAATATATTTTAAAACATGTGTATGGATCATAGTTGCTAATTTTAACCTGTGAAAATGCATGGAGCTTGTTTATTTCTTCTTTTAACACTGTATTTACGAGTCGATGTCGGGCAAGTATATTCATATTGTAGAACCGTTCTGAAACAACTTGACAGAGTTTAAAAGGCATAATAAGTAGGTATTTTCTATGTACCTTGACATTTAAAAGCATTTCCACACCCTCCTACTTGTATTAAATAAGAAAAGCTTTAATATCAGTTTTTACCTGAGACATCTTGAATAATCTAAATAATATTAGTATTTAAAATGCTGGAAAAAGTATTTAACTGTTTCAACTGCATCCAAACGTTCTTTTAATGCTTGTTCAAGTATTTTTGTCGTAACTCGAGCTGTCATAATGGTTTTTTCAGTTTTGTATAGTTAATCGTGGTTTGATGGTCGTTGCCGTTACTGACTTATCGGACGACATTGATATCGACGACAATGAGATCTTCTGGATGGTTAGCAGCTTTGATTCAAGGAATAGAACGATTGTATCCTAAATCACTTGCAGATACTTCTTGGGACAATGTTGGATTATTGCTAGAATCGCCTGTGATAAAATCCGGTCGAAAACGCGTTCTTTTAGCCATAGATCTTACAACATCTGTAGCAGATGAAGCATTGGGAATGTATCCACCAGTAGGTGCTATTATTGTATATCGTAAGTTCTACATATATGTGGAATATTTTTTACATTTGATTGTGTTTAGATCCTGCGATTTTTAAGCCTATTAAGTCGTTAACATTGAGTGATCCTCGTCATAAAATATTGCTTCGTTTAGCAGTAAATTGCTTTTTTTTTCTATTTTTTTGTATATTTATGTTTTTTAGACTTCAGGAATAAGTGTTTATTCTCCTCATACAGCAATGGATGCTGCAGTAGGTGGTATAAACGATTGGTTGGCGGATGGTATCAGTGATAATAAATGTATTGAAAAAACAGTGATTCTTCCTTCAAAGTATACAGATGGTTGTTTTTTCTTGCACTCTGTGTTTTTTGTGCATTAAATAATATAGGTGAATCTGTTTCTAATAATATACCCGGTATGGGAAGGATTGTTCGTTGGGAAGATCCTATTTCAATTACTACTTTGGTGGAAAGAATTAAGAAGCTTCTTCATTTGAATCATGTTCAATTGGCTCTTTCAGAAAAGCATCGGAAGGAAGGCGGTAAGCAGATATATAAAATTGGGATATGTGCTGGTTCAGGTAGTATATTAGAAGAAATGAAAACATTAAGAAGTATAGGTGGGACTATCTTAAGAAACGTGCATGCTGATGTGTTATTTACTGGTGAACTAAGTCATCATGATATATTGAGTGCAACGGAAAAGGGAATTTCTGTTATTTTATGTAAAATTATAATTACAGTTTTCCTTTCAATTTGTAATTATATGTTTTAGGTGGACATTCAAATACAGAGAGAGGATTTCTGTCTTGTGTGATGAAAAAACGACTTCAGGACGTTCTTTATGAAGAATTCCGTGATATACAGGATGACAAAATATTGTTACCAGAGGTAGTAGTGAGTGAAGCTGATAAAGATCCTTTAGAGATTGTATAAGGATTATATTTTTGTTCATTCTTGGCTAAGTATAAAATCTCACGATGTATGATGTAGCATTTTGTGAATAAGTATAAGAAACTATATATTATAGATCTTTTGTCTCTTTTCGTACTAATGACTCGCTTAACAATGTCGATAGTGTTCCAATATGTGCAAGTGTTGGTTCTAATATAGCAATAACCGACTCCATAGGTTTTGCATTATTTTTCATCTAAACTTGATTATCTTTCTTTTTAAAAGATGTTTTTCTCACTTTTTGAATGGCATCTCCAACAGAGAGAAGTTTTGTATAATTGTCATAAACCAGTATTTTTTTTTCGCATTCTAAATTGTGTATTTCTATAAAATTTATTAATTATATTAATTAGATACGTTTTTTCTGGAAAACCTTGGATTAATGTATTTTCTAGATTTAACAAAGTTTGAGGATTATTACATAAAACATCTTTAGCATACTGCTCAATATCGAAGTTGTCTGTATCAAGTTTTGGTACTTGTGTTACAAATTGAGTAGTAGGCGTATCAAGTTTATAAAATTCTCTTAAAGTTCGTTTGATCTGAATATCCTTATTATGTTTTTCACTGATATCTTGGCAACAGTTCATTTTATTTATTTAAATTTATAGGTATTTCATTTTTTTGATGTTTTGGTAAATTGAAATCGTGAAGATGGAATTTTTTGGTATAAGGAAAAATCAGATATGATATTTTATACAAGGAAGGCTATGTAAAACGAGTATTTTCAACATATAAATGCTGTGAACAAATTTCCTATATACTTGGTTTTACATATATTATGTATTTGTATCCACGGGCATTATATCATTACCACTCGTAGGTTTTTCAGAATTTGGACCAGAAAAATACTTAACAAAAGACAACCCGAGGGGTCTATATTTCTTGTTAATAAAGATGTAATAGAATAAGTGAAAATGTATACCTCCCGCCGTATTCATATCCTTGAAATTTTGCTGAAGAAGTTAAATAAGTATTGAAAAAGGAAATATATACATATGGCTGTTTGAGCTGTAAGAAGTGCATCAAAACGAACAACACCTGCGCCTTTTGATCGACCAGAAGGCTCATATTGGATTTCAGCTCGTTCGACCTTACCAATTGTGGTAAAAAGTTCAACCAAGTCTTCATTACTAGTCGACCAAGGCAACTATGATAAGAATTAAGAAGACAAATCTACAAGTGCTATTGGATGTTACATTTTTAACATAAATGGTTTCACTGGGTTCGCCGTTTGCAGTAGCGCCATCAGTAAAGTCGTTAGGGGGAAGTGTATTTTCGTAGCCATTTCTATGATAACCCCCACTATAACCGCCACGAAATCCTTCGCCATATCCCCCACGGAATCCGCGACCACCGAAGCTTGGGGGACCTGCAAACCTATCTTCGCGAACCTCAATAATACGACCTTGCCAGTCATATCCATTGAAAGTTGCTTGTGCATTTCGTGCTTCTTCTACGGTTTCAAATAAGACAATACCTGTACCTTTAGGACGACCATCTGGTGTTAAATGAATATCAGTACGAATTACGTTTCCTGTTTTATATGAATTATAAGGGAGATACTGAAAAAGCATACCTGCTGAGCGAAAAAGATCTTTAATGTCTTGCCATCCGACATTATAAGGAAGCTAATGCAATATAAATATTTATACATGTATTAGAATGAATAAATGTACATTCTGAACAAAAAGTTGTCGACCATTTGATGAATTGTATGAAGATCCTCGAGTATCTCCTGGATAGCCACCATATGAACGAGGTACTCCCGGGGGAGGGCCTCCAAACCGAGGTTCTTGTTCACGGTCCTATTGGGAAAAAATAAATACCTATTCAAAAAGAAAAAAAAATGAAAAAAGTACTTCGCGAACATAAACCATTCTTCCCATTAAAGTTTGGTTACTAAGCGTATTAATAGCATTTTGTGCTTCGTCGCGTGTCGCATATTCTGCTACTCTAAAAAATGTTATTTGAAAAAATGTATAAACAATGAAATACTCACCCACAACCCTGTAAAAAGAGGGAAAAAATAAGCCGGACAAACATCATGGGAACCCATACGTACCTTTGACATGCCATTAGGCAGCATTAGTACGTCTGCGAAAATGACTTCTCCAGCTATAAAAATATAAGTATATTAAATGAAAAAAGTTTGAAAAAATGCACAAATTCATAGAAAGCATCATAGGGATACATGGAACATGATACCCGAAAGTAAACACATACCTTGCTTCATGAAATCCTTAAGATGATGCCATTTGACATCGTATGACAAGTTCCCAATATAAACGCGGCGATCTTGTTGTGAGGCTTCACGGATATGGTTCATCATAGCATTCCGTGTTGCTTGCCGGCTATCATATGGCCGGCGGTGACCTGGTGGAGCCAGTGGACTACGTGAACGTCTTCTTCGAGAAGACGGATTTTCTAATGATGGCGAGTTGTTACGCGGCGAGTATGAACGCCTAGGAGTCCATGAACGTGAGCGACTATGATAACGAGGAGAACGTCGACCCCAGCGCCGCTGATCCCCTGCTGCTTCGTTCCAGCGAGGATTCGGTGCTGTCGATAAATGTTCATTTCCTTTTCCCCCAGTCCGTCAGCCGGCTGGTCCAGAACCTCCATTACTCCTACCCATTTCACACTTACAGATTATATGTACTGCTTTTTGCCGTAATTTTTTATATAATAATCTGTTGGATTACACCAACTCCAATCTTAATAATACTTGGATAATACCAATCAGACCGTCTTTTTCCCGTATATTTGAACCTTATTCTTTGAAATATCTAGAGTAAAGGCTATGTTTAGAGCTGCTTTTTGTCTGTATAAAGACGGGTATTTTTTTTGTTGTCGCTGACCGTCCCGTCGGTAGATCGGGAGAATGGTGGGTGACAAATATCGAATGTTAGAGTAGAAGATTGAGAGAAGTGGTTGAATGATTTGAGAGAGTTTTTTGAATGAAATGTAAATTTGTAATTTGTAAGTGGATTTGAGATATTTTTTGTTTGGTATATTTTTATGATAATTTGTTTGGTGTTGAGATTTTTATTTTTTTGGGGTGTCTAAGGATGTTTTTGTGTTGTTTTGGTTTTTGATATGCAATGAGCCCTCAAAGCCTGGACGCCGTTTTTTTTTTGCTAATTGTTTTTTTTTCCGCATTGTTCGGCGAGCTTCTATGTTTTCTTCTCTTTTTTTCTGTCGTAGTTGTTTGGCTTTTGAGACTTGCAATAAACGCTCGTTCCTTGTTTTTTCAGCTATCTTTAAACATTTTTTTGAATAATTTACCATGTTTTAGCGCTTTTTTTCTTTTGTCGTTCTTGACGTTTCATTGATTTTTTCAATAATGTTTCATTATCTTTAACTTTTTTTCCTTCGCTTAGTAAAAAGGCTTTTTTCCATGCATCTGATTCTATGATTTGTTTTTTCTATCATAATTTAACTATGTTTCTATGGAAGATATTATGTAGCAAGATAGTTATTTACCTTTTCATCACTCAATTGATTCAACCGCATTCTTTTTGCCTCTGCATGTCGTAGAGCTCCTGCTAAGTCCATAGATTGATATTTTTTTTGAGCCGGTTTAAGCTCGTCTTCATCTGATGCAAAGCTTATTCTTCCATATAGAAGACTATTTTCTTTGGGTTTATTTAATAGATCTTCATCATTTTTAGACTCTTCTTTTACACTTTTATGCTTTTTTTCTTCATTTGATATGTTTTTTTCTTCTTTTTTTAGTGGATTTTCTTTTTTTTCTTTTAAGAAAGTTTGCTTTTTTCTTTTTCTTGTTTCAAGAATAGAATCTCTATTCTTAGCTGAACCATCTGTCATACTTTTCGAGGCTTTACGATTTGCACGAAGTTGTTCAATACGAAATGCTAGTTTGGCTCGAAGATCAGAAATATTAGAAGCTCGTTGCGATTGTGTTTCAGGCTTCTTTTCTATATATAAAATGTCTTCTTTCTTTTCTGTTTCCTCATTTTTTATGATTTTTTCTTTATTTTTGTTTATTAAAGATTTTTTATTGGTTTTATTTTCAATATTGTTTGATATTTCTAGATTTTCATGAAATAGTATACTTTGAGTAGAATTTTGTTCATTTTTAAAAAAATCTTTTTTTTCTGATCTATTATGAGGTTTATTTTCTTTATTCATGTTTTTGTTTAATCCAAATAAGGGCTGTATTTTTTTTTCATTGGTTTGTATATTGATATTGTCGTTATTTAACTGAGAATCAGGATCAAGTTTTAACTTTCGAAGATATCGTGCTTCTTCCTTTGTCCTTTTCCTTTTATTCCATGAATCCTTGGCCATTGTGAGTTGTTTTTGTTATCTTTTGTACTTTTTTAACCTTTAAAGTTTTTCCGTTATAGTATTTTGGTGGAATTAAAGAAACAAATGATTCAAACTCATTATTATATGATTTTACTCTTTCATTCATTTGTTTAACATTTGTTTTGTTTTCTATATACCTGCTATATTCATCTTAAAGCTATTTGACATATTTTTAAATATTAGTCGCCGATATCGTAATATCGATTGGAAGATTATTAGCGTTAAAAGATTAAGAAATAATATAGTATAAAATATATGATATTTTCTTTATTTTTTTACAAATAGATATTATATATATTTTTTTATTATTTTGAAAAGTTCTTTGTCTAACAAAATTAGAAGGATTTTAATATAGATATCTATGATAAAACTTTTGAATAAGTTTCGCAGGATTTATTATTAAATGTAGTCTGATAATATAGAAATGTTTAATAGAATGTCTTTGATGTTATTATTTGTTTTATATCTGTTCTTGATTCTAAAATATAGTATTGCTCTTGATGAATATATATTATATATGATATTTGTTTTCAGAATAAACTTTTCTGTTCTTGAATTTTTATTTTGGAATTTTTAAAATATTTTTTATATTTTCTGGATATTATTTTTCAAAATTTCATATATTTTTTTGTATATATTTTATGATATATGCTATATATTTTTTATTATTAAGGAATTTTTTAATATATGGTATCTTTATTTGTGTTTTAGAGTACTCATAATTGTTTAATACTATATATAATTTTGGGTTTTTTTATTTTTGTGTATTTGATATATATCTTTTATTTAAGATTTTCTGGGACACTTTGTAAAAGTTTTGATCTGTTTTATTTTAATTGCTCTGCTTTTTATTTAATTTATTTTTATTCTTATTGGTTTGTTTATTGATAATTTGTTAGTATTATTTTTGTTAAAAAAGTAATAATGGTTATTAATATTTTTAATATTTAAGATTTTAAAGTTTAGAGTAAAGCCTTTTAGAATATATATGTAAATTTTGTTGATTTATTTTGTATTTATTCATATCTTAGTTATATCTTAGTCAAGAAATAGATATGTTTTGTAATATTGTATTAATTTTTTTAATTATTTTTAAAATTGTATTTAAAATTGAATTAAAAGCATTATTAAATTGTTTTTAAATTTCGTTTGAAATTTTTTTATAGAAGAAATCTTTTTATTTGTTTGTTTACCTTTAAATAATTATTTGATTTTATGTTAATTTGTTTTTTTTTGACAATTTTTTTCTTCTTTAGAGTTTAAATATGTTTGTTGTATTTTGAATAAAGTTAATAATTTTATTTGAAATAATATGTTCTTATTTATAACATTGTGTCATTTGGAAAAATGACAATGCACAAGGTTTAGATATGAAGATAAATGTATGGTTTAATGAAAATAATGAAAAATATGTTAATAGGAAAATAGAGAAAGTTGTTTAATTGAATGCCCGTAAGGTGGAAAAGATGTGGGATACATGCAAAAATGAATATCCTTGTATAAAACAATTGATAGGTACCAGAGGAATAAATAGATTAAAGTTAAAAAAAAGAAAAAATTTTATACTGCTGTTTCAGATGCTTCGTTTCGTGTTGTCTGAGTAGTATTGGATGGTGAAGATGTTTCTCTAACACACATTTCGATACGTCTTGCTTTTAAAAATTCTGTAGTAGACCGAAATAAAAGAAACCAACCGATAATCATTAGAAGATATGAGATAATTATATGATCTAGAGAATCGTTTTGGTATTCTTGATTATCATTTTTTGGATTGTTATCAGAAGTGTCATCATTAAATACGTTATCTTTGATAGATCGCATATAAAACCCATATTGAATAAGTGTTGTTCCAAGACCCGCTTTTGAACCGCATTTTGCTGCATATGTTGTATGTAATAAATATGTGAGAAGAAAACCAATGAATTGGAATGAAAAAGAGACTGAATGAAAAATCAATGTTGGTTATTAAAAAATATTAGAAAATACTTAGCATATTCCATAAAAACCCAAAAATATTTCCGACTGGAAGTCCATTAATAAATACTTCGTCTTCAGATATACCTGGAGCAATCATTGTATTTTCCCAGTAAGAAGGTGTTGCATCTGCCGCTAGAGTGTGTTATCAGTGTAATAAAAAAATAAAAGCAAATACCAGCTTGTTCATAGGATGGCGGAAATTCTTCAAATTTTTCCTTAGACACTTCTGGTTTGGCGTTTAAGTTTGCAAAGACGCCGTCATTTTGATGAAATGTAGATGTATAATGAGATGAAATTCGTGATGTAAAAGAACGTATAAATGATTTAGATGCTTTATTTTTATTTTTTTCTAACTGTTCATGTTTTTTTTCATTTTTCTGCTGCTGAAAAGGTGTAAATTCGTCTTTTTGAATGTTTTCATGTAAAAGATGTGTTGATGCTGATGCTGATGAATCTCCATAATTCTCTCTACTTGTATATGGTAAATCAGGTGATAATGGGTCTTCCTCTATCTCATATATTGTTTCCACTTCTTCATTACATTCATTATTTTGATTTTTGTTAAATGTTTCCATTTGAAAGTTTTATATGTTTGTTTTTAAAATGAAAAATAACAGATTTTTTGTATTCTCCAATATTTTGTATTTTTTATTATAAAAACGTATTTTAGTGTGATAAATACTACTTTTTTTTCTTTATTTTAGCTCTTTTTATTAAAAAATGTTTGCTTTTTTCTGAAATAATCGTTGTAATAAATGAAAGTGATAAAAAATAAGGTATTAAAAATAGTAAGGAAATAAGAACATTTAATGCATTATTCTAAGAATATTCATCAAGAAATATGTTAGAATTTGTTTTTAGGAAAAAAATAATTTATTTAAATGAAAACTCTAGAGAAATAAAAAAGTAATTATAATTTTAAGGAAAAAAATTGTTTGGTTAGATCTTATAAAGGATATGGATAAGTTTCTAGTGGGCGATCGTGTTGATGTGCCTTTAAAAACAGATTCAGAGATTTCAGAGAAAGACTTGAGACAACAGAAGAATTCGGCTAATAAGCCAGGTGTTTCAGGATGGTTAATGAAAGATATTGTTGAAAAGGACCAGGTGGACGCAGATCTGTCAAAGAATTTGCTTTGTATACCAAAAAATGCAGAAGGTGGTTTCCCTGTTCCGAAAAAACTTAGTTGGAAGCCATTAGTAGCACAGTATGAATATTCGAACAAGAAACTGGAAAAAGAATCTCTTTTGAGCGATGAAATTAGTGAAGAAAATATGAGAAGTATTTCTAAAATGTCTCCTGAGGAAATCAAAAATGCAAAAGAAGAATTGATGAAATCATTAAATCCTGAATTGGTTCAAAAGTTAATGCAAAAGAAAAGGTCTGATAATGATGTCGATAATGTTACGAATAAACAGAGGAAAAGTGTACATTTTTCATGTCCTGACAAATGTAGTTTGAATACATCGTCTATTCTTTCTAATCAGAAAGAACAAAAGTCTTTTTTACCAACTGATATGCATTTCCCTGCACCTCCGTCATTTGGAGATTTGGACCCATCATCACCTGATTTCTTGAAACATCTCCATTCAAAGTATTTTCCTGATCTTCCTGTAGATCCATCTAAACTTGCTTGGATGACACCACCAACAATGGCTGAAGATGAGATGGAGTATCATGAATCTATGTCTGAAATAGCACCTGAATCCATAAGATTTGATTTTAATGGAGATATTTTATCTCCGCGTATTTCTAGGCAAATTCCTATGTATATAGGGCTACATCATCATGCAGATGCACCTGTAAGGATTGTTTTGATGTATGTAATGGGTGAGTTAACTGTATTAGTTGGCAGCAGGTTATTCTATACCAGAACTTGCTCATCTTTCACGTTCAACATTTCCTGCTCAGCGATGTATAGCTATATTGATTCTTGGAAGAATTTTGTATAAACTTTCAATGTATACATATGGTCCTGTGGTGACAAGTGCATTAAAAAAAGTTGTAGAGAATTTAAATGTCATTGATAGTCTAGTTGAGGCAGCATGTGAAAAAACAACGCGTCATTTAAGTGTAAAAGTGTATGCTGAAGAAGCATTGTATCTTGCACATTGTAAACAAAATGAATCTATGTAAATTAGTTTTAGAGTTATTTTATATATAATGGTAATTTAAAGTTATTTATGTTCAATATTTGTTTATAAGTACTTATTAAATATTTATGAGACTGATCTATCTTATGTATAATTTATTTCCGAAAACCAAACCATTTTTCAAATAGAGAAGGTTTACAAGTCTTTGGTTTGACACATTCAATTAGTTTACGGTAATAGTCCGGGTTTTCTGTTGGATGAAGAATTTTTTTAGATAATGGAAACTAATATTTAATTAATTTTAATTTTTTTTAAAGTGTTATTACTTTCAACTTATATTTATTATTAGCTAAATATTGGAGTGCAAGATACTGACTAAATGGTTCTTGTGTATTTTTTTTTAAATCATCTAATTTTATGTCTTTTGTTGCTTGAACTTCTTTGGCATAATTATATGCTCTAGATCGTAGAATAGCTTTTAAGTTGGCATGTGGTCTTAAAATATCATCAGGTATTTTTCTATTTATCCCATTTGCTAGTAAACATATTAAAATGAACAAAATAATATTTTACCTAATCAGTTTTAAGAGGTTTTTAAAAGAAGGCTGTTGCATATGTTTTAAAAATACAGAGGGTTTGATAAGGGCTAAAAAATATTGAAAAAATAGTGAAAAATAGAGTAAAAATCAGAATGAACGTATATATTAAAAATAGAATTATGTTGATATTAATAAAACTGAGAGGCCTATGAGGCAGTATAATAACAGATTATCAAGTATGAAAGCAATATCGAATTTTGGAAAACTTAAGATATCAAAAGCCTAAAAGAGTGAGAAAAGATGAAGGTTTTGACAAGAATAAGTATAAGGACCCTCTTTAAGATAAAATATATATCGATCATTGCTTTTTTTTAAATAGCATACTTGCGTGTCCACTCTTTGGCCGTTGCTTCTAATATATATAGTAAATAAAAACATATGTATTTTTCAGGAAAGATATACCGTATCTCATCCTATCTGATTTGTAGACATGTGCTATTTCTGGCACTATAATGATAGTGGTAAGTAAAGGAAAATATATAATCAAATGAAAAAATATAAAAATGTAGCTTACCAAGTGGGTCATCAGGATTAGGATCTGTCAGCATAGAACAAATAGATAAAAGTACTGTGAAGGTTAAAAATGGATGAATTAATAGCATTATACCTTTTGAAATTGTTAATGCAGGCGACCACTGGTCCCGTAAAATATCTAGGCATATGCTTCCATTACTGTTGATATTTGGATGATAAATTCTTGTTGTGAAATTGACCTTCAATAGAATATCAAAAAAACATAATATAAAATAGAAAATGGATATTACTTTTGGAGGCTTGAAAGGATAATCGGTTGGGAAATGAATTGCTAGAAAAAAAACACCTCCAGAGTAAGGACTATCACCCTAAGTGCCATTAAGCGTTCTTAAATATTACTTAGTACTTTATACAACATACCGGTCCAAGAATTGTTGCTTGCCAGTGGAACTATCATATGCGTTAGTTATATAATTGGAACCATCTGAGCATAGTTATCATTCGTATAAAATCACTTTTTAATCATTTCTGCTCCTCAAAAAGATACAATATTTAAAAAACTGTCAAAGTTTTTTTGAGAAATGACTGGATGACAACAAAATGCTGCATACTAGCTAGATAAAAACTTACCAAATCATCACCGATGGGTCCCGCACTGCATGAAGATGGGGGATCTTTTGCAAGATCCCCTAACTCCTTGTTAATCCTGTATTTTTAATGTTAGTTAAGTGTTTTTCAAATCAACTTTTTTCTTGTCCCCCTTGTGTAATTTTTTTTTGCCTTAATGTTTTTTTTGGAAAAAAATATTTTTTTTCTTTTTTATACAACTTACCTCTTCAAAGCCATTTCAATTGTAGATACTTTCTTCCTTGTTCTTTAAATTGTTCTTTTTTTCTTGTTTTATGTTTTTTTTCTTTTTGGTTCTTCGAACTTGTCTTACGGCTTCTGTGAGATGGTTGTTATGGACACATAAAAAGTATATATAGAATATAAACGAAATATATAGTGGATGTATAATAAATATATTAAAAATGTTTGAATAATTATAGGATAGTTTTAAATTAACTAATCAAGAAAATCTTCTTCTGCTTCTACGATTTGATTTTCGATGCGTTTGCGTGCAAATTCGGCATTTTCAATTTCGAGTTTGTGAGTATTCATAGGGAATCTCATTGCCTATGAGGATTAGATATGGTAGATGTATAGAAAGTACATGCTTTGATGTTTGACGCATGGAGATTTAAACAAAATAAGATTCGATCATGAAATGCGATTTGTGGTTCATGCGTTGAGTAAATATCGAGGATTTCTTTGCTTTGCATGTATCCTTTTTCATGTTCTAAACTTGCTTCAATTACTCCGTCACGAATAGCTTTTGCAACCATATATTCAGCAGATTCTTCAGAATCGAGATGGAGTTTGAGACATATATCACGTAATGATATTCGTGAGTAACTAATAGACATCATTCGTATGCCTGTTCTAAGTACATTTTGATGCAATCTTAGTATAAGGCTAGATGTTCCATCTAAATGAAATTTATTTCCATGTTTGTTAAATGCATCTGTAAAAAGCGTAATATCGCCTTTTCGTACAGCTATAAATACTTAATTTTGATTATATATATATATTTAAGTTTACCTTGAACAATTTGTAGATATGGAATGAGGGCCTTTTCTAACATAGGCTGTCTAAAAATAGATCTTTCTGGGATGCCGCCCATTAGTAAATCAACAATAATGTTTAACTTATGTGCTGCTTGAAGGAAGCCTGCTGCAGTCGTTCCTTGAGGTGCTTTGCGAATTGCACCTACCAGATGAGAGTGTGCTGAGGTATAGTCTAGCTGGATAGCTCTAATTCTTCCTAAATAATATAAATATCGTACAATAAGGTTATTTGATGCTGATTCAGGAAAGGTTATCTTTGACACTAAACGATCTGCTTGGTTATATAAATTATAATGAAGATAATTGCGCAGTAGAAGAATTATCGTCATTGAGGTAGTTTCATTATCATGCCGCAATGTTGCTGTTCTTTGTGTTGTTAAAATAATTCTGTTATAGTTAATATATGTTTATTATAAGAATGCTATTATACGGTCTGATTTCTGAAAGCTTTCCCTGAATTTCGAAAAAATATGAGTAATAAAAGTAAACTTTTGCTGAAATTTTATCCATTGATCGACGATTAAACGTTTTGAGCTTTTCAATAAGTTGCTGAGAAAAAATAGCTCCCTTTTCATATTCTTTTGTATCTAATAAATAGAATTGTATAATTAAATGAATGTAAATGTCTACTTCAGGCAATATGTCTTTATCTTTTTCTTTGAAATCAACTAAATCCATATTATTGGGTTCCTGTTAAAAATTAAATATGAAATAGAATAAAAAATAGGAAAGTAACTGTCTCTATAACATTTAAAAGATAGTTTAGAGTTTTTTCTTTCTGAAAATATACACTTTTTATTATTTTTTTTAAAATTTCGACATTCCAATGCTTTCTTAAGGATAATGTTGTTCGTAATACTTTTGAAATTAAATATGGTTCAAATTGTTCCACTGCTTGCTCTAAAAGGTGAATATTGTATTTAATCTCTTTTTAATATAAATAATTTTTACAAAATTATGATATTATAGCATCTTTTACCTGAAAGTATAGATGATTCATCGTATATTTTACTTTTAATTAAAGAATCTGACATTTCAACTTCTTCAATTGTTGTAGACTTCATAATAGTTTAATAATATAAATTCTGATGAAAAAATGTTTTTTTTTGTTTCCTTTAAAAAAAATAATCAAGTTTAGTGCAAATTAGCTTTTTTCCTTTTTTACGTTTGTAGTTTCTTAACGATTTGCACTTTTGTATTGGTTGCTGTGGTAATGTTTGTCATTATAAATATTAAATGAAAAGTTATTATGAAGATTGAAACATGTTTTGAGAGTATTGAACAGTCAATTGATAGTATTTCATCTCTTGAATTCAATTATCCTCGACATTTTACTAACTCTTTACTTAAATTAAAGAATATTGCGACATTAATTCGAGATGCAGAGCTTCATGAAAATATGCTATTTACAGTTGAAAAAGGCCAAAAAGAGCCTCAAAAGACAAAGTTAATAATATATATAATTCCATGTATCTTATTCTAGTAGGCAATGTTTTAAAATGCCTGTAACACCATTAAAAAGCAAGGAGTCACTATCTCCGGAAACACTGTTAATTGCAGCAAAAAGACTCTTAGATATATGGTATGTAATATTTTAATGAATTTCAGCTGTGTTTTGACTATTTTGAAAGTCATTTCCCAGAAATGGAGGAACGGATTGCATTATTATACGAGAAAAATCGCAAACATCTTGAAACAATAGAAAATTTGGAGACAAAGATTGATTTGGTACGTATTTTATTGTTTTATGAGATGTATTGAATATTGTACAGCAACGTAGGCAGCTTGATATGCTTTCAACAAATAATCATCTCAATTTTGAGGACAAGAGTGAATTTATAACGGATGAAATGATTCAATATGAAAAAGATGAAATAGAAAGATTAGAACATGAATTAGAATTAAAAAGTAAAGAATTATATGGTATTCTATAGTTTGACTTTAGTTTTTGTTTAAAAAGCAAAAATATACGTGATTTAATAAATAGATCGATTTATGTTTAAATATTTTACATTGTCTCGAATTTTGTTGAGTTTATTATTTTTCTTTTTTCCTGTTTCTTTTTTTCAATTTTACGTTTTTTCTCTAGTTTTGATAAATATTGGTTATATATAAAGATTTCTGCTGTTGTTATTAGTATTCCAGAGCTTATGGATGCTATAACCCTCTAAACATAAATTATAGATATATAAAAATTATTGAATATACCATTGGCATTATCCAGTTTTTACACCATATCCAAATAGCGATAATAACACTAAAGACTGATATAAGGATGTTAATTATAGCAAATATTTGATTTTTAATCAATTGATATTCATCTTTATTAAATTTTCCATTTTTATAATTAGGCAGTTTTGTGCCTATAAGTTTCTGATATTCTATCTCTTTTGCAATAGAACGTATTTTTAATATGTGTTCTTGTTGAATTTCCTAATAATGTTAAATTATTTTAAAATAATAGGCAAGATATGCCTTTTTTGGGTTTTTCTTTTCCTCATGATATATATATGTACCTCTTAGAATATAATCTAGACTGTTTTTTTTTTTTTCTTCGATGTCGTGGCTAATATTTTTCAAAGTTGTTGAAACATCTGCAATGATAAAATGAGGAATAAAATTATTTTTTAGATATTCAGATATGTTTTTTTTATCATCCAGTGACGAATACTTTTCTAGTGCATCTTTAATTCTCCTTGTTTGGATAAGAAGAACCATATTGTTTTATTTATGATAAAGTTTAATGAAAATCCTATGGTTTCGAAAGATTGATTAGGCTTTTAATAAAATTTTAAATAAAAATATTTGATTTAACGTAAAAACTTAAGACATTTTAATAAGATTGGAATCTTGTTATTTTAATTTATTATTCTATGTAAACTTGACTATATAATATGTTTTAAAATAGTAGAGTATTAAGTTTATAAAATAGTATTTATTAAATAAAATTATGATATATATATTCTGTTTTTTAAGCTAAATATAAATTATAATACTTCGTTTATAAAGAATTATATCTGTGACACTTTAGAATATTTATTTTTAGGATTAAATATATTTTTTATTTAAATACGTTATGAATAAGGAAAAATAAATAACTTTAATTTTATACAATACAAATTACTTTAGATTTTTTAAGTTATACATAAATTATTCAATATTATTTATATAGTCAAGATTTTTTATATCGATTTTTTTTATAAGATTGCCTCCAAGTCTTTCTATTTCTCCAAGCATAGATAGAATATTCGCACATATCATATTCTTGAAAAAAGTTAGTTTTAAATTTATTAGAAAAAAAAATACTTGATTTTTTGTTTTTTTACTTTGTATTGGCATAGATGAAAATTCTAGATTTATTCTCCAAGATTTTTCTGAAATGATATGAGGATTAATAACTCCTGTAATTACTGATTTTTCTAGTTTATTATAAAAAAAAATAAAAGAATCATTATAAGTATTCTAGTAAATATTAATAATTCTGTAATAAAAAAGGATATTAAACCTCAAGTTGTTCTACAAACATATCAATTATATCTGGTTCAGGAAATATGGCTATCATAATTATTAAATTATTTTAGAAAAAAATGCTTTATACTTTGTTCAAATATTTTTGATGTTGTAATTTCTGAGGTTTTGTTAAGATAAATAATAAAATCGAAATCTTTTAAAGAAGGTAAAAAAGCTTTCTTTTAAAAGTTAGATTATAATTTAAAAGATGATAATATTTCTAACATAGATTTTTTTTTTGTTCATTAGTTTAAGAATATCTAAAGATTTTTTTGCTAGTATAGTAATTCTTCCGGAAATAGCACGACTAGGTTTATTCCAAATCCATGTATAATAGTTATCTTCATAACCACATGCAATATACATAGCACCGGAATTAATTCCAGGGTCTTGTTTTCTAAAAGTTGAGAACTCGTTTTGTATTAGTTTATAAGTTTCAGAAGACATGTTTCCTGAAAGATTGATTATTAATGGATTTGATCTCCAATCCCATGATGCAAGCATATATAAACATCTAAGAAATCCTATATTTGCAGTAGCTGGTGGAGTCCAGGGCGCTGAATTGATAAATACTTCAGCAACGATAAGCTCTATTAATATTTCTGGGACATGAAATGATAATAAATGAAAATGAAACCATTTTTTTGTCAAGCGAATAGAAAGTGACAATGCTTTAAATTTATGACATAGATCCTGAAAAATTAAAGTATGAGTTGGTTTCCATACATATGTTTCATCATATAGTTTTAATCCTTTTTTTAATATATCACGTCGGTATGGAGAAGATGTTGTATTTTTTAAATCTTTTTGCAAAAGAGTTTTTTCTCTATCATGATGAATTCTTAAGCGAAATATAAAGTTTTTATATTTAATGTCTAGAAATCCTGAATTTAAACATTCTGCATCAATATTTTCTAACCCAATTCTTGAAGTTATGTTGTTTTTTTGAGATAATTCTTCTGATAATTTAATTAAAAAAGCTAGTTTAGTTTTTTGGATAGCTTTAAGATCGTCTGGCCATTTCCCTGAACTTTCGAACTTAATAATAATATCACATGGTTCCATGTAGCATTTTTCGAAACTATTTGTCTCCAAAAAGAAAGGAAAATTAGAAGTTGTGTATCTTAAGAATTCACTGCAAGGCATTACAGAAGATATCTGAAGTGGGAAATTTTCAATACTTTTTATTTGTTTTACTAGTGAATCAAATGCTGTTTTGATTTGTGAAAATTCTATAGGCCAATTTGCTTTTGGTGAATCAATATATTTATCATATTCTGCGCCAAAAAAATGACATTTTTTAGATAAATTGTTTTCAATATGATGGTTGATAGCAAATTCTATAATATCTTTGATAAGCCAAAGTCTATTTTTAACATCCCATATTACACTTTCTAAAATATTTCCATCTTTAAATCTTCGAAGTTCTGATTTTTCTCCCCAAAATTGTTTAAATTTTTTGATTGCATCAACATGTTCTGGAGATGGACCACGCTCTACAATTCTTTGAGAATTTTCTTGGTTGATAAGAATTCCTATGTAAATCTCATTTGATATAGGATTCAAAGGAGGCTCTAAGTTTAGATCCCATATTATATTTTCTAAATCTATTAGTGAGACAACTTGAAATACTCTATCTCCAAGTGCTTCTTTAATAGTGTTTATAAGTTTTAGTGTAAAAGATTTTTGTTTTAATGAAACTTGGTATAAATAATCTTTTGATAATTCAGCCCAATTTTTTGGAATAGGAATACTTATATTATTAATTTTTATATTACTGGTAAGTACTGAATATTACCTATAATAACAATCAAATTGAAGAGGAATAATATCTACTTTTTCAAGAAAGACCGATTTGAAGTAATCTTCAGTAGAATCATTCAGTGATTTTAATGTAATTGATGCATATAGTTGTATCTAATAACAATCAATATATGATTATGTATTTTTTGTCTTAATACTAGTTTAAAATCGAAATATGATAATTTTTCTAAAATATTTATACCATTAAATGTAAAAAAGTATGGTTTTTTTTTTGATAAATCAATGGTATATTTTTGAGGATTCATATACACAGGGCTTTCTAATAGATTTTGTGTTGTTAAAAAATTCAGTACCATTTTGAAAAGATGATAAGAGCTATATTCTTGAAAAAGCTGGTTTTCTCTTTGTTGTAAAGTATATATAATAATCATATTCCATTCAAAACTTCCAAAACCTATTTTCCGAGAAGTGAATCCTCTTCTTTTTAACCACACTTTACCTAGGATAGATGCATCTTTAAATGCTGGACAGGATTGCAAATAAGAATGTTGTATCATATGATGTTGATGAATTGTAGAATCTGACAAAATAGAAAAGTTATAATTAGGAGTTGGACAGTTTGAAAAGGTAATGCAAGATTTGTTTTGAAAAAGTTTATGTGATTGAAATACATTTTGAGAAAGTGATGGTATAATAAAAATATTCCATTTTTTTTTATAACCAAGAGTTTTATTATCTGATAATTTTAGAAGAATATTTTTAAAAAAAATTCTTAAAAACCTTCTATATATGATACTACTATTATTGGTTTTAATCCATCTCCATTTAAAATCTGAAAAGACTGTTTTCCTTTAAACTGATGAGATTTTTTTATGCCTGCTGCAAGAGATGCTAAATAGTAAGAACGTTTATAAAAGTAACGATAATTCATGTAGTCTTTTTTTTGAAATATTTTCTTTTTTAAGTAAATATGAGTTGGAATTATATAAAAATAATACCTCGGGCATTTCAACAGCTAAATCGATATTAAGTTCTTCCTCTTTGACTGATGTTTTTAAGGAAAAACTTCCTATAACATTAATGCTTATCGGTTTATAATATGAAAATTTATATTTTGAATCTTTAGAAGGCTTTGGTTCAGGAAATGGTATACAAATATTAAGCTCTTCCATTTCTTTTATAATAAAATTTATCTAAACTTAATTAACATATAAGTATTATAAAAAATATATTTACATCATTTTCTTCTTTGTCTGGTATATTTTCTATTATATTTGTAATTTCAGATATATGATTTTGTACGTCTTTTATATTGCTAAAATCTAGCGTTACTTCATGTAGCAATTCGTTTATTTGCAATTTGAAGTAATTTGATTTAAATAGATTCTCATTTTTTTTTAAATCTTCTAATTCTTTTTGAGTAAGAAAGTTTTTTTTATGTTTTTTGCCTTCTATGGAATTTTTCTGATTACTAAAGAGATGACTTTTGTCTATATCTGTATCAATTTCCAAAGACGTATCACTTGAGTTTTTATCTTCAAATTCATTTTCTAGCATTTTTTTTTTTTTTTCCTTTTTTATCATTTATTAATTATTTTTTAAATTCTAAATTCATTTATTTCTGTTTTTAATTAATATTTTTTTGTCTACATCATAGATTAGTTTTAAAAGGAATTATGAAAAATTATTTTATATCTTTGTAAGAGTTTATAAATATTATCTTTTTATCTTGATCGTTTAATTTTCTTTAGATGAAAAGTTTACTAGAAAAAAACTTCATTTATGAATAAAATTATTCTATAATATTTGATTTATATAGAAAGAAAAAATGATAAAATTTATATCTTAATAGTGCTTGTTGATGAAAATGAATATAAGTTATATTTATATCAAACACAATATATACTTGCTTTAGAAACTATTTCAAGTAAATGTTCTTAGTTATTTTTTTAATATAACTTATTTTATGGTGTATTTAGTTTGTTATATTATATAGACTAAAGAAACAAGTTTAAATATAGAAATAAGGAAAATTGTTTTTATATAAAATAAATCTTCATTCTTTATTTTTGGGTGAATTTGGATGTATTTTTGAGAAATTGGAAGAGTACAATAATAAAAAATATAAATAGATGGAATTGGATTATTTTTTGATTTTTTTGATTTGGAACGTTTGTATTTTGTTTGATAAAAAACAATTTAAAAATATTTATGGTTAAAAGGAAAATTGAATATCAAGAACTTTTTGATGAAAAAGCTTCTGGTATTTCTCATGGAAAAGTATTTAATGTATTCTATTTTGTTTGAGTTTTATGAAATTGATGAAATATAGAAGTATAAATCAAATGAACTTTTTTTAAATGGTCATACACTAGATAAAAATGATATATATGAAGATATATCAGACAGATTGTCTGTAAATGATGAATACGAGTCCTTTGATGCTGAACCGGATATTCGGGATGTTGATTTGTCTGTACAAAACAGAAGATCTTTGGTAGGCTTTATATTGTTTAAAGATGAATCTTTATTCTATTAGTCATGTGCTCAAGCTGGAATTATAAGGTCTATTGAGCTTGTTAATTTTATGGTTAGGAATGTTTTATAATGCGTCTATAATTGTTAATTAATAAAGTGTCACAAGTACTTAAAAGTCGATGTATGTCCTAATATAAATTTTCTTGTAGGCCGTAATGGAAGCGGAAAAAGTGCTATACTTACTGCAATTACTGTATGTTTAGGAGGAAAAGCTACTATTACTAATCGTGGCTCTAATATTAAAAATTTGATTCGAGAAGGCGCAAAGTATATTTTGTAACTGTTTTTATGTTTTTGATAATATTTAGCTCGTCTTCTGTAACAATTATACTTAAGAATACTGGGGATGATGCATATATGCATGATATTTATGGAGATACTATTATTATAGAACGAAGATTTACTAGAGAATCTGGTGGCGGATATAAAATCAGGTCTTCTGATAATCGTGTGATATCTACGAAAAGAGAAGAATTAGATGCGATTAATGATCATATGGGCTTGCAGGTTGACAATCCTATGACTGTTCTTACTCAAGATACTGCTCGTCAATTTCTTGGTAATTCTACTGCTGAAGAAAAATATAAAGTATGTTTTTTTTTTCTTATTATTTTTAATTGTTTTAGTTCTTTATGAAAAGCGTTCAATTAATTCAGTTAAATAATGATTATAATTTAATTAATGAAACAATCGAAACTACAGCAAATGTTATTAAAACAAAAAAAGAAGGTTTAAATCTTTTAAAGCAATCTGTGGATGATGCGCGTGCTCGTTTTCAAGAGACTTTTAGAATTCGTGAAATGTATGAACAGTTGGATAAACTTAAAGATGAAATGGCATGGGCTCAAGTTGAAGAACAAGAAAAAGTATAGTACTTGAATATTTAGGAAAAGGACTGATGATTTAGAAACTTGATGATATTAATAGTTTTTTAGAAATTCAAAAAAAAAAGATGATTTGTGCTCAGGAAGAATATCATAAATTAGAATCCAATCTTTCTGATTTGCAAATTAAGATTACAGATACTCAAAGAAATCTTGATTCTATAAAAGATAATGAAATATCACTTTTTAATCAGCAGCTTTTAGAGATAAAACATAAATTGGATTCAAATAATGAAGAAATTAAGGAATTGATGATACAAGAACGTGAACTTTTAGCTCAAATAAATATAGCTAATGAAGAAATAAAATCTTGTTTACAGAGGATTTTTGATGAAAAAAAGTATTTTAGTATTGATGGTAGTTCTCAAGAAAGGCTTAAAGTAAGAAAAGAAGAATTAAATTTAGAAATTTCATCATTAAAATCAAATAATTATGAAATAGATATGTTAATAGAACAACTTCAAAAAGATATTGAGTTCGAAAATAGTAAATTTTTGAAAACTAAAGATTTTATTATAACACAAGATAAAACTGTTAAAGTTTTGTATGATCAATTAATCTCTTTTCAACAAGCAAAAAAAAATCGCTTAGCTGCGTTTCATCCTCGAATGCCAATATTAGTGCAAGCAATAGAACAAGAGACACGTTTTTCTTCAGTCCCTATTGGACCTTTTGGGAAATTTATTGACGTGTTAAAACCTGAATGGTCGTTTGTTCTTGAAACGTTTTTTGGAACAACACTTAATGCTTTTTTGGTGAATAATACCAAAGATGAGAAAATATTGAGGAACATTATGCAGAAATGTAATTGTTTTTCAAGTATTATTATAGGGAGTGATGATTTGTTTGATTACTCTAAAGGAGAACCTGATAATGAATTTGATACTATACTTAAAATTTTAAACATTAAGGATGAGTTTATTAAGCGCCAACTTATAATTCATCATCAAATAGAGTCAACTATTCTGATTAAAGATAGACATATAGCTGATGAAATTATGTATAATAGACCAAATAATGTTACTGCATGTTATTCGTTGCATAAAAATGGGCGAGATGGATTCAAAATTGGAGGTAAACAAGGTTCTTCCAGTAGTATACCCTTGGATGGTTGGAGAAAGGCACTCCGTCTTTCAGAAAATATAGATAATCAGATGTCGTCAATACATAAGTTAATTAGTAATGCTGAATTAGAGTATAAATCTCTTTTAGAAGTTCAAGAATCGCATATAGTTTCTTTAAAAAAAATGGAGTTTGAAAAAGAAAAATTGGAGAATCAAAAAAAGAATTTGAAGTGTCAGATAAATGAAAAATTAGATGAATTAGATGATATAAATGAGCAATTTAATGAGAAGAAGGATATGGGAAAAATTGAAGTTCTTGAAGAGAATATTAAAGATGCAAAAGAATTAATAAAAAATTATCAAGGACAACATAATGATATTTTGGATGCTAAAAATAAATTGAATAAAATGAACATTTTATTTGAAGAGGAATTAGCTCTAAAAAAAAAAAAAATATTGAAGAGTGAAGAGTCAATTGAGAAGTTAAGGAAAGTACTAGACGATCTTATAGATGAAAGGATTCAAAAAAAGGCCGATTCTGAGCATTATAAAAAAAAAGCTGATGAATATTTGGTAAAAATTGCTGAGATTACTGAAAATAAAATTCAACAAGAAAAAGTTGTAAATTTATTCATTAAACAAGCTTCTCAAATTAGTAAGAGAGTTGAAGTTAATCATGACGCACGTTATTTAGATAATCTTATTAAACAAATGGTTAAAAGGCTTGATGATGCTCAGCAGCGCTTAGGTTCTACTGTAGAAGATATTGCTCAGGAGTTTGAAAAGTTACAGAAAGATTTTCAGAGTATTTTTATGGAAGTTAAAGATCTTGAAGTTTTACATGATGTATTTTTATTTAATTTTATGTTGTTTTTCTAATATATAATAGGATTTGCAAAATACTTTAAAAGAAAGACGTTTGAGATGGAAATACTATAGAAGTATGATTTCACTGCGTACAAAAATGTTGTTTCATCATTTTTTGTCTATGAGAGCATTTAATGGGAAATTAAAAATAGATCATAAAGCAGGGACTCTTGAACCTATTGTAAATATTTGATTAAAATTTTATTTTCTTACTTCATTAGGTTTATACTGATCGTGTTATAAATGAAAAAAATATCCTTAAGAATAATACTATTAAAGGTTTGTCTGGTGGAGAGAAGTCTTTTTCAACGGTTTGTTTACTTTTATCAATATGGGAAGCAATGGGTAGTCCTATTCGTTGTTTAGATGAATTGTAAATATTTAATTTTTTAATGTTTTATAATGTTAATTAATTAATAGCGATGTATTCATGGATGCTGTTAATCGTAGAATAAGTATAAGTATGATGGTAAATTATTTTTTTTCAATTTTTTTCATATAATTTTTTTTTAGATAGATGCTGCACGTGATGCAAGCACAACACAATTTATCTTAATTACTCCTCAAGATATGGGAAGTATAAGATTTGGGCCAGATATAAAAATAATTAAGTAAGTACTGTTTCAATGATAATAGTTGAATTAATCTGAAGATAGAATGAAAGATCCTGAAAGGAATCAAGCTATATTAACATTTGAGTGAAGAGTAACATGTTTGTAATTTGGGTTTTATAAGGAAAATTAATGTTGTTTTAATATAAACAGATATAGGAGTTATAATTTCATTGTATTTATTTTATATAATGGTAATTAGTAGTTAAAATGTTTTTTAGATATTTAGAGATAAAATTATATGGAGATTATTTTTATAGAAGAAAAATAATTTTGTTACGTTTTTAAAAATTAACTCTGAATAATATTTAATTCATAGTAGTTATAATAGAGTATTAGTAAAGTTATTATATTTTATGGTTATAAATTTTAAGATATGCATGTTATCAGATTTATGGTTTTATATATATCATTTTTATTGTTATTTTTATAAGTAATTATTGATGCATTATTTTATTTTAAAAGGTTATGTTTTGATCATAATTTTATTGTTTTTAGAAATAGTTAATGGTAAATATTGTTTTTTTATTTTAAATATTGAAATATAAAAGTTTCAATTATATAAAAACAGTGATCAAATTTTTTGTTATTTATATGATAAAAAAAGTTTGAAATAGATTTTTTTATGATAATTTTGGTTTTAGAAATTCTTTTTCTTAAAGAAAAAATAATTTTTTATTTAAATTACAATTTTTTTTAAAATTTATTAATGTATGTTTTATGAATTTTAAATTATATTTAAATTATAAAAGTTTAGGTTTATTTAAATGTTAAAACATATAAAATTAATATATATATATATGCTTTGTATTTGAATACTAAATAATTATATTAGATGTCTTTGTAATATTTTCTGTGTTAAATTTTTGATGAAATATTTCATTTATAATTTACTTTTTTGTAAAGAATTTTACGGGGCACCCGTAAAATAAATCAAGGATTGTTCAAACAACGAAAGAAATATTTTAAAATTTGGCATTGAGTTAAATATTAATTTTGGATTCTTTTCTTTTGAAGAGACTTATTAAGGTTTTCTATTTCTTCGTATAAATATTTTTGTTGATTTATTTTACTAGGCAATATTAAGGAAATACGTCTTAACAAAAAGTTTGAGATCATAGAATTATAAGTTTTCTATTGAGAATATAGGATATTTATTTCTGTGATGAGTTCTTTAAGGGGTCCTGATTCCGTTGTGCTAGATTCTTCTAAGTAGTTGATTTGGATTTGTTTTGTATTATAGTAATCTTGTGTACAAATAGAACTTATGATGATTGGAAAAAGACACTTAATTTATCAACAAAAGATACACGGCCGCAAACTGAGGTATTTTGTTCTAATTTATGGACGTTTTAATGAATACTTATATTTTTACTAAAGGATGTGACAAAAACAAAGGGAAATGAATTTGAGGATTTTGTAAGAATACGTTTGTTTGTAAACTTAGCTAACAAATTAGTATTTGAAACGGGAATTGTTAATGGGTATTTTTGAGGCCGGTTTTGAGCGTCCCTCTCCTATACAAGAGGAATCTATTCCTATTGCGTTAACTGGACGAGATATCCTTGCACGAGCTAAAAATGGTAATGTATTTTTTTATATTAAAGTTTTTTAATTTGTATCTAGGTACTGGGAAAACAGCTGCTTTTATTATCCCAGCTCTTGAGAAGTTGAATTCAAAGAAACCTAAAACACAAGCATTAATACTTGTCCCAACACGCGAGCTTGCTTTGCAAACATCTCATGTCTGTAAAACTCTTGGGAAACATATGGGCATTAATGTTATGGTTACAACAGGCGGCACTTCTCTTCAGGTTTTTGCTTTTTTATTTTATTGCAATGTTGATTTTTTAAATGTAGCAAGATATAATTCGGCTTCATGATCCTGTGCATGTAATTGTTGGTACTCCTGGTAGGATTTTGGATCTTGCTGGGAAAGGTGTTGCAGAATTTAGTGAATGTTTTACTTTTATAATGGATGAAGCAGATAAGCTTCTAAGTCTTGAGTTTACTCCTGTAATAGAACAATTACTTGCATATTTTCCAAAAGATCGTCAGATTATGCTTTATAGCGCTACATTCCCTCTTGTTGTAAAAAGTTTTATGGTATTTTGCGTTTTAAGTATTATTCGAGTTTTTATTTTTTCATAGGATAAACATCTTTCTAAACCTTATGAGATAAATCTTATGGATGAGCTTACTTTGCGAGGAGTTACTCAGTATTATGCTTTTGTAGAAGAAAAGCAGAAAGTTCATTGTTTGAATACACTTTTTTCAAAGGTAATATCTTTTTTTTTATTTTTTTGTCTTATTCAATATAGCTTCAAATTAATCAATCGATAATTTTCTGTAATTCTACTAATAGGGTTGAGCTTTTGGCAAAAAAGATTACAGAACTTGGTTATTCTTGCTTTTATTCCCATGCGAAAATGCTACAGAATCATCGAAACAGAGTATTTCATGATTTTCGGAATGGTGTTTGTCGCAATCTTGTTTGTTCTGGTATATAATTTAGCAGAGTACTTTGTTCTTATTGTTTTAGATCTTTTGACACGCGGTATTGATATTCAAGCAGTTAATGTTGTAATTAATTTTGATTTTCCGAAAAATTCTGAAACCTATCTTCATCGTATAGGTAGATCTGGCCGATTTGGCCATCTTGGCCTGGCTATTAATCTTATAAATTGGGAAGATAGGTAAGTTATAGAAATATATAACATTTTAGTTTATTATTGTTAATAGATTTAATTTATATAAAATTGAGCAAGAGCTTGCAACTGAAATACAACCTATACCATCCATAATTGATAAACGTCTTTATGTTTCTCCAAGTGCTCTTGATGAACCTGTTAATAATAGACCTCGGCCTAAGCAGCGTTCTGTTGCTCCTCAGAGCAATGGAAATGCTAACAGTCAGTTGAATAACGAGCAGAGTTATATTCGTCAGCATCCTTTAAGAGGTCGAGGTGGAAATAGAGCTCGATCTCATGGTAGACGGTATTCTGATCGTGTAAATGGTCATACTGTATTGTCGAATGATAATATAACTAGAGATTGATTATTCCAATAATGGTTTAGTTTAATTGTAAAGTTCGAATTGACATTGACATCTTTTTGGACTTATAATTATCAGCATAGTTTAATCAAACACTATGAGTTATTTATATTTGTAGGATATTACTGGTATATTTATTTGTATAGCAGTTTTTTATTTTTGATTTATCTACTTGATACTGCATTTAATCTTCTCAACAAATAGTGTTTGGTTAATTTTAGACTATTTTTTGCACATGTCTATTAAGTTTTATGTTGGTTAAAGTTCAAAATATATATTCATGAGAATTCGAATTTAGTTATTTAGCTAAACCTATGGGATTATTTTTAATATTAAAAAAGTGATTTATCAATTAATATATGATGCTTTTCATTCTTTATGATAGGTTATTTTTCCCTTGAATGAATTTTATATTTTGAATTTAAATGCTATAATATTTTGATTTAGTTTTATAAAGCTTATATCTTTTAATATATGATAATACCTATATAACATTATTTTTGCAGTTGTATTTTGCTTTAGATTGTAATTGGGGTTTGAGTTTTTAATTCTTATTAAAATATTTTTTTAGATATTTAGAAATATTAATTTAAATAATATTATTCATTCAATAATATTTAATATTCTTGAAGTTTAATTCTTTTAATAATATATTTATGGATTATAAAATCCGCAGTTTTTATATTGATATTTATTAATATTTGAAAATATGATTAATTTTATAATGTAGGAATTCTTAAGAAATTCTTTAATAAATTTATGTTTTTATAAATTTTATTATATGTTTCTGGACCTTGTATTGAAATACAATTTTTTAAAATTACATTTATATTTTTGTTTATAATATTCATTATATTTTAAAATTGTTTTGAAAAAAATTGTAATTTTATTTGTTTGAAAATAATTTTATACAATTATCTAAATAAGTTTTACGATGTTACAGATTTATAATAATTTTTATATTATTAGAAATTATAAAATAATAAAGTTAGAGTTGAATTAAAAAAAAATGTTGGATTTATAAAATAGATTTTATTATTTTAAACTTAGTTTTTAATTATATAAAACCAGTCCCTAAGATATTAAACGTAATATTATAATCCTAGTAACAATTTTATTTCTTTTGGTGTCCAATGAAAGTAAATTTGATAATCATTTGTAATTTGAGGAAGTATTTCTATTAAATCTGATATTTTTTTTACGAATATGTTAGCTGCTTTATTTGTTATTTCTAAAGTATCTAATATTTTTAAATATTTTATTCTATCAAGTGCATTTGTAATTGCAAAAGGTAAAAAAAAATTAAAGTTTTTAGATACCTGAATTAATGTCGTATTAAGTGATTCTTGTAAACACTAGATAATATTAATTTAGTAATAATATATAAAAATATAAAAATACATTTTTTTCTTTTGATTCTATAATATTAATTATGTTATTTAGTCCGGATGAATTTAAAAAGTAGTCAAGTTGATTTAATTCCAAAATTTCTAAAAGATTATTAATATCATTTTTAAATTTTTGTAATTTAGAGTTCATAAAATTGAAATGTGAAATATTTTCCTAAATTAAATATTTAATGTAAAATATATTTAATATGTAATGTATATACATACCTCACATATTTTCCAGCAATTTATTAGAAATATTGATTTGTGTGGTTCACTTAACTTATTGGAAATATCATGGCATAATTCGCAATATGGATTTAGCGCAATTTCTAAAATAATTTCAAATTCATTTTCAAGAGATTCTGAAGAACCATAAGTAGTTTTAAAGGATTCACTGATTATTTTAAACTCTGAAACAGCATCTATTAAAAAAGACGGTGGATTTAGTTGAACATCTGCTGATAAGTTACTATTTTTTATAAAATATATTTTTTCTTGTATATTTTGTGAAAATATGTTTATAATATTTTTTTTGGTGCTAAATATATGTAAAAAACTAACAATTATTATACTTCGATTCTTACGTATCAAGGATTTTTAATAAATAGGAATTATCTTGTAAAATTTTCTGTAATGTAGATTTGTAAAATTGTATTAAATTTGCAATTTTATAAATTGTAGTGTTTTCGACTTTAAAAACTATTGATTCAACTTTTGTCTATTATTTTTAATATAGATTTATATTATGTATTTTAAAAAATACCTCAAAAATTCTATATATGTTAAGAATATTATTGTTTACCATTTCAAAAATAATTTTATTAATATTTTCATATTTTAAAGAACAAAAATTGAGAAAATTTTCATCTATAATTTTAATCGGTTCTGAATTTATATAAATTTTAAATAAATTTTCAAAGAATTCTTTTTCATCTGCAATAGCTTGATGAATCCAGGCTAACATATCACTAATATACCGTAAAGGATCATACGCTACCATTTCAATTGGATATATAGATATTAAAGGATTCCCAAGTACTAAAGCTCTTTGGAAATTATTTGATAAAAGAATTTGTCTTTTCTCGGATATAGTCTCTAGACATTTGCTATAGTTATTTAATAGAAAATATATTAACATTTAATAATTTACTTAAATAAATCGTGCTTTTCAAATAATATATATAGTGCCTTTTTCACAATATCTTTTATTTCATAGGATTCATATTGTGTTGATTTGAGTTCTTGTTGTATAACATAGTATAATTTTTCAAATGCCATATCTAAACATTTACTTATTTTTTCCAGAATTTCAATACTATTTTGCTGTTATATAATATTTTTATAGCATAATATGTTTTACCCAAGTTTTTTATGTTCTTCTATTAGTAATTTTTGACAATCTATGTAAATTTGTTTAATTTTGAAGAAAACTTGAAAAAAGTTTTCATCTATAGGTTTTAAAATAGATGTTAATAATATTATATCATTTTCTTTTACAATAAAATGGTGATTAAGTGATTCTAGTAAATTTTGCTTCGTATTAACTATTACTTTTTTATCATATATAGTGGTTATTTGCTCTAGTAAACGTATTGACTTTGAGTTAATAGTATTGACATCTTTTTCTATTTCATTCAATGAGTTCTGTATTCTTGAAATATCGTTTCTAAATGTCTTAAATTCCTAAAAAGATTAATAACATATAATTATGTATGATTAAAAAATATTTTTTACAATTATTATTTTTTCGAATTCTTTAATAATTTTAGCATTTATAGAAATTATATTGGATATATTATCAATTTGAAATTTCTGTCTTGATAATTCATTATTTTTAAATTTTGTTTGAGATATAATTTTGAATAATTCTTTGATTTTTATATCTGTATATGAATGTGACTGAATTTGAGATAATTTTGAAGATAAAGAATCCATGTAAAGTATTTTCTTTCAATATTTCTCTTTAAAATAGATTTTATGTAGTTTATTTGATACTTTTATATTCTTCATTATAAAAATCTGTCATAATAATGAAATTTGAAATATTAGTCGTAGATTTTATGAAATTGAATTAAAAAAATTAAATGTGTTTTTGTATTAAATAAGTGAAAAAATGATTAAGTATTTATAGTAAATAATTTTATATTTAAAGTATTTTAATTTAGATTAATTTATGAATTTTTGAATGATTATATATAATTAAGATTCTATCTTTTAATAGATTTAAATATTTATATTTTGGAAAAATAAATTTCAAATGTATTTTATAATTTATTATATTTTTGATTATTTAATTTTAAAGTTGTTTCAAGATATCAATAAAGTGTAATAATTTTGAAATGAAGAAATCATATTTGTTAAATACACATGAACTTACAGCTTTTAATGGCTGCTTATTAGAAAGTAAGATACTGATTATTTTGTTTTATTTATTTTATATTTGGTTTCTAAAAATATATAGAAATTTATTGTTTTAGAAAATTTTTATTATATTTTATATTTAAACGTATTTTTTTAAGTTTATATTGAAATATATATATATATAATTATATAAAGAATAAAATATAAAATACTGTTTTTTTTAGAATTTTAAATAAGATTTTTATTTCGATTTTATTAAATTTATTTTTTACTATCTTTTTTTTTATAATAAATTTAATAAAAATTTTTGAATGTGTTTTTTAAAAAGATGTTTTTATTTTTTATTATAGTTTTTTTTTTGCTTTCTGTTTTTTTTTTTTTTTAATGAATTTTTATATAAAAATTTTATTAGGAATATTATATAAATTTATATAGGATTATTTTTATTTTAATATTTTGTTTTTGAATCAAAGTGTAAAAAATTAATTAGAATTATAATTTTTATAAAAAAAAGATTAAGTTATTTATTAATATTTAAATATATTGTTTTTTTTTGTAATAATTTTATGTTAATTCAACTTTGGATTTTCTGATTAAGTATTATTTATGATAGTATTTTGTTTTTATTAAACAATTCAAAGTAGTAATAAACATTACAAAGTTTATTGAGAAAAATAATATACTTTAAATTTTATTTGTAAAAAATTTATATTGTAGAAACCGAATTAAAATTTTTAGTTTATATAGAAAAAAAATATTTTTAAGTAGAATGACATGAAATAATTATTTTTTACGAATTTATAGTTAAATATGTTTAATTTTTTAATTTTTAAACATTTTGATGTTAAAATTTGTTATAAAAAATTTAGAAATCTAGTGAAAAATATTATTTAATATAAATTATAGATGTTATATTTTTAATATAGAGAAAAAAATAATTTTGAAAATTTATTATTGTTTATTTTAATAGATATTATTTGTTTTAAATTTGTATTTTTTATAAAATAAAATTAAATTTTGCAAATAATTTATTTTTTAAATTTGAAAAAAAAATATTGTATTTAATATATTGCAATATGAATTATTTTTAATACAATAATATGTTTATAAATTTAAAACAGTGTTTTATGGTAATAAATGAACTTTTTAATTGCAATTTTAAATATTATATAATTCTTAGAAAAATATTTTTTAATATTTTTAATATCGCAGTTATTAGATATTAGAAAATATATATCATGTTATTATGAATACAAAGTAGCTGTATCAGGGATTATAGGTTTGAGGTTTATATTTTTTTGTTTTACAAATGATTTTAAATTCTCATACGATATTATAAATTGATTTTGGGAAGAATTCCAATTTTCGAGTATATTTAATGTTTTTAATGCATATATAACGTCTTTTGGTCTAAAAATGGATTAAAATAATGTAGTTATATAGAATGATCATAACCTTATTGCTGTTTTTTCACATATTTCTTTGATAGAAAAACTATGTGATTTGTCTTTTGTATTTTCTAATAAAAACGTAACAATTGATTGAGTCCAGTATGATAAATAACTAATAAAACCGAAACTAGAAAGGGGTTTTTCTGGAGACCCCCATTTTCCTTCTGCTTTTGAGAGTTCATATGATAAAGCAATTAAAATTTTTCCATAACCATGACGCTGATATGGAGGGAATATTAATATACATGCAAGATTATATTCATCCCAAGAAAGTTTTTCTTTGGAGAAGAAACCAATTGTTTCTTCTGTATTTTTATTTGTTTTTGTAAGGATATAAAATAAGAAATTCTCTACATCAAAACATATTGATTTACTTTCAAGAAAAAGTTTTGCGAATAAAGAAAGACATTGACAAGTCAACTGCTTTTGTTATATTAAATATTTTTTTATAAATAATATACTTTATGTTGTTTTCCGTCAAGTTCTTTAATTTTTAATGAAGCATTTTTGAATACAATTTTCTCTTGTGATTTTAATGAAAAACATATTATCTATATATTAGCTCATTAATAAAGATTTATAAATATTACCTCGTGGTTAGCTATTAGGAATTTATTAGTAGAATATTTAAAGCATTTATTGCAAACATAAAGTAAAGATGATTTTAAGTTTCCTGAATTACTAGGATATGGTGAGCTAAACCATGTTTTTATTTGATATTGACCTAGAATAACATATTCGATATTATTTCCTGATTTCTAGCAAAAACTAAGAATATTAGTTATATAAATTTTTTATACTTGCATTGTTTAAAATGTCTTTTGTATTGATAAATTTTGTTTTTTTAATACAATGGTTTTTTGTTTCCTTAATACTTGAACTGTTTTTTATCAACATAAATCTAATTTTATATATATTCTTAATTTAGTCATGAGCTTTTGAATTTCTTGCTAGTATTTTTTTATAAATAAGTTCACGATAAATTTATACATTTAAAACTAACATTTAAATGATTTTAATTTTTTGATCGAAATGGAAATATTTTAAAAAACAGTATATAATTTTATTTGTAATAATTTAATTTTAAAAGTATTTTTTAATGACTTATAAAATAAGTCTTATTAATAAATTTTGTGTTTTATGGAAAGATATTGCAATTAATGGATTTTAACAATTCATAAAAAAAATAATAAAAACATACTTTTATATTTTATAAAAACTAATACTTATAAAGTGATGTGATATATATAATAAGTTAAGAATACATGAACATAATTATGTATTAATTATTTTACAAAATCTACTTCTTCAGTAAACTCATCTATGTCTATGAATTTAAGGAAATCATGCTTTAATGCTTTTTCTGCAGAAAACCGCTCTAAAGGGTCTAGCTGAAGGCATTGTTCAAGAAAATTTAAAGCAAGTTTCTCTTTCCATGCTAAAGGGTTATCATAGTTCGCTGGAAAACCAGTGGACCAACGTATTAATTTTTGAAATGTAATTTTTTTTTCGTTTAAAGTTGAAATATTAGTGTCAAACACGCAATCTGTACATGTCAAAGCTAAATGTATTGTTTTTAAAAAATACATACTGTGAAGTTTTGCGCATTTACGCATTTCGTTTTTACCGAATATACATGTTATTTCAATTAACGCATCTGCATCATCTGATGAATTAAAAAAAGGGAACCTTTGGGTAAGGAAAGAAAGAAGTATTACACCAGCTGCCCATATGTCAATTTCTTTAAATAATAAGTAAATAAATTATAGTTTATTGGATATTTACTTGTTGATTGTGCTGTGCATTTAAATAACACTTCTGGAGCACGGAACCCTCTTGTTCCCGCTCTATTTGCTCTCTTACTTGGTCTAATAGAATTAAATTAATTATATCAAGTGTTATTTTTACTTTGGATCGTTTCTAAGATATCCTAATTGTCCTTCTTCAATTCCATTTAAGAATGCCGCAGATGATAATATTTGTGTATTTTTAAAATTTTGAAATCTATTTTTATTAGAACATGGACAAGAAGTTTCATCATAGTTTTCTCTCTAAAAATAATTTTGATATTAGATTTTTAACTGAAGTAACAAACCTCAGCAAGGCCAAAATCTACTAGAACACCAGTCCTTTTTTCCACATCATATAAAAAATTACTGTTATATTTTTAATTTATAAATAAGTAATATAAGTTAAAAACCTTGGTTTTATGTCTCGATGGATAATGCCATTTCTATGAACATGATAAAGTGCTTCAAAAAGTTCTTTGAAGTAAAATCGTATATCTTCTAAAGAAAGATTACGATAATAATCCTAATTTTATTTTAAAAAGTTGTTATATAGAATTTTATGTCTACCTTAAAGTCTACGTGTTTAAAATATGGTAAAACTATAACTATTTGATCTTTTGCTCTCATTGCTGTTATAATAGGCACAATTGAATTATTTCCTCTATTAATTTTTAATTAAACTAAAATATATAAATATGTACCTTAAATCTTTTAGAATTCTTAGTTCATTTATTATTCTTGTTGGACTGCTTGTCACATAAATCTTTTTTAATGCAACATATCTTTGTTTCTGAATATCATATCTTGAAAGTATTTTTTGTTTTTTTAATAATGGGGTATTTGATAAAAATGTCTTTTGTTCTTTATATTGCCACTCGTTAATGTATTTATCATAATTACAGTCTTCAGCCATATATACAGTACTGAATGTCCCTTTATGCATATAAGAATTATAATTAATGCATCTTCATTATAGTTACCCTCTCCAATTTTATTAATTAATCTATAATGTTTCCGAAGATGATGAAATGTTTGATAAAGATTTTTTATTTCATTGCGCGTATTTTCTGAAATTTTCTTTAATTTTTCATTACAATAATCTTCTTTGTTATTATAAGATGATTTTAAGGGCTGATAATCGCTTGTATGATCTTCTAGCGATGTTTGTATTTCTGTAGCGTCATCATCAATATCATCTTTTTGACTGTTATTTAAATTCCCAGAAAACAATTTATCTTCGCATATGATTAGCCCTGAGTGTTCTTTCTTTAATTTTTTCTCGGCTTTACTGTCTTGATTTTCCATTTATTTTTGTTAATGATTTAAGATTTTAATGTTACACGTTATCATACGATTGTAAATTTAATTATTCTTGATAAAATTAGTTTATAAGATTTTGATATAAAGGATATAATTTCAATATTAAGGTTAATTTTTAGGAAATTGGTTTTACATAAAACATGATATTTAATTTAAAAAAAATTCTTACTGCTTATCTTGATGATTCTGAAAATTTCCTTTTAGATGAAAATATAGCAAATATTTCTAGAGATAATGTTAATTATGTTATTGATAGTAAGAATATTGTTATTTTATTTGAGTTATTCTTATATTTTTAGATATTATTGATGTTACTTCAGCATCTTTAGGAATAATTTTAGAGGATGAATATATGAAAAGTTTGTTTGGAATATTAAGGTTTTGAATAAGTAAAATATTAGTTTTATTTTTTTATAATTTTTTAGAGTGTTTGATTCACTTTCTATTGGTTCTTCTAATAAATTTATTGATTTAATTATTTCAGGTTTGAGTTTTTTTATTTGTTTATTTTATAATTTTTGAAGGTCTTCAATTAGTTACAGAGTCTCTTTCAAAGGATATTTTTGAAAACGAAATAGATATTCAAGATCAAAGAAAAGATATATTAGAAGTTTTAGGCTTTTCTCTTTATTGGCTTGTTTCTATTATAGAGAGAACTATTTCTAATCCTTCTCACAGCCAGAATCTTTCACGTGGGACCAAACATTTTAAGTGTACCAAAAAAGTTCCAAAACAAGAGACTTTAGATTTTAGTTATTTTTTTCAGAATTCATTAGATGTCATGTGTAGAATTCTTAGTCTTAAATTAAGTAAATTGTGGCCTATAACTTCTGAAAGAGACGTATTTGTTAGGTGATTTTATAATTTTATGAGAGTATTTATTTCTTATTTTTTTAGTCTTTTTATTCGATCTGGATATTTGATATTTGAGAATGAACAATTAGTAAAAATTGTTTCAGTTAAGATGAGAATTTTTAAGTTATTATGTGTTGCAATTAAGCACCAAGGTCATGCTTTTGGTAAGTTTAATTCAAGTCTATGTTTGTATTTTTTATGTTTTAGGAGCACAGACTTCACTTATTCAAGGTTTACAATATTATGAGCATTTGCCAGAGCCAGTTGCGGAATTTTTACAGATTCTTTCTGAACAGTATGACTATCCTCAATTATTAGATGAAATATTGCGGTAATTTTTATAATTAAGAAATTATTTCTTATCTTTTTAGTGAATTGAGTGTGAAAGAATTTAATAGTAATGATAATAAGGGACCCAAGTCAATTTCTTTGTTTTTAGTAAAGCTTTCTGATATAATGCCAAGAAATGTTTTAAAACAAATGACTATGATAATTAAAATTTTAGATAGTGATGTATAGATTACTTACTATTAAAAAGGTTTGACACTTTTAGTCTTATACTTTACGATGCGGTGTAATTGAAGTTTGTGGAAATTTAATTTTAGGTTTATTTCGTTTAGAAGAACAATCAGAGGATCATAAGAGTCAAATTGATAGTTTTTTTGATATATTAGAAGAAAGATTTTTGGATGTTAATCCTTATTGTAGAAGTAAAGTTATTCAGGTTTATATAAAGCTTTGCGAGTATATACTTTTTATCTTAATTGATTTATTTAATTTTTTAGGTTAAATAATAAATTTCCAAAACGTCGACAAATTGTTACCGACTTGTGTGTACGTAGTCTTGAAGATAAGAGTACTAATGTTCGAAAAAATGCAATTAGACTTTTATCTAAATTAATATCTACTCATCCGTTTTCTCTTATGCATGGTGGGCAACTTTCTAAAAAAGTATGGTATGAGCGTTTGAAATTTGTAGAAAAACAATTAAATTCTCTTAAACCTTTTGTTGAGTCAGCTGGTTTGACTAAAAAAAATGTATTGGATGATGACGATGATGATGAAATACTTGAAAGTTTTGATTGTATTAAATTAGAGGATCAAAAAACTGCATGTAAAGAAACTTTTTTGAAAATGTTAGAAAATGAAAAAAGTGATATTAATTGTAATGTTTGTTCTGATGATTTTATGAAACTTCATCTTACTAAAAGGTACTATTTTGAGGCATTGAAGTTCATAGAAAGTTTGCATACTGGTTCTGTTCTTGTTAATCAATTATTAGCTTCTAAAAATAAAAGCGAAGTTCTTGAAGCAATGGAATTTTATGTTGTTGCTGATGCGTATAAGTTGGATACTTCTAAAGTATACAGGATATTATCGTTATATATATATATATATATATTAATTGTTTTAGAGTGGAATTCGTAAAATGTTACATTTGATATGGACTAAAAGTACAAGTGATGAAGGAAAAGCTGTTCACGCTAAGCTTATTGAATGCTATAAAGGGTTATTTTTTGACCCTCCTGATGGTATTAATGCTAATGACGCTATTAATTATATTGCACGAAATATGATTAGTCTTACTTATGGTGCAACGTTAGCTGAACTTACATCTTTGGAGCAACTTTTATCTATAATGATGAAAGAAGGGCATATATCTGATAGTGTGGTTAAAAAACTTTGGAATATATATGGGGTTCAGAAAGAAGATATTTCAAAACAGCAAAGACGAGGTGCAATAATTATTCTTGGTATGCTTGGATTAGCAGATAATGATATTATAGCTATTGGATTAGAAAGTTTGTTATATATTGGTCTTGGTGACTATGGAAAAACTGATATGTCTCTTGCTCGTTATTCATGTATTGCATTGCAAAGATTGAAACAAGTAAATAAAAAATCAAAAGGTATATTTGTATATGAGTATATTATTATTAGTTTAATTTAATAAGGACCTTTTGACAATTTTCAAGAAAGGCTTTCTGATGATCATGTTATTTTTTTAAAACTTGGAGATATTATTTTATTACCAAGTGAAAACATAGAATGGTATATATAATATGTTTTTTCATATGTTCTTTGTTTATACTTTTTAGGTTTAGTGTTGCTGAACAAGCTATTAATGCGATTTATTTACTTGCGAGATATCCTGATAGAATTTGTATAAATTTATTACGTTCTAAATGTAGAAGTGTATTTAAGAGTTTCTCTCTTAAAAAAACAAGTTCAGAAGATAACCCTTTTTCTATTAAATCATCTTCGTTGCTTTCTCAGCTGTTGTTTGTTGTAGGACATATAGCATGTATGTTATTGAATAATTTTGTTATAAAATTTTAATAAAATATAGTAAAACAAATTGTCTATATTGAGACTTGCGAAAACGAGTTTAAAAGGAAGAAATCTGATGATGGAAAAGGTTATATATATACATATTATTAGGTATTTAGAAAAAACTTACAATAATAGCTAAAAAATTACATCATTCTTCAGAAACATCTAATATTGTTGATAATAATGAATTAGACTTTGTTACTGGAACTATTGAAGATGATTTTTCTGAAGTTATGAATTATATAAGGTTCTATAGCTCTACTTTATATATATATTGATTTATTTTTAATAGAGAATATGAACTTTTATATGGACATAATTCTTTATTAGCTAAATTTGGTCCTTTAGTACGAGAAATATGTATTAATGGTCATTTATACAATGTTATATTGTTTGTTATACTTTTTAATTTTATTGATTTTTATAGGATCCATGTTTGCAATCCATTGCAGCTTTGACTTTGGCTAAAATGATGTGTGTTTCAGGTTTTAAGTATATAATAACTATGGATATAGCTAATTTTATAGCCCAGTTTTGTGAGTCGAATCTTCATTTACTTTTTTCTATTTTACAAAAATCAGAAGATCCATTAATACGTAGTAATTTAGTTATCGCTCTTGGTGATATGGTTTATATATTTATGTTTATGTATTTTATTAATTTATATTAGAATGTTTGTTTTAATCACCTTATAAATGAAAATGTAGAATTTTTGTATAGCCGTTTGAAAGATAATGATCCTTCCGTTAGGAAAACATGTTTAATGACTTTAACTTTTCTTATTCTTGCTGGACAAGTGAAAGTTAAAGGACAACTTGGACAAATGGTTAGGTGTTTAGAAGATAATGATCGTCGAATTATGGATTTCGCTAAAATGTTTTTTACTGAATTATCTATGAAAGATAATGCTATTTATAATAATTTCCCTGATATTTTCAGTTCTTTAACTACTGATTTTGATCTTTTAGATGAAGCTAGTTTTAAACGTATTATGCGTTTTTTAATATCATTTATAGAGAAGGTGCGTGTATATATATATGGTGTTTATTTTTATATTGTAATAGGAAAAACATGCAAAACAATTAGCTGAGAAATTTGTGATAAGATTGTCGAAATGCAATACAGAAAGACAATGGAATGATACTGCTTTTGTGATTTCCCTTCTTCCTCATAAAAATGAAGCTATTCATAAAATAGTAATGGATGGTTATCACCATGATATTGGTATAAAATAGCTTATTAAATGTATTAAGAATCAGTATTATTTATTAAAATAATATAATTTAGAATATTTTATGCAATATTTATATGAAATTTTATATTTTCAACGTAAATTAATATATTATTTATTAATATAAACTTTTAAAAAGTTTATTTTTTTGTTTGCATATTTTGATAATATGAATAAGTAGGTTCTTTAAATTTTAAAATAAGTCTTTAGGATATTAATATATAACACTGTTATTAAGATTTAAATGCTAAACCTGTATGCATCTGATGTATTTAAATAGTATCTATGTAGTCTTTTGTCTCTTATAAATCCAAAATTTTCATATAATATTATTGCTTCTTTATTAGTGACTTCTGTTTCTAAAATTACCTTTTACTTTTAGTAAATAAAAATATTTATGATTTAATTACTTCGTCTGTATTTTTTTCTTTCATAATTGATAATATTTTTTCTACCATTTTACTAGCTAGAAAATTAAATAAATAAATAAATAAATAAATAAATATACCTATTCCTCTTTTTCTATATTCTTTTTTTACAGCCAGCATAGCAATGTAACCACGAAGATATTTTTTATGATTTTCGAGTTTGCATATAATAGTTCCAACAATTATATCATTTTCTTTTGCCTAATAGAGTCAAAAATTAGAGAAAGAAATGTTTTCTTTACTAAAAAACACAATTCTGGCCTATAATTTAAGCTTAAAGAAATTAAAGTTTCATTTTCATACCATTGATGTATAAAATATCTAAATACATATATTGAGTAAGGCTCGCTTAAATCGTGTGTTATGAGATTTATTATACTTTGCAACTGGGATTCATCTTTGTAATTTTCAACTTTGATTTTCATTATGAATAAGTTTAATTTTAAAAACGTTAATTTTTAAGCACGTTTTATTTTTAAAATAATTAATGAAATTTTGTTTTAGGAGATATTAAATTTTTATTTGAGGGATTGTTTAAACACATGTCTTCTAAGAGTAAAGATTTATCAATAAGTTCAGGGTCTTCTATAAAATCCAATTCTGGTTTTTTGAGAAATAGATTATCAAAAATAGCATTTGTAAAGAATAGTTTACCTATTAAACAAAAAAATATATTTAAGAATAGCGATTTTAAGAGACGTTTTGTACAATATAAAAGAGTCGTTTTTGTTTTTGGTATAATTGTTGGTGCTGTTATGGCTGGAATATTTATTAAACGATCAAATATTGTTGAATTTGATTGGGAGTATCTTTTAGGCTTTACTGATATTGGAGATTTTATGGAAGAGCTACGTAATATTCTTCCTGCTTCTGTATTTGATGATGCTAGAAAATTATCATATTATGATAAGAATTCTGATTATGAAGCTTTTTTTGTTGGAAATCGTTTACGAGAACAAGGATATAAGCCACATTTTCAGTATTTTTTTTTTTATTTTTTTGTTTTTTTGACTTTTTTTAGTGTTGTTATAGTTCCTGGTGTTATATCTACGGGTTTAGAAAGTTGGTCTACAACTAATTGCTCGTATGTATTTAAATTTTAAATATTTTGCAGTTTAATGTCTTAAGTTTACCTTATTTTAGAAAACGTTTATGGGTATAGGTCTTGATTTTTTATGCATATTAGGTTTTATTGTCATTTAGGGAAGTTGGACTATGCTTCGTGCTATTTTGATGGATAAAAAGTGTTGGGTTAGTCATTTGATGCTTAATGAGACCACAGGGCTTGATCCTGAAGGCATAAAGCTTCGTGCTGCTCAAGGATTAAGTGCTGGTAAATTTCATATTTGTTTATTGTATTTTAATTATTTTAAAAGCTGATTTTTTTGTAACTGGTATAGTTTTTTATATTATTGTTTTTAATATTTAGTTTTATAGGATATTGGATATGGAATAAGGTGAATTCGAATATGCGCAATAGTTTATCTAAGATTATTTAAAGATTATTGAAAATCTTGCTGCTATTGGTTATGATCCTAATAATATGTTTAGCGCTGCATATGATTGGAGATTATCTTTTCTAAATCTTGAAGAAAGAGGTATTTTTTTTATTATTGATAATTTATAACTGTTTTAAGATCATTATTTTACTAAGTTAAAGGTAAAAGAATTAATGTTTTAAAGGTAATGTATTAATAATTTCAGTCTTCTATTGAAATTGCTAAGGCTACATCTGGGAAAAAATCAGTTATAATATCGCATTCTATGGGTAGTCAGTTAACATTGTGGTTCTTAAAATGGGTAGAAGCATATGGCTATGGTAATGGCGGAGAATCTTGGGTAAATGATCATATCGAAGCATTTATAAATGTTTTTTTAATCTTTTTATTGATTTAATTTACTGTGTTAGATTTCAGGATCGCTTTTGGGTACTCCAAAAGCTGTAACTGCGTTACTTTCTGGTGAAGTAAAAGATACTGCACAATTGAATGCGATTTCTGTTTATGGGTGTGATATACTTTCTTTTGGTTTATAAATTGATAAGTTTTTAGATTGGAGCGTTTTTTTTCAAGATCTGAAGTATGTTTTTTATATATAATTATAAGGTTAATTTTTATTAGAGAGTACAATTGCTTAGGAGCTTACCTGGTCTGTTTTTAATTGTTCTTTTATTAAATATAAACTAATTAGGACTTGCTTCAATGCTTCCAAAAGGTGAAAATGTTATATGGGGAAATGCGACATGGGTATTAATAAAATTTCAAAAAGAAAAAGTAAACATAATTAGGCTCCTGACGATATGTATATACCAAATGTACGAAACGTTTCATTTGGTTCTTTTATTAATTTTCGGAGAAATTCCAAAATATCTAATTTAAAAAATTTAACAATGGCAGATTCTATGGATTATTTAATAGCCCAAACACCGCATACGTTTCATAAGGTTTTTTACTATAATTATTGGTTAGTATATTGAATTTTTTAAGATGCTACGTACAAATTATTCACATGGTATTTCATGGACAGAAAAAGAGATTAAAAAGAATAATAAACGACCTGAGAAGTGGATTAATCCTTTAGAAGTTTTTTTCTTGTTTTTTTTTTTTTTATATTTAATGTTATAATAAGGTCAGCCTTCCGAATGCGCCAAATATGAAAATATATTGTTTTTATGGGATATTAAGATTTGTGATTATTTTTCTTTTTTTAATTGTTTTTAGGTATTGGTAAACCTACTGAAAGAGCCTATTGGTATGATCAAGGTTCAAGGGATAGTGATTTATCAAGAAATACTAAAGTTAAATTATGTGACTGTGCAAATAATGTATTTTTTATTTGAATTATTTGATTTTTTATAACATTTATTTAGACTATGGGAATATTTTCTAGTTTTGATATTTCTGCTCAAACACCATTTATTGATAGTACTGTTAATATTAAACCTTATACGGTAAATTTACTAATATTGCTGTTTCTTATTTAATGTTGTAGGAAAAGGTAGTTTTTTAAATAAACGTGTAATAAAAAATTAATACTATGCAATTTAGGGTGTAGTGATGGGTGAAGGCGATGGTATAAATTTTATTTTACATTCTATTTTTAAGTAATTAAGGTACGGTTAATATTCTGAGTACCGGTTTTATGTGTGTTAAAGGTAATATAATATGTTATTAGTTATGTTTATTTATTGTTTACAGGTTGGAAACAACGTCGATGTAATTAAATAACTTTTATATAAAAAAATAATTTTTTTAATATACATAGATAATCCTGCAAATATATCAGTTGTCGTACATGAAATGCTTCACCAGCCTGACAGACTTGGTCTTCGTGGAGGTTCTAGGACTGCTGATCATGTCTGTATTTTAGACTTTTTTCATAATTAATTTTAATAGGTTGATATCCTTGGGAGATCTGAGTTAAATGGAAGTTTTTTTCAACTATTTATATTATTCTTACTATTATTTTAGGAATTAATACTTCGTATAGTCTCCGGCAATGGGAATATGATATTGGAAAATAAGATATTGTCGAATATAAGGTAGATTATTTTTATTAATATTTGATTATTTTATTTGTTTTAGACATTATTCTGATAAAATAAATATTGATAATAAAAATTAAAGTATAATTTTAAGTATTTTATATTTTCGGAAATATGTAGTATAAACTTAACTAATAATAAACATACATGTAATAATTGTTAAATTGTTAGACTATATATATGTCGCTTTTATATAATGTTTAATATAATTGTTGTTATAATAAAAGTTTTCTAGGGTCTTCTATATATTCTTTAAGTAGACGTAAAAATGTGACAGATTCACGTCCATCTACAAGACGGTGATCATATGTTAAAGCCAAATACCTAATCGTTTGAATAAGAATCATAATTGTTTGAAATGATCTTACATTATAGGGCGAATAACTATTTGACCATTTATTACTACAGCTCTATCTTTGATAGCATGTAAGCCTAAAACGGCTGTTTGTGGAAGATTTATAATTGGTGTACCTATCATATTAATATAATATTTTTGTGGGAAAAGAACATATTACTTAACATTGATCCAAAAACACCTCCATTAGATATAGTAAAAGTCCCTCCAACCGTATCTTCTATAGTAAGCTTATTTTCGCGAGCCTATATAATTAGAGTTTATATTTTAGAAAATAAGAAAAACCTTCGAAGATAATTCTGATATTGTTTTTTCAATTTCTATAAAACTTAGTGTTTCAGCATTGCGGATTACTGGTGTAATTAGTCCTTTAGGTGTAGCTACAGCTACACTGACATCTACATAATCTCTATAAACAATTTTATCTCCCCCATTCGATCCAGTAATAGATGCATTTATGACAGGGACCTTTTTTAATGCAGCAATAGATGCTTTGATAAATGCACTCATGAATCCTAATTTTATGCCTGTTTCTTTAAGAATTTCATCTTTATATAAAGACCTCATTTCAATTATACTTGACATATCTGCTTCATTGAAAGTTGTTAAAAAAGCAGTAGTATTTTGAGATTCTTTGAGTCGAGATGCAATACGTGATCTCATTCGACTCATTTTTACCTTTAGATGTATTTAGGAAATAACTAAAAGTTATGGTAACTTACAATGTGTTCTTGTCTATTGTTTTGAGATGTTTTAAATGTATTAAATGAATTAAATTCTGATTTTTCAGAAATAGGTATAAATTGATTAACATCCTTTGCTTGGATGTTTTCTTGTTTTGTTATATCTTTTTTGAGTTCCATTTCCGAAGGTTTATAATTCTTGCTAGATTGAGATTCTTTTAATACAGAAATAGTTTCTGTATTTTCAATATTTTGAATAGACTTATAATCTAATGTATCTATAAAACGTGTATTAAGTTTATATTTAAATTTGAATTATATAATTTACTTTTTGGTTGTTCGTTACTTAATTCAATTATACACATGTCTTGACCGGCTTGTATAATATCTTCTTCGTGTTTTAAAATTTCTTTTAAAATTCCTGAAACAGGTGAATTGACTGTGACATCAATCTAAGAATATAGTTATTTATTTAGTAAAGAAAAATATTAATATACTTTATCTGTCTCTATTGTTGCAATTTCGTCATCTTGATTTACAAAATCACCAATTTCTATAAAAAGTTTAGTTGTTTTTGAAAAAATTGTTTTTAGGCTACTTTTATTCCACTGTTTTAGTGTTCCTTCTGTTATTGATTCTGCCATTTGGGGTACCTGAATAGTTTTGGTTGCTATATTTTTATCAGGTTATATTAAAATTTTAGAAGATTTACCATATGCTTGAATTTTATTTAATTGTTTGATTTTATTTGGAATACATTGAAAACTGTTCAAATAAATTGTTTAAAATAAGAACAATTATTAAAAGTGTGTTAAACTTTACTTTTTAATGTATGAAGTTTTAAAAATATTGTTAATTGTTGGAAGTTTATAAAAGTTATATGATTTCGGTACTTTTGTAAATTTATGAAACATAATAGTTTGAAATCTTTTCTGATATTGTATGCTTCTTGATATAAAATACTGCATTGGATATATACTATTTGATGGTTTTAATGTTTTTTGATTTTAGTTATTGCGATTGTGTGTTACATTTTTATGCGTATTAGAAAAAAATATAATTTTTAAATTTAGCTAATATATATAATTTTAAATTACAATATAAATTATATGATTTTTATTTTGATATAATGATAATAAAATTATAAGAGAAAACATAAGTATCTTTAAAATTATTAAAATTTTCAATATCGAAATAATTTTACTTAAGAACTATATTCAAACGCAATTTAAGGTTTAAATATTTGGTATTATTAAGGCTTAATGAAATTGTATTTTTCTGAGTCACATCGTTCTCGAGTACTTTCTCTTTATAGACGTGCTTTAAAATTATCACTTGATTGGTGTATTAGAAGAGATATTTGGAGGATAGAAGCATTAAAAATAAGATCTCGTTTTGAATCTAATAGAAATATTTGTGATCCTTGGCGTCTTTCGGTTATTCTTGAAGAAACTGAAGCAATTTTGAAAAAGTATAAGCATCCTGATCCTTATATTGGTTAGTTTTAGAAACTTTTAGAAACTTTATCATTATAAGTAAATTAAACTATTATAGTCCCTACGTCACCAGGTGGTTCAAAGTGGGAACGAAATATTCCTCCTACTGCACATGTATGTAATTTTAAATATTTATACGTTAGTGTAATAATATTAAACAGCTTAAAACTGAACATTAATATAATATTTAATATTGATGCTGTTTTTGGCACTGTTTTAGAATAGTTGTACTTTTGTGAATGCATTATAATTTTATAGTTTTTATTGCATACAAATACATTGTATTATATTAATTTTTAATTTTTATTTTAAAATATTAACTGGTTACCACGATAAACAATATTAATGCCGTATCTTAATTCTAGCGCACTTTTTGAGAAAGATAGGATATCTCAAGTACATGCTCCTAGGTTTCTAGGTTCTTTAAATTCCCAGAACCCTACCACAAGTACACAATGTTTTAAAATGTTTGATAAAGCTTCTAGATTTTTTATTGTTAAACGTAACTGGAAACTATCTAGATTAACGAATGATTCCTCTGTTAATAGTTTTAATAATTTAACCAGCACTGACCGAGATTCAGTCTGTACTTTTATGTATAATTTAACATGCTTATATTGATAGATAAGTGGGCAAATCGTTTTGGATAGATTTGATAAACTTTATGCAAGTAGTCCAATGCCTAAACTGGTAAATGAAGCGTATTTTAAGTTATCGAATTCTTTTCCTCATGGTTCATTGACAATGGAGTCCTCTGATGTTTTAAAAACTAGATTTTCGTTAGGTATATCTGAAAGTTTTTTTCAAAATCCTTGTCTATTACAACAAAAGAAAATAGCATACAATGGTGAAATTATTAAAAAACACTCTAAAAGTTCTGTTTTTTCTTCAGGTTTAAAAAAATATGATAATTCATGTGATTTATCAAGAAAAAAATCTTTAAAACGTATATCTCAAAATATGTTAAATTTAAATATTCAAAAATTTAATAACCAGCTGAATTCTTTGATAAAACCTGATTATTTTTCTTCAAAAAAAAGAGGTAGTTTTGTTGTATATTTTAAATATAAATTGTAATGATATTATAGAGAATGTAAAATGTTTAAATACTTTGGTTTCTGATGAAAGCGATAAATTTATTTCTACTAATGAATCTTTTGGTGACGTTTTAAAAGTAAATAAAACAAAATGCTCTCCAGTTAAAGAAATTCCAAATAAATATGATCTTACAATAAAAAATGATTTTCATGTATTTTTTTCTAGATTCTCTAAATGCGATACTAAAATACAGCGTTCGTGCATCACGGATGAGTGTAGGAATTTGTTTTCTCCTTTGAACTCTGATAGTTCATCTACAAAGGGTTTATGTGGTGATAATAAAGATAATGAATTAAATGAAACATATTATAAAAAAAAAAAGAAAATCAATGGGAAGAATTTTGATGTATTTGATTTGCTTAAAAAAAGTTATATTGATTTATTTTAGAAACCTCTAACAAAAAGGACTCGATTTTCTTTAACTGAGAATGAATTGAAAAATCTTTCTATTTTTGGGGGTTATATTTCTCAAGAGAAATTAAAAAGAAAGAGACGTCCACCGGGAAAATGGTGGCTTGTAAGTTCAAATTGTTCATATGGTTCTTTAGAAAGAGGTAATACATCTCCAATGTCAAAGAGTAAAAACAAGAAGTCTACTTTGCGACTTGTTAAAAATAAGAGTGATAATAAACGTTCTGGCGATTCAAGGTTAATAGGTATGTACATTTATAAACTTTATTTTTGCTAAAAACAAATAAGTAAATCTTAAACATACGACGAATTTATACGATTTTTCTGATTAAACAAATATGTAGTATTAAGTTTAATATATAAAAACATTATATATTTATTTCTCTAAAAATGAATATGGACATGCCAAATTTATTATAATTCATGTATTCGGTTTTATAGTATAACACTGGAAAATGAACACATTACAATTTCTGGATCCTTAAAAAGCAATATATTAATGAAAAGATATTAACCCGTCCGTTAATGCGATTATATACAAAACAATAATACAGGAAGAAAAACATATCCCTGCGTCAGCCATTCATATAGATCTGAATGTATATAAAAACGCATGACTAAAGCTCTTGAGATGCTAAATATGTTAAATTTATACAAGAAATCACATATTACCTTTCCCTAACTTCTTAGATTTAACTGGAAGTAAAGTAGAATGGATATTCTAAAAGACTATTAAAGAAAATACATCTGCAAATAGAGTTATTTACTGGTAAAACACCACCTTGTGCAATAGTAACATATCCTAACAATTTATTTAATTCCTCGTCATTTCTAATAGCAAGTTGTAAATGACGTGGGATGATACGAGCTACAAAAATTTAATATTACCAATACATTTACGTGGAATTATTACTTTTCTTGTTATCTCGGGCTGCATTTCCTGCTAATTCGAGAATTTCTGCTGCAAGATACTCTAAGACTGCTGCAAGATATACTTTATAATATTAATTGTATGCAAATATACTTATCAAATACCTGGTGCACCTGCTCCAACTCTTTGCGCATAGTTCCCCTTTCTTAATAATCTATGAACACGTCCAACTGGGAATGTAAGTCCTGCTTTAGTTGATCGTGATTGCCCTGTTTTGCCAGCTGATGCTTTTCCTCCTTTGCCTCCAGAAGACATTTTTATATTGGTTTTAACACGTTTTTATTTGGTTTTTTTTATTGAATTTCTTGGTTTGCTTGATAATATACGGAACAATACGAAATTATTGCCCCGTTATTATAAGTAAATTCCGCATCAATAAAAAAATTGTAAATTGATCGAAGAACTTAACGTGTTTACATTCCTTTGTGTTGCTATAGTAATTTTATGAAAAAAAATAATTGGAAGTTATATAAATAATGAAATATATTATGATATATATATAATCTTGTGCAAATATGCAATTTGTTTCTATTATATTTATTTTTTTTTTTAAAAAATATATGTTTTGTAATCTAAATTTTATTTTTTTATTTTGATTTTACTTAATGAATTCTTATGGGTTAGGGGTATTTATTATGGCTATTTTGATGTAATGAGAAATATAAAGGCACATTGATCTAGTTTTTATGGTTTAATAAATATTGTGTAAAGTTGTATAATTGAATTGGTGTTTTTCTTTGCAGTATGCCTCAAAAACTTGCTGAAAAGAAACCAGTTGCTAGCAAAAGTTTCTCAGGAAAAGCGCCTATGGACAAAAAAGAGCATGGGAAAGGAACTCTTGATAAAAAAAAGCGTTCAAAAAATCGAAAGGAGACTTATTCATCTTATATTTATAAGGTTTTGAAACAAGTTCATCCTGACACTGGTATATCAAATAGAGCAATGTCAATTCTTAATAGTTTTGTGAATGGTAATTTTGTTGGAATTTAGAAATGTGTTTTTAAGTTTGTAGATATTTTTGAGCGTATTGCTAGTGAAGCTTCAAAACTTGCTTCGTACAACAAGAAGTCAACTATTTCTTCACGTGAAATTCAAACTTCTGTTCGTCTGATACTTCCTGGTGAACTTGCAAAACATGCTGTGTCTGAAGGAACGAAGGCTGTAACAAGTATTATTTTTTTTTAAAAAAATATTTTTTGATATTTGTAGAATATTCGTCATCAAGTAAATGAAATTAAATATATAATTGTAATATATAATTGTATGATAATTATTGGTTTTTCGTGTAATTTTTAGGGTTCAGTTGTGGTTTTTTAGTGTTTTGTAATGTTTTTTTTAGATATGTAAATGCAAAATGTTTTATCTTATTGATATTATTCTCATATAATTTGATTTTGTTTTAATTATGAATTGTTAACGTTTAATGTTTAACGTTTAAATATATGTAGTAATGAAATAAAATTATATATGTTATGTATTTTTTGTATTTTTTTAGATTTTATGGGTTTTGGGATTTTATCATATAAATATTTAATAGATTTACTTGCATTTAAAATGTATGTTATATAATTTTGTTAGTACGTATCTTACGTTAATTTTATACATATGTTTATAAACATATGTTAGTTTATAATATTAATATAGGCTGATTTGTTAAAACTAGACAATATTTATTATAATTAATGTGTATGATTGTTTATGTTTTTATGTTTTATTATCTATAAATATATTTTTTAAAAAATGTATGATAATTTAAATAAATAGTAGTTTTAGATTGAGAAATTATTAGTTTAAAATAATAGATATATATTTTTAGTGATCTATTGATTGTTTTTGCATAGGTTGAATTAATTATCTATAAATATATTATTGAAATATATCATGTATTATTAGTAATTAAAGATGTAGTTTAAAGATGTAGTTCATGTCAATATAATATATTTTTTCATTTTTAATCATATTTTAATCATATTTTAATTACATTTTTCTTTTATCGAATATTTCTTTTATCGAATATTAAAATATTAAGTTTATAAATCTTATAAATTGTTTTATCTTTTTTATACAATATTAATATCTATAGTATCTATTTATATATCTTATTATTAGTTAAAACATAATATATGTATAATAAATAACTTAATACGAAATGTTATTTTGATAAAATTATTATAAATTGAATTTAATATTTATAATTTATTCGTATTGTAAATACATATTTATAAAAAATTCTATAACGTAAAGAACAATTATGTTATCATTAGTATTATTCACCTACAAAATAAATATATAATTTTAGATTTTAAAAATTATAAAATATTCTTATTTCTATCTAAAATGTATCAAATTCTGGTTATTTATAAAATAATCTATAAATTTTAGATTTATAAACTTATAAACATGCATATTTAAAATATATACAGTTATTAAATTTTATAAAACGATACATATAATTTTTTAATATAATTAATATAAAATTACATAGAAAAAAAATATATTTATATAGCATATTTAATGTTTTCAATATTTCAATATTATATATAATTATTTATAATTATTTTATATGCTAGTCTCATTTATGATATTATGATAATTATTTCATTTATTTAATAAATAAATGTAAGAAAATAATATATTTCTTAATCTATATATACTAAATGATATAAATCAACATTTATTAAATTTATATTTATTAAATTTACAAAAGATATGATATAATGAATATTTTAATATTTATAACAATAATAATAAAATCATTATATGTTTTATGTTTTTTAATATATATATTATCTTATAAACAAGTGTTTTAAAGTATTTTAAAATGTTTTAAACAAAAAAATATATTACCATATAACTATCAATTACGTAAAGTTACTCTTTATAATTTTTTATAATTTGTCAAAATAATTACCGAATATGCTTACAAAATAATATAAAATATATATAAATGAGTCCAATCTAATATATCAATATAATAATTTATAAATTTTATTTAGTATAAAGTTAAGATATAATAATTTGCGTAAATCTACATCTAACATGTTAAAATACTACTATATATAATCTAAGATACAATTATATTTTAACTATATTAAATTAAAATTTATATGTTGTCTACTATATCTACCATATAATATATCTACCATATAATATATCTACCATGTAATATAATATAACATTATAATATAACATAGAATCATTTATACAAAAGAAATTCATATTTAGTATATTAAAAATAATGATAGAAAAATGTATAATAATTTTATATATTTCAAAGGAACATAAACAATATGATCTTATATAAGCTAGGAAAAATAATATTTTATTGTAACTATATATAATTGAATGATATTATTTCAATCATTACATACAACAAATAAATATATAAATTTTAACGAATTAAATAACATACACTTCAAAACTATATATAGAAATAATATATCTTATACAACATATATAAAAATAAATAAATAGTAATAACCTTTCAATATTTTTACACAAAACAAGTCATCAACCCAATCCAAATAATAGAAAACAAAGCAACTATTTATATATTTTAAAACAAAATTTTCTAAGAACGGCTATGTGACCGAGAACTACACAGTCTAGAACGACTATGTATACGGAACTCCAACATCCTAGAACGACTATGTGAGCGAGAACGACTTTGAAGTCTAGAACGACTATGTGTACGAGAACCTTGTATTATAGATTCATGTGACAGAGAACGAGATCGCAATCGTTTTCTTGAACCAAAAGACCGTAATTTAGAACGATTTAATGATTGAGAACGACTTCGTAATCTAGAGCGACCATGTATACGAGAATTCATTTTGAAACGGTTACGTGAACGAGAACGACTTCGCTGCCTAGAACGACTACTACGCATACGAGAGTTATGTATTTTTCTAGAACTGTGTGACCGAGAACGACTACGAAAACGAGAACTTTGTATTCTTCTAGGACTACGTGACCGAGAACATGATCTCGAAGACTCAGAAATATCATTAGAATAAGTCCCTGATAAATATGAAGTAGTATATGATGTAGTGCTTATTGAAGAAGATGTAGATTTCGAAAGAGTTTGTTTTTCAGTAATAACATCCTAAAAAATAAGTTTAAAACCATTTTCAAAGAAAACATACTTTTATAGTTTCTAAATGTTCACGTAACTGAACAGTTATCATTCCTAATCCTATAGAAGTAAAATAATTTATTGCAAATCTAGTATTTTTTGGATTATTTCGAGGAAACATATCACAAAGAGATTCTTGTAAAAATGGATTTTTTAATCGTGTATCTAATTCACATATACCAAGAACACCCATTAGCTCCTGAAATAATATTTTCACAAAAATCCTTGAACTACTAGTCGTTTCATCCTCATTCAAATGAATACAACGCATAACATGCCAACTTATAGCATCAGATGATAAAAGATGACCAAAAAATGTAGCAATATTACGAAGCCTATTTGTCTCATAACGATGTATAATATCATAATAATTTAAAAATGTCTGTTCAAAATTTTCAGTCCAAAAACGATTTAATTTACAAAATCGTTCACCAATTAAACCATAAAAGCGAGAATAAGTTCTTTCTTGACTACAACATTCAATAATCATATTACACATTTCAATCTAATAATTTCAATAAAAATTAAAAAAAGCCATAAAAATACCTCTTGTCCTTCATGGATATTTATTTTCATAAGCTTATGAGCACATTCTTCAAAATTAACACTAGACATAATGGTAAGATATATAGTTCGCCGAAGATTTATTAATGCTTGATTTGTTTCATCCTTTATATGTATTTTATCATCAATTACTATTTAAAAATTAATATATATATACATAAAAATATGATACAACCTTGTTCATCACTACTTTCAGAAGAGCTTTCATTGTCTGAAGATTCATCACTGTTTTCACCTAATATTTCATCTTTAATTTTCTTATATTGATCTTCATTTTCTTGCCACAGTGGATCATATTTAAATATCCCCAAGCCTTCTTGGACATCTAACTCATCATTCAAACTTAACATGTGAGTAATCTGGTCACCGTCTTCTACCAAATCAAGGCCTTCTGGAATGATAGGATTATCCTTATATTTATCCCTTCTGACTTGAAAAAGAACTTCTATCATATATTGAACCCTTTTCTCAATAACTCCTTCATGCAAGATAGCCCGAAACCGTTCAAAAACAGCATTACTACCACGTGGAGAAACATCAGCCAAATATGCACCAACTTCCCTCATAAAACCAACTGCAACTTCAACTGCATCATTTGAAGGTCTTTCTAAAAGCAATGCTAATATTTCAAGAGCAACCAATTCCTGAGCAACTTGATGATTAATCAAATGAGCAATAAACATAGTAGAAGACAAACAAAAAAACTAAAACCACATGTTAAATTCGAAAATCATACAATTGCTTTTAAACCTTATCATTTCTTTTGTAAGCTTTCCGAAACTGTACAATTAAACGAGTAAGAAGTAATTCACCAATAGAAGGTAACTTTGTATTGATTATAGCAGTTAAGGCGGAATAAATAGGTGTAAATGGCAAAGATACTGCTTGTGCTTTCATAATAGATCGGCAATAAAGACCACGACCACGAATAAGATTTTCACCGAATAATTCAACAACAATATTTTTAATATTCATAGTATTAACCTTATACTATTAAAACGATTATATTTTACAAATCATATACCTTATTAATAAGACCATTAATACTTTTCTTAAGAGCTTCCCAGTACATACGTTGATACTCTTTACTTTCCTTATCAGTGATTTGTGCCTGTAATGCTTTTAATCGTGCAGGTGGAACATAAACGCCCCCTAACATATTTTAAAGAAACTAAAAGACTAATACAAAATTTACCTGCACGTGTATTCATTAAACGCTCAAACTCCACTTTTGGATCAAAAGCTGGTTTTAATTCTGACTGGGTATAATTAACATTCTCAAACTCATTATTTATTTGATGTTGTTTCATATTTTTATTGTCAAAATTTGTATCAGAAAGATTATTAGATGAAGAAGTCCATGGAGCAGAAATTCTTTTTTTTAAAGAATCAGGAGAAAGAACCTGAGAACTTTTTCTTCCAACTTGTGAATAAGGTGATCTTTTAATATCTGAAGCAGACTCATCCCTAGTATCACCCATATTTTCTAAAGCTAAAAGTATTTAATTGTTTCTATTTAGTAAATATTTAATAAAATTTGCAAATACCTTTTTATTTTTAAACGAACAATTTTCATAATTACGAATCTTAACGTTAAAGTATTAAAATTAAAATATTATTTTAAAATTATAATTTTTAATTTATATAATTATATAATTTAATTATTTCAATGATAAATACACTTGTCATGTATTAACCATACATATATATATCAAATCCAAAAACAGTAATATTCATATCAAATATTACAAAAAAAATATTAATGTATTTAAATTAAATTATTTCAAAAATTGTTAAATAATATAATATTATATATAATTATAATTAACAAATCTTAAAATAAATCATAATATTATATTCAACAAACTATTACTATAATACTATATAACATAACATTAAAAAGTACATAAAACGAAATTATATTTAAAATTAATATATATATATATATCATACAAAAAACTCATTTTATATAAACATTCTAAATAATTATGTTTTATTATATATATATATATCTATTATTTTTCATAATTCATATGTTCTATTTTTAATTAAAAAATTTAATTTCTATTAGATATCATTCTTTATTTTTTCATAATCATATTTTGTATTACTACTATATTAATCATAATAATTTTATATAAATAAAACTAACATAATATATTAAAATCTAATAATAAACTCAAAAATACCAAAAAAAATCAAACTTTACATTTATTTAGACTTAAAAAACAACTACAAAAAAATAAAAAACTCAACGCTAAAATAACAATCAATTTTAACATTTATTTACCTCAAATACATTTTATAAATATTATTTAATTAATCATTAAAAAAAATATAAAATATGATAATATTTTAAAAAAATATCCATCAAATTTAAACATAAGTACCACAAACTAAATAAGATTAATTTCTACTACACATTTTTACTAGATCTTTTTATAAACAAGTAAAATCTATTTATATCCAATTTATCAATACGCATTATCAACTATTTAACTTAAATAAAATATTTATACAAAATACAAAATACGAATTCAATTTATATATACAATTATGATTATTCAAAATATAAAATTCTACTTCAATTTACCATGTATTTTCAATATTTAAAAAAAGCATATTAAGAATAATAAAATATTTCATATTATCTTTTACGCAAATAATTAATCTCATTATTATCATTTACATCAGAATTAACAAATTCATTTAATTGAAATTCCTAAAATATATAAGAAAAAATCTAAACATATATAATATTTTACTGTTTTTAACGCATTGGAACATGTATTTAAAAAAGAATCGCCAGAAATCACTATATCATCAACTTTCGATAGATAAGGCGTATTAGGGTTTTCATAAGTACTAACTTCTCTCCGAAGATCTTCTAATTCTTTTTGGAAACGTCGACCAAATACATCAACTATTTCAAAATCATTTCACGACCTTTAAATTTAATATTAAATTTACCATAATATGAAGCACCTATATAAAATATTAACTATTATAAAGTCAAACATAAACAAACCATTCCAAACACTCCATGCAAATAAAGATATTAAAAATATTGTTGATGATTTTTTATGAGAATACCACCAAGGACATGGAGCCATAGTTATTAATGTATAAATATACTATTTAGTTATATAAACTTTCAGATATATATATTTATAAATAATCCACCTGTATTGCCATAAAAGCAAAAGGTCGAGTAGGCTCAGGAAGTTTCAATACGAGCTTTCCTATCCATGTTTTCGAATAACTATAAATATAAGAAAATATTATCAAACTAACATTATTAACCTTTTTAAAAGCCATGTAAAAGATGTAGGCCTTCCAGCGGAAATCTTCTCACGTCTTCTAACCTACTAAATTAATATACATATAGAATTTTTAAAACTAAATACTTGAATAAAAATATAATATAAAATCTGCCAAACAAAATAGGCTATAGAAGTCGCTATAAATGCAGGAAAAATATCAATATGCTCCAATTTCCCCAATGCGGGAAACCTTTTATAAGTATAACCAGCTGGAACAATATGAATAATTGTATGCAGAACAGTTGGAGGAAATATATGAATAAATAAGCTTGTAACTTTATCCCTATTTTTTGTCAAGAAAAAAAAAAAAAATAACAACGGTTACATAGAATGAAAAACAAGAGAATTTTTCCAAGCAATAATTGCCCATGATAATGGCCCAAAAGAAAGAAAATATGTAGACACGAGAAGAAATTTTGAAGAAGGAAGAATCCAAAGATAAACAAGAAGCTTAATATTAATAAAAATTTTTAAATAAAGAAAGTTACCATCATATTAACCCAATAGCAAAGATCTAAAAATTTAAGCAATTAAGTAACAAAAAAGTAAAACCTAACCAGCAATGAAATAATGCATTCCTTTACGATGATATGTAATATATCTTAAAGGCATAAAATATAAAATTTGAACAGAATACCAAACATGAAAATTTTGAGGAATCATCCCCATTAATAAAGCACTAAAGAACACATTCCCAACACCAAGAACAAAAGCAACTTTATCTCTTGCCCTAACAACATTTCCATCTACCCATTTTTTTTGCAATTTATCAACTTTATCCGCTATACGCCCTTTCAGTTTCTCCAGTTCTTTATCAACTTTCCTTTGTAAAGGCCTAACCTTATTTTCCCTGAACTAAAACCACATTAAAAATGCCTTTGGAGGGAAAAAAAAACTTCATCTCTTTTTTTACGAACATGACGATTTAAACTGCCTAATGTCTTTATAGGAACATTAGAAATAGAATCGAATACACCGAAAAATGTTAAAATTGAAAATTCTAAATCATCATCTCCAATATAACCTGAAAAAGACAAAGAAGACTTTTTCCGTGACGGAATTTGAGGTGTATTTTCTTCTGAACCCATCTTTAATTTTAAATTATAAAGATTATATTTTGCCGAAAGCCTCGAATAAAACAATATTAATTTTATAAAAAAGCAGCATTTTTTTTTTTTAAAAAACATTAACTCTAAAAATATTTAATTCTATCACAATAATTTAGCAGCTTTTATATGAGAGTAGAGTAAACATAAGTGTTTTATCCAAAATGCCACCAGTTGTTCCAAGCGTTACTCAACAAAATATGGGAAGAACTGTAACTATTGAAGACATGAATCGTCTTGTAATGAATTGGCTTTCTCAGCATGGGTATTCTAGAACAGAAGCCATACTAAGGCTAGAATCAGCAAGAGGACCGGAAGCATTAAATTCAGCTAAAAATTCCTTAGATTGGCTCAGTGGTACTGCTGAAACATATTTCCAATCATATATGTTATTAAGAGATTGGATTGATAGCTCATTGGAATTATATAGAGTTTTTATCTAAAATGTTTTAATCAAAAGATCTAATATAATCATATAGCCAGAATTAAGACGTGTTTTATTTCCTATATTTATACATTCATATCTTGATTTGATTTCTAAAAATCAAACAAATTCAGGTATTAATCTATGAAAGTTCAAAAATTCTATATAATTTTTTCCCAGCAAAACAATTCTTTACTACATACTCATCTGAACATGAAGTTCTTCATGGATATGATATTCGTCAAATGTCGTCTATTACTTTACCAGAACATATTGAAGAAAACGAACTTGTAAAACTTTATCGTCAGAATAAATATAAAATAACAATGTGGAGAACAGCATTCGATTTAATGTTACATTTTCTTTTTGAAAACGAATCTAATGGTGGTGCAATCATAATGAGATTATTAAATCAACATGTTGAAACAAAAATTGTCACAGGAAGACCTGACCAATTTATAAACAATACGATTACAAATGATGAAGGAATTTCTGGATATGATGTATATCATTTAGATAGTTTTAATAAACAACCAGTGAAATTAGGTGAAATGCCATTAGATACGGATTTAAAAAACGATATAGAAATGGAGCTTGCTATTCTTGATAGCAAAAATGAAAAAAAAAATCATGAAAGAGGTGAAAAATCTCTTCTTGAAGAGTTTAGAAACAAAAAAGAAACATCAGATGATTCTCCTATGAAAAATTCTATTCCTTTGCCTGCATCGTAAGTCGTTTTTTTCTTTAATTCTTTTTTTACAAGTTTTATAGTAAAGCCATAGATGTCGAAAAAGAAATCGAAGTAATTAAAGATTTAAGAAAACGCCTTATACTAGGTCCTCAAGCATCATTGCCTAGTGTTTGTATGTATACTTTTCATAATACACACGATAGGTAGGTTATATTTCATTTTAATAATATAAGTACAAACAATCGTAGTCTTAACTGTGCTGATATTTCTGAAAATGCATCATTAATAGCATGTGGGTTTTCTGAAAGTTATATTAGAGTCTGGAATACAACTATAAATAAAACCATTAATACAGACTCTTCATCCAACGATTCAGGTATATTTCTAAAATTACCTATAAAATCTAAAAATAACCTCAATATTATATCAATCGAAGTCTCATAGTCGCCGATTTATTGGTCACTCAGGTCCTGTTTATGGGGTTACATTTAGCAATGATAGCAGATTTATTTTATCATGTTCCGAAGATCGATCTTGCCGACTATGGTCTTTAGATACTGGTACTTGTCTTGTTGCATATAAAGGACATAATCAACCAGTATGGGATATCGCAATAGGTCCATTCGGACATTATTTTGCTACTGCTTCTCATGACCAAACTGCACGTTTATGGAGCTGTGAACATATGTATCCTCTTAGGATTTTTGCAGGACACCTTAGTGATGTAGATGTAGATAATATGTACTTTAATGGTAGCAAACCTAATTCTATATAGTGTGTTTCATTTCATCCTAATTCAGCATACGTTGCAACAGGCTCTAGTGATAAAACATGTAGATTATGGGATGTTCAAAAAGGAAATGCTGTAAGAGTATTTACAGGCCATTCTGGACCTATAAATTGTGTGACAATATCTCCAGATGGAAAGTTGCTTGCAACTGCTGGTTTGTTTTTTTTAAGAATATTGTAAATAATTAATAGCATTGAAGGTGATGATGCACTTATAAATATTTATGATATTGGGTCAGGTAGACAATTAAAAAGTATGAGAGGCCATACACGAAAATCTATTTATTCTCTTTCTTTTTCAAAAGAGAGTTCAGTACTTGTTAGTGGAGGATCAGACTGTACAGTAAGAGTCTGGGATGTCAAACGTGATGCATCTAATAATGAAAATATCTCTGAAATATCAGAAGGATATAATATAGAAACTGCAAATGACACGTTAGTTAAAATAACTGCATCTACCACAAAAGACAAAAAAGAAAATATAGAAACGTAAGTAATCTATCTAGAAACAGTTATTTATTGACAAACTTTAGATTAGATCATATGACTGCTTTATATACATGTAAAACACCTGTTTATAAAGTTCAATTTACAAGAAGAAATCTATGTTTAGCGCTTTCAGTTAGTGGCGTATCATAATACTTTATTCTAAATATACAACAATCATTACATTGTAAATTACATAGGTTTCAAACAAGGCGTTTATATTTTTTTCATGTTTTTTCCTTTATTTCTTTATCACGTTTTACTAAAATCTTATCAATAATACCTAATTCAAGTGCCTTGCGAAATTTAATATTTAAACTCAATTTTAAATCACATACTTCTTGTGGAGTTAAAAAATAATCTCTTTCCATTAATTTTTCTAAAACAATCAGTAATAATGGATTATTACTAAAACTTACCTATATCAGCCAAACCTTTAGTTTTAGTTAAATGTTTTTGATAAATAAGATTTAAACGTTCTCTAACTTTCAAAATCTCACGCGCATGAATTGCTATATCGCTAATTTTTCTATTAATAATCAAAAATACAGCAAATACACACCTAGCTTGTCCGGATACACCACCACTAGGTTGATGAATCATGATACTTGCATGAGGTAATGCATATCTTTGTCCAGGAGTGCCTCCTGCTAATAGAAGAGATGCCATTGATGATGCTTGTCCAATACATAGCGTACAAACTGGGGAATGAATATATTGCATAGTATCATAAAGAGCAAGACCTATAAATCATTAAAAAATACTAGAATTAAATCATTACAGACCAGCAGTTACACTTCCTATTTTATTAATAAATAAAAAATTATATATTTTAAATTTAAATACTTTCCTCCTGAAGAATTAATATAAAGAGATATAGGTTTTTCAGGGCTTTCTGCTTCTAAAAAAAGTAACTGAGCAACAATTACAGCAGAAACACCATCATGTATCTAAGAATAATTAAATCATTATTTTATAAAAAAGTAATATATACCGGTCCATTAAGGTAGACTATTCTTTCTTTCAACAATCTATAAAAATCAAAATCGTATATTAAACATAAACACCAGAAATACCTACTAAAAATATCAAAAGTATTAATAAATTTCCCCTAGTAATAAAAATTAGTAAAATATACTAACTAATTTTAACATGCATTTTGTTCAATAACAAATGGGATAGGAATATGAGAAAATAACCTAATTTGAGACCTAAAAAAACATCTCATATTTGTATATTCCAAAAAATATTTTTTTTTCAAACAAGTTAAGGGCAATAAAAACAGTCTCATAATTCATACGTTATCTTCTATAACCGGTTTTTTTTTGTACTCATTAGATTTTTACAAAAAATATAATTATTCAAATATTAATATTTTATTAGTGATTAAAACTTGAAAATATATAGAACAAAAAATTTAAACAATCATTCATATATATATATTATATAAATAATTAAAATTAATATTATGAATACTTGAATTACAAATATTTTATTTTAAAAATTAAAAAATAAATTAATCTATAAAACCAAAAGATCATTAACATATATATAAATTAAGTAAAAATAAGATTATTAAAAATACAAAAATTAGTTTTTTTTTTTTTTCAAAAACAATTATCTAATAAATATAAATTTATTTTAAATACTTTTTCAAATATTATTATAAATAATTTTATTGTTTTTTTAAACAATCATTTTTTTACAAAATAGAAAAATACAAAAAATATTAAAAAAATTAAAGACTAATATTATATAAAAACATATTTTTAAATAATATATAATTTATTTATTAAGATAATTATTTAACTTATCAAAACGTATTCACTTTAGTCATCAAAAAATCCAATATTCGAATATTTAGAAGTACATAAAAATTTATTAAAAATAGCTTTTTTAAAATATAATTTTAATGTAATTTTTATTTAAAAATTAAAAAGTTAATTTCAAAAAATAATCATAAATTTATTCTTTAAATAACATTTAAAATTTCAAAAAAAATACTAATAACATATACATATTACACTCATCATAAATAAAAATATTTTATTCATCAACATATTCTAAAATACATTTAAAATTTTTTCTACTTATTTTTGCCAAATAAACCTACAGGGTTAGGGTTATATTATCAGAAGATGAAACATAGTAAAACGAGAAATAATACTTTAAAAGAAAAAAGTATCAGAAAAAATATATTTCAAGAAGAATAGCTTACATACTTAATATTTACAAAGTAAAGAGAATTCTAAAGGAGCATAAAGATATTCATATTATCTACTTTTTCTCTTTTGGGATTAGTATTTTGTAATCATCAGAAAATTTAAAATCTTCTACCCATATGTCAGAACCTCCGATCTAACTTTACTGAACAAGGGAATATCCTGAAAAATAATTTTAGAATAAGTATTCTTACAGGTAGACTAAAACATTATCATGGCGGATAATGGTTCAAATGTGATTAACAACTACCAACAATATGGCTCGTTACCTCAACGACTTTTCCAACCTAAACATGCTCATGAATCACCCTCAAGAAATGATACTTCTTCTCCAAGCCATCCTTCAACACCCTCTCAAACATCTAATCTTTCATATAATCTCACTAATTCTATTCATCATGATTCATACAATTCTACTCAACGCTATTCTAATCAAATAAGCATTTCAAAATTCCAAAAAACACAAGATCATTTACATTCTACAAATGGTTTAAGCAATCAACATTCTTTTTCATCAAGAAATTCTACTAATGTTAATAATAACAATACATCTCTTACTTTTGACGCATCAACCGCAAGCAGTCCGCATTGGCAACAACAATTATCTTATGCAAAAATATCTAGACAGTCAAGTTCTCCCCACCATCATGCAAGAACCGCAGCAGCAACTACTCATACAGTATCTTCAAATTCAACAGCAATTGCGGATCCAAATAATTCTACTAAAGTGTCCATAGATGGAATGCATAGAAAAGACGGACCACCTGTAGAAAAACAGGATGTCCAAAGGAATAATGAAGGGAAAATAAAAAGACAAGATTGGACTAATTTAGATATGGGTGGTATGGGATTGCGTAACATTAGTCGGGAATTATTTCGATATACTTTTTTAACATCTCTTTATATTAATCACAATAAATTACTGCGACTTCCTCCTGATATTGGACGTCTTAGACTTCTCACTCAACTAGATGTTTCTGGAAATAATTTAACTAGTTTACCTTCAGAAATTGGAATGCTTACAAACCTCAAAGAACTTTTGTTTTTTGATAACCAAATAACTAATATACCGCCAGAATTTGGCACACTATATCAGCTAGAAACTCTTGGATTAGAGGGCAATCCACTACCAGACGCTTTTAAAAGTTTATTAGCAAAAGATGGTACTAAGTCTTTAATTTATTATTTAAGAGATAGTTGTCCAGGTTTGTAACCTAAAAAATATTTTTTCATTTTAATAATTATAGTGCCCCTCCCACCTCCAGAAAGAGAATGGGTTACATTTCCTGGAAAAAAATCAGAAAATTCCTCTACAGAAAATGAAACTTTTACTGTATTCAACTATAATATTTTATGTGATAGGTGTGCAACTGTTATGATGTATGGCTATACGCCATCGTGGGCATTATCATGGGATTATCGCAAAGAACTTATATTACATGAAGTATTATCATATAATGCAGATATAGTTTGTCTTCAGGCATATATATATTATATTATAACTAGAATTACTAAATTATTGTTAGGAAGTAGATGTTGACAATTTTGAAGAATATTTTTCTCCTAAACTCTCTATTAAGGGCTATAAAGGATTGTTTTGGCCTAAATCTCGTGCAAGAACTATGAACGAAGCTGAACGTAGAGTAGTTGATGGTTGTGCTACTTTTTTCAAAACATGCATGTATGTTTTCAATATAAATACCAACAAAACTAATAAACTAGTTTTGACCTTTTAGAAAAACAATTAATTGAATTTAATCAAGCCCCATTACGTCGTGACGGACATAAACTTACGCATGATATGTATAATCGTGTTATGACAAAAGATAATATATGTATTGTATCATTGCTTGAACACCGAAAAGCTGGATATCGCCTAATAATTGCAAATACACATTTTTATTGGGATCCGAAATTTAGAGATGTTAAAGTTATACAAGCAACAATGCTTATGGATGAACTTACAGAAATGGCTGAAAATTATGCAAAAATACCTATTCGTAAGAAACCATCCAAAATGTTAGACGACGCTTTTGATTTTGAATGGAATGAAGACCGTCCTGCATATTCTTCTGGAACTAAAATACCGTTAATTATATGCGGAGATTTTAATTCAATTCCAGGTAGTGGAGTATACGATTTCCTTTCTAGAGGCCATATTCTTGAAAACCATAGCGATTTCATGGATAGCAAATACGGTACATATACAACAGATGGAAGATCACATTCTTTTCAACTAAAAAGTTCCTATAATATCATAGGGGAACTTCCATTTACAAACTATACTCCTGGATTTTCCGGAGTAATAGACTATATTTGGCATACAACAAACTCTCTTGAAGTTACAGGACTTCTTCAAGAAGTGGATAAACAGTATTTAAATGGAGTGGTTGGATTCCCAAATGCCCATTTTCCAAGCGAGTAAGTAACATTTTAGCCAAATTTACAATTTATTTATTTATTTATTTAGTCATATTTCAATTCTTGCAGAATTTAAAGTAAAAAAAGAAAAAAATCAACCACCGCCTCCAGATTTTGGGTCTCGAAACTAAAACAAATTACTTCAAAAATATATCGCATAAAAACTATCAGTTTCATCTAACTTTTATCTATAATAAAATTAACCATATTTAATGCGTTTACTCTACATTTACTGACCTTACACAAAATTTAAATACTTAACATAAATTGTAACTTCCCTAAATTTATTTTTTGTAAATATCCTAAATAAAATATTTTCAACTATTTTCTTAATTATAAGCATTTTATCTAATTCTACTTTTCTAAATTTACGATATTACAAAATATTTTATGTATACAAAACAACTTCTAACTAAATCTGATTATCAAAATTTCCTTTCAGAATTTGATACATTTCTTTTTGATTGTGATGGTATATTTTTAATATTTAATCTCATTTTACCTAATTCTAGGTGTTTTATGGAAAGGCACAAAACTATTGCCAAACGTTCCAGAAACATTAAATTTTATAAGATCAAAAGGTTAAATAATATTAATTCTAATAAAAATATTTAATTTTAGGTTAGGAAAAAACATAGCATTTGTTACAAATAATTCATCAAAACCAAGAGAAGAATATCAAAAAAAATTTATAAACTTAGGATTTAAAGTAGAATTAGTAATTCAAAGTATTCAAATTATGTTCACTAACAATATTATAGAATGAAATATTTAGTTCATCATATTCTGCAGCGCTATATTTAAAAAATATTGTCAAATTTCCTAAAGAAAAAAAAGTATACATTCTTGGAGAAGAAGGAGTTGAAAAAGAATTAGATAGACAAGGAATAAAGTATATAGGGGGAACGGTAGCTATATATTTATTATATTCTAATTTTTATAACATATTTATAAAGGATCCAGTGGAAAGAAAAGATATAAAAATAGAGGATTTTGAAAATCTTAACTTAGATCCATCCGTAGGAGCAGTTTTATGTGGTCTTGATTTACATATAAATTATCTAAAATATTCTAAAGCCTTTAACTATCTTCAAAACAAAAACACATTATTTCTTGTGACTAACTCTGATTCTACATATCCTACATCAGGAGGATTGTTCCCAGGAGCAGGATCATGCTCAGCACCTCTCTCATGTGCATCAGGAAGGGAACCAATTTTTCTGGGGAAACCGAATTTAGAAATGCTTCAAGCGATAGAATCTGAATTTAAATTTGATAAATCTAAAACATGTTTTATTGGAGATAGAATTGATACAGATATATTATTTGCAAAAAATTCAGGAATAAAAAGCTGTTTAGTACTTACAGTAACAATATATTTCTATTGTTTTGTTTTTTTCTAAATCATAAAGGGAATAAGCAAAGAAGATGATATACTAAAAAACACGTTGGACATTATACCTGATTATTATATAAAAACACTTGGGGATCTCCTTAATGCTAATGAGCTTTAGAAATTTAAATTATCAATATATCTATGTATATATCCATGCAAATATAATAGATTAAATATATAACTAAATTTATTTTTAAACTTTATTTTAAAATATTAATACAATTAATATTTAAATATAAATTCTATACTATTTTAATAATTTTTAAAAATTGATCAGACATAAAAATAGTAAAATACATTTTTTACTTAAAAAATATTAAAATAAAGCTTAAAATTAATGTTATAATTTCTAAAAATATCAATATTCGGATCATTAAAATCTAAATAATACAAACTTATAAATATATGTTTAGATTAATAATTATATATAAATTTAACTAATTATCTTAAATATCTTAAAATACTAGAAGTGATATTAAACTAATTTATAATATCAAAATCTAAAAACATTCAAAATTAATTTTTAATCTTATTTATTAAAACCAATTATTCAATTTAGCATTTTTAAATCTCAACATATAATCTTAATATAGTTTTTTTTAAAATCTATTTACTATAAGTAATACATAATATTAATGAAAGTAATTAAAACAATCAAAACTTTCATACAATTCTTATCCATAAAAAACTTACCAAAATTTTAATTAAAAAAATAACTAAAAAATTATAAAATACAAAACTATTAATTTTTTAATAGATAATATAACTTTAAGTTAATACATTTATTCAAATTTTGAATAATAATTTAAAACATATTCGCTGCTTTATTTCTACATTTTGATGAGCCTCTTATAGTCAAAGTAAGAGGTATCTTCTCTGTTATATTATCGTTAGAAGAAAAATAACCAACTTGTCTTTTAGAATCTAATAATTTTTCAGGAAAAAGCTCTTTGTGAAATACTTTATTCAATTCTTGAGATAACACTTGATTATGAGTTGTTTTTTTCAATTCCTCAAAAAATTGTTCTTTACAAGTTAGCTTTTGTAATTTTTCAGGAAACAACTCTTTATGTGGTATTTTATCCAATTCACTGAGAGTAGCAGTATCTGTTGAAGAATGTAATATCTGGACAAAACGATTTACTTTAGGTATCGATAATTTTTCTGGAAACAATTCAATATTACTCCTTGAAGAATCAGATAATGAATATTTTTCAGATATTTGAAAATCATGTTTTGAATGCGAAGATAAAGAATCATGTAACATTGATAATAATAAAGGTCTATTTTTTTTAAACAATGAATCAGTCGCTACACTGTGCCGATGTCTTATACGCTTATGTGAATTAGATCGTTGAAAGACATCCCGTTTATGACGATGTCTATAGAGCTTTAAATACTTAATCAAAATTCACAAAGAACATTTACATTGAATCCCTTTTCTCACTAGGATGCGGATGAAAAAGATACCATCTACTTCTTTCTCTTGCACCTGGGGCCTTCTTATCAGAAGTTTTAGAATGCCTTATAAATAATTGTATATTATTATGCTTTGGATTCATTTTTGCCGGTACAAGAGAATTAACATACAATGTATCAATCTTAGATTGAGAAATACAAGAAAGTGCAGATAATGCGGTAGAAGCATCCGGATATACTAAATTACCTATACTTAAAGTTAAAAAAATTAATACAAAATAGATAAATCACATGATGAATCATCAATCCATTCAATCAAAGGAGAGACAGCTAAATAATAAGTGATACAATATTTTTCTACATCCTCTGTAGACATATCTTCCACACCCTTTAAATACAAAGCTTCAGTGCGCAGCGTGTTTAGTGATTCTAGTATTTTTAACAAAAAAATTATTTCTTTCAATAAAACGATTTACCAGTTTCTGCTATGTCCACTACATTAGACTCAAGAATAGACAAATCTTGACCCTATTCCATAAACTCTACATTATTCATTATAAATAATCCTAACCATACCTTTTCACTATTTTTAAATTCGCCTGAAAAATTATTTAATCCTTTCCAATCACTTTCTTTTTCATGATCTATCTCAACATCATCAATCCCTAACTCCATCTCTTCATTCTCATTTAAAACCATCTTTATTTTTCAGTTTCTCTCATTAAACTATTATAAATATAAAACAATAAAGGCCAATTAAATTCTAAGCAACAATCGCGTCCCCAAAAATACTCCTAACTATTAAATATAAAATACATAAAAATATTACTATAAAAATTTATAAAAGAATATAAAAACATTACTATACGTAATAATAAGTATAAATATATATTATGGGAAGATTGGTACGACTTGAATTACAAAATTTCAAATCATATAAAGGACATCAAATAATAGGTCCATTTTATGATTTTACATCTATTATAGGACCAAATGGCTCAGGAAAAAATTTAAGTATTTATTTTTTTCATTTAATAACGTATACAGGAAAGTCAAATTTAATGGATGCTATATCATTTGTTTTAGGTCTTAAGTCATCTCAATTACGCTCATCTCACTTTATGGACCTCATTTATCGTGAAACTATATTAAACGAAAATAGCTTACAAAGAAAACCAGATATTGGAGTTAATGATGCATGGGTAATGCTCGTGTATGAAAATGATAACGGAAATTACATACAATACAAGAAAACGTACATTTTCTCAAATATATAAATTTTTCTAATTTATTGCAACCAGAATATCTCCGTCCGGAGTAACAGAGTGTCTGATTGATAATAAAGTAGTTACAGTTGCTGCTTATAATAAAGCTCTTGAAGCCCATAACATTCTTGTTAAAGCAAAAAACTTTTTAGTATTTCAGGTATAAAAAATATTTTTTCTTTTTAATTATATAATAATAAATCAAGGGTGATGTAGAGGCAATTGCATCTCAATCTCCAAAAGATTTAACTAGACTCATAGAACAAATAAGCGGGTATAATTGAATATTTAATATATATATGTCTAGAATTTCTAGATCATTAGAATATAAATCTGAATACGAAAAACTTAAAATAGAACAGGAGAGAGCAATAGATAATTCTACTTATGCCTTTCATAGAAAACGAGGAATTAATGCAGAGATTAAGCAATACAAAGAACAAAAAGCAGAAGCTGAAAATTATTCAGCAAAATTGGATGAAAGAGTATAATTTTATTGGTGATAGAAAATAAAATTAACTTTTCTAGGACGATGCAATTGCATTACATTTGTTATGGAAATTATTTCATTTAGAATGCAAAATAAACAGCAATAAAGAAGTTATTTTTCATAATATTTCTAAATCTGCAGAATTAAATAGAGAAAAGAAAAAATTTCAAGAAAATTTATATGAAACTAAAAAAATTCAAGCAAAAGTAATGAAAGATATTTTAAAACAAGAAAAATCTATTAGAGAAAAAGAAAAAGCATTAGAAGAACAACAACCAGCTCTTATAACGGCAGAAGAAAAAATAAATGGCGCAAACATGAGCATTAAAAAATATAGCTCTAGGATTAATGAAATAGAAAGGGATCAATCTAGACAATCAAATTACATTTTATCTTTTGAAAAAGACTTATCTATAGTAAAGAAAGCTCTTCAAAATTTTGAAGAGAAACAAGCAAAATTAGCAAAACAAAAAGGTGTTATTTTTAATGATTTCGACTTAGAAAAATATAAAAAATTAAAAACTAAAGTAAATAATGAAGCATCTATTCAAAAACAAGAATTGGAAAATCTACTTCGCCAGTATAAAATAGATTCTGAATCTACTAACATTCTTCAAGAAAAATTTAACCAATTAAAAAAACAAAAAGACATTCTTGAAGATGAAGTTTATTTACTCTCTATGCAAAAATCTGAAGTATTAAAATACATTTTCAAAACAATATTTTATATTTTACTAGATGAACGAAAAAGTAAACCAATTAATGCAAGATTTAAAAAGAGAAGAAAGTAATTTAGAAGTTGCTCATTCGTCTCGTATTCGAATAGCACAAAAAGAAGTAGAGCTTAATGAAAAATTACAAGAATGCCTTAATAAATTGCTTCAAATTAACGCAGACAAACGAGAATCAGAACGTGAACTAAAAACAAAAGATATTGTTAATACATTGAAGAGAATATTTCCAGGAGTTCGTGGACGCATTATAGACTTATACCAGCCTACTCAAAGAAAATATGAAATTGCAGTTGCTACTATTTGCGGAAAAAATATAAACTCTATTGTTGTTAACAACCAAAAAATTGCCAAGGAATGTATCGAATATCTTCATGATCAAAGATTAGGAGTTTTAACGTTTATACCATTAGATACATGTCAAGTCAAATCTATTGACCAAAAATTACGAAATATTCATCCTCAAGCACGTTTAGCAATCGACGTTATTAGTTATGAATCTTCTGTTGAAAGGGCTATACAATTTGCAATTGGAAATGCATTAATATGTGATGATTTTAATATTGCTAAAAATATTCGCTATAATAGGGATATAGAAGCCAAAAGTATATTTTTGTTTATTTTAATAAATTATATTAACGACATTTCTAGTTGTAACATTAGATGGAACAGCTCTTCATAAAGCAGGACTTATAACTGGAGGACAAAATCGTAATTTTAAACAAGAACAAAAATGGGATGAAAACGAAATCGAAGGTTTACAACAAAACATTTAATATAAAAATATATTTAATACTTTCAGCTCTTAAACAACTCCGCGATAATCTTATGAATCGTCTCCAAGATATACAGAAAGATAAAAAACGAAATATGACGGAAGAAATTGCAAGTTCAAATATTTCAGGATTAAAGCCACAGCTTGAATTTTCTAAAGAAAACTTGGTATCATATTTACTTATTTTCTCTCATAATAACTTTAGTAGAACATAATACAAAGAAATCTTAATGGAAAAAAAGAAGAAATAGAGCACATAAAAAGACAATTAAAAGAAATGCCCTCTAAACTTGAAAAAGATCAAAACTTGCTTAATGAAAATACAAAAAAAATATCAGAGCTTCAAAATAAAATAAACGATATAGAGGATAAAATTTTTCAAGACTTTTGTTCAAAAATAAAAGTAAAAAATATAAGAGAATATGAAAATAGTCATGGATCATGGGTTCAAGAAACAACAGAAAAAAGGATGAGTTTCTTGACACAGGAATCGAAATTAAACAATCAGTGAATTATATTATGAGAATAATTTTACCAATTCTAATTTTGTATAGGTTAACTTTTGAAAAACAAAGACTTGACGAAACATCTGAAAGAATCAAAAAACTACAAATGTTTATAAATAGAGATTCATTATTAATATTAGAACTCGAAAAAAAAAAAAAAGAAACTCAAGAAACCATAAACATTTTAAAAACTGAATTGCTACAAAAACGAGAAACTCATACAATTAAAAAAAAAGAACATGACAAAAAAGCACAAGTTGTTAATGAACTTTGCCAAGAAATAAATAAACTAACAAAGCAAACTGATTTGCTTTTTAAAATGAATTCTGAAGCAGAATCTGAAATTGAAAGAATATCATCTGAACGATATGCAATTTTTAAACGCTGTAAACTTGAAGAAATTAATATTCCTCTTATTTCGGGAAACCTTAATGATATTCCAATTGATGAATCAATAATGCAAAATCATATAAATACAAAAAGTGAGGAAGTCAATGAATCAAATATCATAGTTTCTGATTGGAAAATTGAAATTGATTATAGCTCATTAGACAAAAGTCTTAAAGAGAACGGATCTATAGATATAGAAAATCGTTTATTTGAAAAAATATCAGAACTAACATCTGAAATAGAAAAAATTGCTCCTAATATGAAAGCTATTGAACGTTTAGAAGGTGTAGAAAGCAAATTGCACGACACTGAAAAAGATTTTGATAAAGCACGTAAAGAAGCTAAACAAGCGAGAGATAATTTTAATGCAATAAAGCGGAAAAGGTATTTTTTTAAATTAAAATAAAATAAATCTAAAAAATAGATATTCATTATTTTACAAAGCATATACACATATATCAGAACAAATAGATCAAATATATAAAGATCTAACTAAAAGTAAATCATTTCCTTTGGGTGGAACAGCTTATCTAAGCTTAGAAGATACCGAGGTAATTAAATCATAAAAATAAAATAAAATTAATATAATAAAGGAGCCTTATCTAAACGGTGTTAAATATCATGCAATGCCTCCAATGAAACGATTTAGAGATATGGAACAATTATCAGGAGGCGAGAAAACTATAGCAGCATTAGCATTACTATTTGCAATTCATTCTTATAAACCATCACCATTTTTCGTATTAGATGAGGTTGATGCAGCATTAGACAATGCAAATGTAACCAAAATTGCAAACTACATACGTCAGCATGCAGGCAATGGGTTTCAGTTTATTGTTATTAGCTTAAAAAATGGTCTTTTTCATCAATCAGAAGCATTACTAGGAATTTATAGAGAGCATGCTTCTAATAGCTCAAGGTCTTTGACATTAAATGTTTTATTTCATTCTTTTATTTTTTAATATCTAACTTTTTTAGTTACAAAATTATAATGAATAATAGCATTTTTAAATATATTCTAAAGTCATACAAAGTGTTTGTATTTTCAATAATTTTTATTTAAAAATTTATATATTAATATATTAAATATACTATTTTTCAACCACTCTAGGGTTCAACCCGTACCATTAAGAATAAACGTTAACGCTAAGAAAACATAATTTCAAGGCAATTAAAGTGTTCAAAATAAAAAACATTTATAAATCTATTATTCCATACGGTAGATATGGAAACACATACTATGAATTATGAAGAAATTGAAGAAACCGAAGGAATTCGGTAAATCAATCTTTTTAATTTTAAAATATTATTAACTTTAATACTAAGTTTTTCATGGAACGTTTTCCCATCAACTCGTATAGAAAACTCAAAAATGGTAGTTCCTATTGCTGCATTGTATATGCCATTAATTGAACGTCCTGGCTTACCTCCAGTACAATACGAACCAGTATCCTGTAAAGCACCATGTCGAGCAATTTTGAATCCTTATTGGTTGGTAATTTCTTTATTTCTTAAAAAACTAATATTTTCACATATAGTCAAGTTGATATGCGCGGAAGAATTTGGATTTGTAGCCTTTTATTATAAGCAAAAATGTAACATTAAAGTATACTTAGGTCCATTCTGTTTAACTCGAAATCAACTCCCTCCCATGTATAAAGATATTTCTCCTCAAAGTCTTCCAATGGAACTATTACCAAAATATACGACTATAGAATATATTTTATCACGACCATCTCAAACACCTCCTGTATTTTTATTCGTCGTTGATACATGTCTTGAAGAAGATAATTTACAAGCTCTAAAAGATGCTCTCATTGTAAGCTTTAGTCTTCTTCCACATGACTCTTTAGTTGGTTTGATTACATATGGAACTATGGTTCACAATCCACTAATTAGAAATATCAAATTAATAATACTAGACTAATGTTTATGAACTCGGTTATTCTGAGTGCACAAAATATTATGTATTTCAGGGAACAAAAGATTATACTACAAAACAAGTTCAAGAATTATTAGGGTTAATGGGAACATCTTTACGACCTCAACAACCTGGTCCAAGAAGAACACAATCTAATTATGGAGCAACAGCTAGGTATAATTATCATTAATATATTGTCCTTTCTTAGTATGTTAGATTCTTATTGCCAATTAATATTTGTGAGTTTCGACTAACTAGTATACTTGAATCATTACAACAAGATCCATGGCCTGTAGCAAATGATAAACGTCCAGAAAGATGTACAGGCGTTGCTATAAGTATTGCTGTAAGCTTGATGGAGGTTCAAAAATAATATTATAAACACTTCTCTTATTTAATATAGAACGTATTTCCAAATACTGGAGGGCGCATTATGTTATTTTCAGGAGGACCAAGTACACAAGGCCCAGGAATGGTTGTTGGTACTGAATTACGTGAATCAATTAGATCCCATCATGATATAGAAAGAAATAATATAAAATATTATAAAAAAGCGTCTAGAGTAAATAATTTCAATCAATTATTGATTTTTTAATGTCTTTAGTTTTACGAACTCTTAGCTAAAAAAGCATCAACAAACGGACATATTATAGATATTTTTGCAGGATGTCTTGATCAAATTGGAATGTTAGAGATGAAATCTCTAACAAATTTTACAGGAGGACATATGATTCTTTCTGATGCCTTTTCTTCTTCTATTTTTAAACAAAGTTTCCAAAGAGTTTTCAATACTGATGCCCAAGGATCTTTACAAATGGCCTTTAATGCATCTATGGAAATATTAGTATTTTTCATAACATTTTTTAATTTTTTCTTATTATTTTCAGACTACAAAAGAACTAAAAATATCTGGATTAATTGGTCATGCAGTTTCACTTAATAAAAAGTCAGTGTCTATCGGAGAAACTGAAATAGGTATTGGAAATACATGTTCATGGAAAATGTGTGGAATTTTACCCAAATCAGCATATGCAGCATATTTTGAAATATCAGACCAAGATAAACAACAAACCCAAATGAGTCAAAGAGGGCTTATTCAATTTATTACTCATTATCAACACTCATCAGGAACTTTTAGACTTCGTGTAACAACTGCAGCTCGTTCTTTTGCAGATAGCACTAGTCCTCTTATACCTCAATCATTTGACCAGGAAACTGCTGCTGTTATTATAGCACGAATAGCAGTATATAAAGCTGAAATAGATGATGGTCCTGATGTCCTTAGATGGGCTGACAGAATGCTTATCCGGCTTTGTCAAAAATTTGCAGATTATAGAAAAGATGACCCATCATCTTTTCGCCTTTCACAGAATTTTAGTCTTTATCCACAATTTATGTTTCATCTTCGACGAAGTCAATTTTTACAAGTATTTAATAACTCTCCAGATGAAACAGCCTTTTATCGTCATGTTTTGAATCACGAAGATGTTAATAATTCTTTAATTATGATACAACCTACTTTAATATCATTCTCATTTGACCAAGAACCGCAACCAGTATTGCTTGATTCTATTTCTATCAAACCAGATGTTATTTTGCTTCTTGATACATATTTTCATGTTTTAATTTGGCATGGAGAAATAATTGCATCATGGAGAAAAACAGGATATCAGAATCAAGAAGGATATCAAAATTTCAAAGAATTATTAGAAGCTCCACGCCATGAGATTGCTGTACTATCTAATAAACTTTTTATACATTAACTTATTTTATATAGGAACTTTTGATTGAAAGATTTCCAATACCAAGATATAGTATAATTTAGTATATTCCTCTAATCTTTTCTAACTTTAAAAGTTGTTTGTGATCAAGGAGGAAGTCAAGCTCGGTTTTTACTTTCAAGGATTAACCCATCAGCAACTCACGCAACAGGCAGTTATGGCACGCCTTCTGCACAAGCTGTTTTTACCGATGATGTTTCTCTTCAGGTATATTTTTAGTATTTTTTTAGATTAAAAATTTAATATAAATATAGACATTTATGGATCATCTTAAAAAGTTAGTCCATCATAAAAATTAAAATTTAAATTAACTAAATTTAGATTGGCTGTCACAGGTGGCCAGTAAAACAGGATAACATATTAGGTGAACAATTATTATATATAAAGGTCGAAATTCTAAAATATTATGAATAATAAATGTATTTTTTTAATTTTTATTACATAAGAAATTTTAATCCTATTAGTATATATATTACTTCTAATTATTTTTATTTTAAAATTCACAAAAAAATGATTTAATTTTTAAACAGTTTTATGTTTCGAATATTTTATAAAACATAGTTCATGAAACTTAACATTTTGAAAATCTTTTGTAAAAAATTATAATTTTTTTTTTAATAAAACATAAGAACAAAGTTAAAACATTTAACTCTTATTACATTTTTTATTTTATAAATATTATTCTAAATTTAAATTTACTATTAATAAAAATTTATTGAAATTTCATGTATAAAATACTATAAATTATTATTATAAACTTATAATATTTTAATCAAAATGTTTAGAAAAATAAAACAATTTTTAACATTTATATATTTATAACTAATATTAGCAATTAACAAAAATAAAACATTTTTACATTTTGAATAATTTTAAATAATTATAAAAACATTTTTATAAAAAATTAAATTCTAAGAAATAAAATAAAAAAATAACATAACATAATATTTATTTAATATTATTTTAAATTTAAAATTCATCTTTTTATAAATAATTCAACCCTAAAAGTTATTCAATCTATAATCTATATTTAAAATAACATTTATAATATAACGACCAAAAAATTTTAACTTTTTAAAACACATATAAACAAAAATTTAATCAACGCAATACTTTCCTAAAATTAATATGTCAAAAAATATTTAATATATAAAATTTTATAAATTAAAATTTATTGACCCTTAAACTAAACCCAAAACTAATATAAATAAAACTATAAGTTATATAAACTATGAAAGATATTTAATTCTTAATATTTTAAACATAATTCTCAATGATTCAAGGAAAAACTTAATCATTAAAACACAAAGAGTAAAAAAACAGTTTATATATTTTCATGACACTTTATCAAAAAAACATAATTTTATTATTAAAACCGAAAAAACAAATCAATTATTAATAAAATTTAGATTTAAATTCAAAATTTAACTTAATATTTTAAAAACAATCTTACATATTATTAAAGCTGAATTATATAACATATTTAAAATAGATTATAACAACTAAAAACATATATAAATGTAACTCTTAAAAAGTACCCATTTATCCTCACAATTATACTTATGAAGAATATTAGGATTCGAGACTTTTTTTTGCACAATTATTTCCTTCAGCAATTTGGAAAATATATATTCCATAGCTGTACACACATCTTGTGCTAAACATCAATTTAACAAAACACAATAAAAGACATTATAAAAAAAATAAGAGAAAGTTTAAAAAAATATTATTATTGAACTTTATATACTCAAGAAAAGCCATTATGAGTACCATAACCACATCCCAAAAACCATATTAAATAATTTTCGATTCTCTTTTTTCTTTCAATACCCTTTGCGTTCCACGCATAGCATATTTACAATTTAATCGAAACTTCAAATACTTTAAGAATAAATCTTAAAAAATATAAGACTTACCTTTAAATCCAAATGTTTCATTGATAAATACCGATGAACTTTTGGTCGATGGATACCTAAATATCATTAATTTATTATTTCTTAACATTATATCTAAATCAACCATTTTTATGCGCTTTTTTGTTTTGGTTATGATTTGTCTAATAAAAAGGTTATTGGAATCCAAATAAAACCTATAAAAAAACTTACATGATTTTTTGATTTTGCCATCCTTTTAATTCAACAATATTTTAAATGAACATTTTTCAAATAATCGATAGCTTAAAATATCACAAAAACGGTCACAAAAATAATATTAACAATTTTTTCAAATTCACTTTAGCAAATCTGATAACATTTTCAAAACTATTAAACTTCAAATTTCCCTTTTTAAAATTTAATAACTAGAAATTTCATTATGTGTTTTAACTTTTAGATATTAACACATTAAACCTCAAAAAAATAAACATAATTATAAAAGTTTATAAGAGTTAAGAATGAGTGAAATTCGCCGTTTTAGAGCAACAGACATGTTCTTATTTAATAATATGTATTTATAGTTTTTTTCTTTATAAAAAAATGACTGGTTTAGAAATCTTGATATTTTAACAGAAACAGTAAATATAATACCAATATCAGAACTTTTCTAAAAAAAATAAAGTATGACATTTCATTTTACCTTTCGTATCTAGCACAATGGCCTGATTTGTTTTTGGTTCAAGAATTATCTTTATTCGGAGACAAAGAATCAAAATTAATGGGATATGGTATAAAATACAACAAAACAAAATATACTTAACAAAAATTAAATAGTGATGGGAAAAGTAGAAGGGGTAGGAAAGCAGTGGCATGGGCATGTTACAGCTTTATCTGTTGCTTTAGAATATCGTCGACTTGGTATTGCCCGAAATCTTATGAAACTACTTGAGGACGTAAGCGAAAACATGTATAAATCTTGCCAAAAAATTAATATAAATAACTTATTTTTTCAGGCATAATGGATATTTCATGGATTTGTTTGTACGACTTAGCAACCTTGCTGCGATCAATATGTATAAATCTTTTGGATATTCAGTTTTTCGTAGAGTAATAAAATATTATAATAAAAGCAAAGGAAATGATGAAGATGCTCTAGGTAAATATCTCTCTTAAAAAATACTATATTAATATTATAGATATGCGAAAACCACTTCGACGAGATAAATTAAAAGAAAGTATAAGAGAAGATGGAGATAAAATACTCGTATTACCAGAAGATATCTATTTCTAACTATCAGTCTAATAATATTAATATTGAAATACATCAGTATAACACTCAATCTATTTTAAAGATTCTCGTAAACTTTCTAGTACTTCTATTTGAATTTTTGCTTCAGCAATATCTTCTTCACTTCCATTTCCAGAAACAATCTTTTGAGCCTCTTGAAGTTTCTCAGATACCGTCTAAAGAATATTTACCATTAAATATAAAAAGCTAATAATACTTACTTCCAAACTAAAGTCATCTAATGAATAAGCCTCAATAGCATTAATACATAAACTAGACCCAGGCTGCACAATAGCAAAACCGCCAGAAACTAAAAAAAGAATTAAAAAACAACTATAAATACAAAATTACCAAAAAATTTATTAGATATGCCATTTTCTTCAATTACATCAACAATACCAGGTCGAAGTTGTTCAATGGAAGGAACATGTAATGCAAGAATACCCATATTCCCAGATGTCGCAGGTATATTCACCTGTGTTCTATAAACATTATTATTCTAATTAACCTAAAAACCTAAGTATGTATTCGTACACATTTTGAGCATTATAAAGAACATTATGCGGAAGAGAAAACGTCAAACAAATTTTGTCCGTTGAAACTTCTTTAGCATACCCTCTAGATGAAAAACGAAGAAAACCTCTTGTATGTAAAAACTGTCTTACTGATGTTCGGATTAAGCTCATTTTTCACTTTTATGAATTTTAATTCTAAAAAATACTTCGTACAAAGACTAAAAATATAAAAAAATGTGTTTTTTAAATTATAATTATCTTTACATAAATCTTAAAAAATAAAATATAATGAAAAACATGTTTTTCTAAAATAAGTTCCTGAATATAGAGATAGCTTCAGAACTGGTAAATGAAAACAAAATTAATCTTGTTTGCACTTAAATTAGAACAATTTATATAAACAAAGTGTTCCAGAGTGTTAGCAAACACCAGGAGGAGAAAAGCAAAAAAATAGAAATACGATCTCAAAATACTTAATTATAATATACAAAAGCACTAAATCATCTATTCCAAAGGGACTAGAATTAAAAATTAGCAAATACCTCAAAAAAAACTAAACAGTACTACTAATATGACAAGAATCGATTTCATCAATAACTTCCTTAGGATTCCTACCGTCTACAAAGCATCCAATACTAAATGCAGTCCCAAGAACCTCTTTAACTGTCCCACAAAGATTTTTAGAAAAACTCTTAAATCGCATTTGACGCGCAATCTCAATGATATCGTCTAAAGAAAGATTCCCTGCATGCCTTTAAATAAGACACATATTCCCAAAAATACAGAAAAACTTACTTAATATTTTTTTCTTTCTTACGGTCACGTGGAGGCTCTAAAAAATATAAAAAACAACCCAAAAAGAAAAAAGAGTACCTTTCAATGCTTTAATAATAAGAGCAGATGCAGAAGGAACAATTTCTATTTCTGCTTGTCGATTTTGAATAGTCAATTTAACAGTAACCCTCAATCCTTTCTAGAAAGTATCAACTATAATCAACACAAAAATACAAAACATATACCCAACCACTAGTCACCTTAGCAATATCTTCCCCTACTTTTTTAGGTGACTATACTAATTAATCATATTATATTTCCAAAACCATCATTCATACTAAACCGAGAGGCCCAATTTTTGGAGCAAGAGTAGACGAGGCACCTATTTCACCACCAACAACTAAGAAACTTCTATTAATTTCTCCATTTTTACAAAACGAATAGAATTTACCTCTCAAATAAATAACTTTAATTTCATTAGGATCAATCTATATTAATAACTGTCAGGTCAAAATCCAAAAAAAAACACAAAAGATCAAAGATCTTTAAAAATAACACAATAAAACATTTCGTACCTTTGGCGCCATCCTAATCTTAAGAAATCAAAAAACTTTAACAAATTTACAAGTGATTAACGATTATCGGATAATTACTGTGACCTTTTCCGAATAAACCCTAAGAATATATTCCAAAAGATTAAACATAATATATTCTAATATTACTAAAATATAACATAAAAAAAAAATATTCAAATTAGTTTTATTAAACGAAAACAATAGAAAAAAAGAGTGTAAAATAATAATATTTTAATACATGAAAATTGGATAAAATAAAGGATAAATATAAGAACGATAAGAAAATAAATGAAATTTTGAAAGGTTACAAAAAGGAAGCTTCCAGTTTTTTTTTAAATCAGGTAATATCAAGAAACATATTCTTAGCCATATCCAGCTACTTTTCCCTTATCCCAAATATAATACTCACGCTTCAAGATAAAGCTTACGTCTATTTTTCACTATATATAAAAAACCTGATATTCTGTACGAACAACAAATAATAATATTCAAGCTTTTCCGCCCTTATTTTTCTGTTTTCGTGGAGGTGTCACTGGACGTCCACTTCCCATACCTCCATATAAATACTTTTGTTTCTTCTCTGCTGGTTTAAGAATCTAATAATCTTAATATTAAACAATTTATATCAAAATACAACATACTTGAAAACTGCAAAGTAAGCTTTCATCTACACTCATCATAGCACCTGCATTATCAAATTCTCCGCAATAATTAGGTGCACTAAACAATGTAACAAGCTGGCGTTTAGAAAAAAATTCATAACCATCTTCAACTACTTGGTGTGCTCGACATATAAGATCCATATCATGTTTTTGAAGAAAACGTGATACAACGTCAGGTCCAAATGTAAATGAAACACCTCGATCATTCTCACTCCACCCCGTTATATCTTTATCAGGATCAGACCACAAAAGATCACATAAAAGACCTAATATAAAATTACAAAAACTCATATATAATTAAATAATTACCAGTATCCGGAACATCAGTCGGTCGCATCACTCTACGAATTTGTTCCATAGATGTAAGATCAGGAGAAAGACCTCCATGCATAGTAAATATTTTTTCATCAATAATAGCAGCAATAGGAAGACAATTAAAACAATCAGTAAATGTCTTCCATAATTTTATATTATATCTTCTTTTACCTAAAGAATATTAATACACAGAAACATAAATAATCAAAATTAAATACATTCATCATAAAACCCGTAGATACGATTAATACTTGCACATTCATGGTTCCCTCTAAGTATAAAAAAATTCTCAGGGTACTTTATTTTATATGCCAACAAAAGACATATAGTTTCAAGAGACTGTTTTCCACGATCTACATAGTCCCCAAGGAAAAGGTAATTAGCTTCTGGAGGAAAACCTCCATATTCAAAAAGCCGTAAAAGGTCGTAATATTGACCATGAATATCTCCACATATTTTTCTAAAAACTATAAATCCTAAAAAAACACGAAATAAAAATACAACATACATAGGAGCTTCAAGTTCTAAAAGGATTGGCTGATTAACAAAAATTTCACGTGCTTTAATACAAAGAAATCGAATTTCACATTCAGCTAATTGAACCTGTCTACCAGGACGGCTTCCGCGAACCTCCAAAAGCCTTTCTATAACGGAATCGAGATCAATTTCATGCTGATCAGCCATTGAATCACAAGTCTAAGTTATTTTTCACTAAAGAAAAACTTAACAATAGACAAATCAATATATCCTAATAATAATAATTAATCACGTTTCACATATATTTTTATGAAAAAAGCATCCTGCATAAATGCCTTTTATTAATCCAAATGCCAGTTTTTTCTCTTAATTTTATCATTTTCAACATACCTTAGTTTAAATTTTCTAAATCTAATTTTTATAAAAAAAAAATCACTGCAAAACAAATTGTTATATACCAACGCAACTATGCGGAAAAAAGTGCTTAAAATATCATTATTAACTTTCATCTTATATATTCTCTACAATAGTTTACCTTCGTTTTCCCTTAGACCTTCTCAAATACTTTTTTTATGTAGACTATTTAAATAACCCTTTTATTTAACACAACACCTTAAACACCACCTATTCTCCAAAACGACCCTTAATCCTTCCGTTCTCTATCCTTTCTTTATCACAACAGACTTAAAATAATATTAACCTTAAATCACACGATCTTAACAGTACAAACCCCCTTGTACAACATGAAATAATAAATTATATAAATGTATTTTAATAGATTAAATATGACAAATATAGATGTACACAATAAATGCAGATATGATACATTAAACAGTTTAATTAGACCTATAAAAAAAGTCAAATACACGAAAAAAATATACTATATCAATCTAGTATAATAATATATACATAATAAACAAAAATATATATATTTTTAAATAGAAAGATAAGTATCTACAAGACTACGTGCATATGTAGCATTCCCACTAGCAACATAAATTAAAGAAAGATTATAAGCAGCATGTCGACGCAAATCAAAATAAACATATTCATTAAAATCCGAAGTAACCAAAGAGAGAACACGTTCATAATAAGGCACAGCAAAATGCGCAAGACCTAAAGTCCAAAATTAGATAAATTTCATACCAATTATTTAAATAATAAACAAACCTAACTGATGAAATGCACGCGCAATATTAAATTCAGCTTCTTGATGTTCATAAACACCCATAGATTTCCTGAGCTCATAATACTGAAAAAGAAAAGTCATTCCTTGAAGTATTTGGTATTGTCGATTATTTGACTGGCGCTGCATAGCTCTATGTAAATACGCCATTCCAATTGACAAAGAAATTAATGGATCAGACGGAGCTAAAGCATAAGCGCGTCCATAATAGTCTACAATAATATAAATGTATAATCAACTAATTACTAAAAAACATACGCAACGCTTGAACATAACTTCTAGAACCAATCATTACATGACCATAGGAAACAAGAAGCACAACATTATATTGGGTCGGAATACAACTATCATTTTCATTCTTAATCGCTACCAATGACTCTTTACTTTTCTTTCCAGATATCATAGAATCAATACTTTTTATCTGACGTAAAAGATACTTTTGTAAAGCAGAATTAGCTGAATAATGCAACATTGCTTCACCAGTTGGCATAGCTACAAAATGTAAACGATACCCATCTGACTTAAATTTGTATAAATTAGAAAAATATCTACATTCCTCAGCAACAACAGAATATTGTTTAGACCATAAAGAACATGCTATATTTAGAATTAACAATCTAAAATATCAAAATAACCATATACCAAGCCGAGTAACATGCATTTTATTTAAACGTTCATGACTTTGATAAAAAACATTAGCACCCATAGCGGCTTTAATTACATCTAAAGCATCAAGAAAATCATCATATTTTGTCAAACAAATTGCATACTTATATAATTTAACAAAATCTTTTAAAAAATATACATAATATACCTGCATAAAAATATAAAACCAAATATCAAAGCTTAAACCTCGAAATTCATTTACATCATTATTTATAGTATTCTCACAATAGGATTCATCATCACAAAAATCTTCAAAAATTATTTACCAATATTATTAAACCCAAAAACATACCCAATGATTCTTGAAGTCTATTAGCCATAACTTTTAATTTATGATTTATTTCCATCTTTTGCATACGTCGTTTTGCAACAGAAATAATACCCTTAAATTTTGTTGATTTTTCAGATGGATAAAATGCACGTACATTACGAAAATCATCAACCATATCACCTGCAGTATCTAACCATTCATTTACAGCTTGACGATCGCCCTGCAACATTCTATCACGCACTATACTTAACTTTTGCCATTTAAACAACGTATGCTCAGTCCTTCTCATTTCAATAGCAATCCTTTCATTTAAACACGACTTTAAAGACACTTTTTTAGACAATCTATCTCGTGAAATTTTAGTATCCACAATAAAAGTAAGCTTAGAAGAATTGTTTTGGGACTCATTTTGCACTTCTGCAACAACATGATTATCATTCTGTTGATAATAAATAACTGAAAACAGTTAAATAGCAGAAAACGTTTTCCGTGTATAAACCTTTGTTAACTACATCAAGAGCTTCTTCTCTACGACCGGTAATTTGATATATGTCTGCTAACTGAATAAGAGATTCAATATGTTTTTCATTATTAGCCACAATTCCTTTAAAACACTCTTCCGCAGCTTCTAAATCATCCACAGCTTTGTAACACTTCCCCATAGAAAACCATAAATCAGGCCCATTTGCCTAAAAACTTTAAAAATATAAAATACAAAATAAATATACTAACAGAATCACATTCAGTTAAACGAGAATAAAGTCGAAGAGCTTCATCATAAATTTTTTTCTCACTCAATGCATTAGCAGCATCAAAAATCAAATCAATATTTTTTTCAACATTTGGATTTTCATCTAATACTTCAAAATGTCTCAACGCTTCATCCGTATCACCAATATGTAATCTACATATCCCTAATTTAACCCTTAATTCTAAAGGCATTTCATAACGTGTTTTATCTCCGTCTAAAAAATGCAAAACTAAATTTCGTCTTTCATTATCACTATCCCATTCCCTATCATCAGGACAATCATCCCAAAATTCTTCAGATTTCCTACCACATAACCATCGCCCTATATATTTTATATTATATATACATTGTTTCCATCGTTTATCGGCAATATAAAGTTCAGACATAATATGCAATTCACTCCAATTGAGACCACAATGACCTTCTGGGGGCTTCTGAAAACATAAATAATATTCTACAACTTTTTCATAAAGTGCTATTCCTTCAGAAACCTGAGAAGTCTGAAGATATAACCTAGCTAATTGACGAACTACTGTCATATCATTTGGCACAATATTAAGCAGACTTTTAAAACAATCGATTGCCTTTGATAGGTTAAAAAGTACTTAAACAATTAACAAACCTTTTTCATTCTTCCTCTATCACGAGCCAAAATAGCCCGATCCCATATAGCATCAACATCAAACGGACGAGCATGGATAGCTCTATTATAGCAATAATCAGCCTGATCCCAAAGTTTGGAATCTTGACTTAATTTTGCACAAGTTAACCAAAGATCAGCATCCTTAGGTTTAAGATGAGCAGCACTAATCCACGAACCAAGGCATTTATCTATATTACCTCTTTCACGATGAACCTCTCCAAGAGTCTGCCACGCAGCAAAAACATTAGAATCAATACGAATAATTTCTTGAAGAGTTTTTAAAGCTTCTGAAAAATCACCAGAAGCAAACGCCTGATTCGCATATCCAAGCAAGCATTTAACTTCTTCTGAAGGCTCCATATCCGCTACACATCTACGTCCCTTAAAAGTACATTAAAAAGAACACATCTTTAAAAATATATCGATAACCTTTGATCTTCCTTTATTTCTTCGAAATCCAGATGCTATCTTAAGATCTTTCTGGAATTGAGAAACTTCAGACGCCATACTTTGTTCAGAACATCTCACCATCCCAATTACATCATCTGTATCACCCTCAAAACCTATACGTCTTGCATTTTCATTATCATTCATATCTTCATCATCTGACCATAGCCCTTTCGCGTGTAGATCAATCAAAGGAACGCAAAACTCATCCTTGTGAAAATATGCTCCTTTCTGAGCTTCAACATTTGAAATCTCTTCATGTAATATATGCCAATATTCATCTTCTATATTTTTCTCACTTTTATCCATTTTTTATCATTTTTACTTTAACCCAAAAAAAATCGCTCAAAAAAAGATTCCATCAACCAAGTCCCATAAGAAACATAGAAAAACAAAATATTCTTATTATTTATGACAATTTATGCATTTTTTTCAATTCTATTTTTTACGTTATTAAAGAGAGACATTCACAAAAAGACATCGTACGTTAACCTTCCCCCCTTTTGGAAACATGAAAATAATTAATCAAATAAAACAAAGGAAGATAGGATAAGCAACACAAGAAATCCTGGTGAATTCAAAAGATTTCCAAAGGAATACCCAACGGGGCCTTTTTTTTTTTAAAAACTCAAAAAACCAAGAAAACTACATATAAATTCAAAACTTATCAAGAAATTTTGCAAAAACAAAAAAAAGAAAACTTTTCAAAGAAACAAGACTTTAAATAACATTTGAATCGTGTTGAACACGGGATAATATAATGTCAATCACACCGACACCAGAACACCATGATAAATCATCATTAAAACATCTAACATCGAAAATCCAGCTTAACCCTCAACTAAGAACATCTTTTGACCTGTCTAATTACAATTCACCTATTTCTGTTCGTGGTAACCGTCCTACTTCAGAAGTTTTTGTACGAACTCCACAAAAAACACAAATGCCGGAAGGTAATGCATTTTTTATTTCTTTCAAACGTATTCTAATTACATAGTTGCTGCCTTTGATAAATGGCTTGAGGATTTGCAAAGCTATGAAAACACATTGGAAGAAATGGAATCTGCATCTTTGGATCAAAATTTCAAGGAAGAATTAGGAGCAATAGAACAATGGTTCCGCGTACTCTCAGAAGCAGAACGTACAGCAGCGCTGTATTCTCTTTTACATCAAGCCACTCAAGTCCAAATACGCTTTTTTATAACTATTCTTCAACAAATGGCTCGTAATGACCCAATGAATGCTTTCTTGTCTCCAGCAAATCTTGATAAAGGTATATTATCAATAAAAAACTATAAACTACCTTCTAATCGCATAAGATTATATGAAAAACAGTTTATCAAGTGCAATAAATCAACTTAGTCTTGATAGGAAGAATGGGGTTGTAATAAAGCCTCTTTCTCCATCTATTAATCATTCTTCCTCAGTACATATTCAAAATGGATCACATTTAGAAGCAAAAACAATCAATGCAATGTTTCAGAATGCCCCTACAACATTGGCTAGTCAAAAAACAAGACTAAGTACTAATTGTAACACTAGCGTCTTTAATAGTACACATAATCAAGATACAGTATCAGTACATAATAACAATAGTCCAATATTATTAAAGCAGGACACATTAGCGTCACCTTTATGGTCTCAGTCTTTAAATAAGATTCCTGAAAGTACCCCTTTAGAGCTTAATCGACCCAAATCAGTAGATATTGGAAAGATTCAAAATACACAACAAATGAATCCTCATATTATTGATAATTCTATATCTAACACTGACTATGGGGAATTTTCTCCTTTTAGTCCTGCTGGCAATTGGGCATCCATGGTTAATACACCAGCAGTTCCAATGTTTTCTCAAGCACCTTCACAAAACAGCGATCTTCTTAAAGGAGCAACATCGAAATTAGCATCCTTATCGTCGAGCATTCAGAACAGCGATCCTGTTATTCTTGATACAGATGTAAAAAAGTATCGAAGAGGGAAAAATATACTATTGTCGTCTATCACGGATAACAATGGATACGGTTCTCATCCTACAAATACTTTAATGTATACAGAACATGGACATTTGATGCAAGTACCTTCTCAACGTAGCGTTTCCTCTCCTTTATTGTTACGGAAGATATCACCAAAATCGGATTCATCTATTCCTCCAGGATTTACAGAAACACCTGGATGGCATGTATCAGCATCTTCTCAATCTAATGGATATCTCGCACCCTTTGAAGTATCATCTCCATTATTAAGTGTAGAGGAATATATATCAGACAATTCAGACGCAATTACAACAAATAGGAAAGGAAGACGAGTAACATCCAAGCCTCCTGAAAACCCGGTTAATGATTTGTTACTAAATGACATTCCTGCTTGGCTAAGAGGGTTAAGACTTCACAAATATTCTGACAATTTGGGAGATATGAATTGGGAGGAACTTATTGAAATGACAGATGAGCAACTGGAAATGAAAGGAGTTGCAGCCCTTGGTGCACGACGCAAACTCCTTAAAAGTTTTGATCAAGTAAACTAAACTCTTGTTATCTAACGACTAATTCCATGTTTAGATAAAAGAAGCACGGAGCTTGGGGAAATTTTAGATTCCTATAAACTGTATTATCAATATTTAATTATTATTGTATACCACTTTCTCATGTTAGAAATATAAAAATAATTAAAAACAATTATCCAAAATGAACAATTATCTCAATAATCGCTTTGAATGTTTAAACAATTTATTAAAATAATACACAGACAAAAATGCAATTCAGTCTTATACATACATTTACGTAAATATCCTAATAATACATTGTTATATAACTTTCCAAAATGTAATATCCTGAATAAAATTCCCATAAATAAGTCTATCTTATTTTCGTGAAAGGATCTAATAACGAATCTCGGTCGGAATCACTTTTACTTTTTGAAAAAACATTCCAAAATCTCAGGGTTTCATCACCTGCACCTGTCACTATAGTCTGACCATCGGGCGACATGGCTAAATACAAAACCCGATAAGTATGGCCAGTCAAAGCGGCAACTTGTGTCATAGAAGGGTATTTCCAAACTATAACTTGATTTTCCGAATATCCATGCGTCGAAACAATCTCATTTGAATTTTTGGACCATGCAAGGTTGCATACCTGCGATCCCGTATCTATTTCCGAAATTTGGTGTCCGTTAAGGGTATTCCAAAATTTTATCGTCCTATCTGCTGTGCCTCCCCCACTAGCAAGAATCCCATGCTGGTGCGGATTCCATGCAATAGCCTTGACTGCTGCAGTGTGCTCTGAAAATTTGTACAATGGTGTCTCGTTCAAACGATCCCATACAATCAATTTATTATCATTCCCACCCGACGCAAGAAGCCCGTCTTCACAATTCCACTTTAGCCCGCATACCTCCTGCTTGTGCGCTCCCAGCTGCTTGATATGGTGCTCCGGAACCCTGACGTCTCGGTGGAAAATCTGGTGGTCTCTTCCACCAGACGTAAGAATATGCTCGTTCCAAGCAAGAGAACCTAAACCCACTGCATCAGCCCCCCCCTCAAATACCCCTCAAATACCCCCCACATACCCACTCTCAACGCATGCCCCAGCATCGTCCGCGTGCGCTTGCACTGCTCTGCGTCCCATATATGTACTAACCCTTTGTTCGTCCCAAGTGCAACATGAGATCCCTAAAAATGTAAAAACCTCCCCCCAAAATCCCCCCCAATTACTCTTTGGATCCAACAGACACTCGTCACCGAGTCATTCGGCCCCAAATCACACAGCTTCGTCACCTTCCCCGAATGTGCACTCCACAGATACACACATGTCCCGAGCCCTACGCCCAGTATATTGTTACATCCCCAGTCAACCAAATTTAAATAAAAGTCGTCGTGCAGCTCCGGTGCATCCAGCACCTTGAATGGGACCTTCGAGATCGCCCGAGGCTGCTTCCTTGGCGAAAGCAGCAGCCGCTGCGAGTCAAACCGCACCGGCGACAGCGAGTAGATCTCCCGTGTCGGGTCGTCGATCCCACTCCTCCCCCCGCTCCCCGACGTCCGCGTCCCGCTCGTGGGCGTCCTGTTCTGCGGCGACATGTACGAAAACAAGTTCCTCGACGGCGTTGACGGCGTTAGCGGCCGGCTCGGCGTTTTCTGCCGAGGCGGCGTCTCTCCGCCCTCTCCCCCTGCTCCCCCTCCTCCCCCCACTGTCGTCCCAAAGAGCTCCGACCGCAGCAGATGCAAGAATATCTTATTCGACTCCTCCGCTGCCTCCGTCAGCCTTGGTCCTCTTTCCGCCCTTACCTCTCTGCCCCTCTGCCTCCCCACTCCCCGGCTTTCGCTTCCCCTTCGACCCCGCCTCTGAGACTTCTGCCAGGTTGAAGCTTGCCTGCAGATCAATCCCATCGCGGCTCGGGATGAACCTGGTTCCTATCAGTCCCTCTCAGTTTGAGTTCCCACCGGCCCTACCGGTCCCCATAGCTTGATCTCACCCGCCTTGTGCCTGCTGCGCTGCACCCGTCCTCGCCGCTCTTGGCTTTGCCTCCCTCTGATGCGCTCCGCAGCCGCTTATCAAACTCCAGCTCAAACATCACCCCAAACAGTGTCCTCAAGCCCTGCGGGGGTCCTCTGTGCTTGGCCTGCCTGGAGCTCCGGCGTCACTGCGCCTTTGGGCTCGCCCGGTTTTTATGTGCATCGACGCCGGTGCATGATGCCTTTTTTGGTGCGGCAGACCGAATCGGCCAATCGTGCCGCACTGCGCCGGCCTCGGCCCAGCTTCAGCCCGGCCTCCGCCTGAGGGCAGCCGAGGGCCAACTTGGCCTCAGCCAAGCTCTGGCTTGGCTCTAGCTCAGCCTCAGCTTATGGCCCAGCACAGGATCAGTGTGGGGCCAGCTGAATGCAGGACCGGCCTGGCACAGGCTTGGGCGGAGGCCGGGCTAAGGTTGGGCCAGTGCAGAGCCGCCGAGTCGCCCGGGCGAGCGGAGCGGCGGCAGGGCTCGGGCACTAGCAGCAGGCACAGCGCCGCAGCAAGTGGCAGGCAGCGGCGCCAGCAGAGGCGCGCGGGCAGCCAGCGGGGAGCCGGCAAACAGGCAGCACCGGCACAGGACTGGTGTGCAGGCCGCATCAGTCCGAGCCCCCTGGGCCCAGGAGCCTTCAGGAGGACCAGGGCTGCTGTGTGAATGCTAGGGCTAGGGTTAAGGTTAGGGTTAGGGCTGCGTGTCTGGGAGTGTAGGGGCGGTAGCGAGACACCGCAGTGGTGTGCGCCATGTTAGGGTGTCTCTTCAGTCTCTTCAGGTTGGAGTGTGTGGGTACTGTATTCGGGAACATCAGGGCTGAGGTTAGGGCTGAGGTTAGGGTTGCCAGAATGGAGGCGTACGATGAGAAGTCGGCTTCGCCAGCACCCGCACCCGGTCGACAGTCGAGCAAGGCTAGGGTTAGGGGTACCCGTTTAGGCAATGCTTCAAGGGTTAGGGTTAGGGGTACCGTATTCGGAAGATAGGACTCGGAAAGTGACTCGGAAGGGGTAGAAGGGGGTTTTAGGGTGCATGCGCGGAAGGCCAATGTTAGTGTTAGGGTTAGTGGTAGTATTAGTGGTTAGGGTTAGGGATAACGATCGGGTTATAGTTATAATTAGGGTTAGGGGTTAGGGCTCGGCGGGAAGATATAAACGGACGCGAACGCGCGCAGACGACAGAAAACACCAGTGAGACCACAGCGGACGAGATGGCACCAAAGATAGCAGAGAGGAAGATGGCAACTAAAATGCCAGCGGGAAAGGCGCCGATGGACAAGAAGGAAGCAGGGAAGCGGATGTCAGCAGACAAGAAGAAGAGGTCGAGGTCGCGAAAGGAGACGTATTCGTCGTATATCTACAAAGGTAGGCGTGTAGGGGAGCGGGGGGAGAGTAATGACGCGTGCAGTGCTTAAGCAGGTGCACCCGGACACGGGTATATCGAACAAAGCGATGTCGATTCTTAATAGCTTTGTGAATGGTAATTCTGTAGGGGTATGGGGCGTGTTTTTAAATTTGTAGATATTTTTGAGCGTATTGCTAGTGAAGCTTCAAAACTTGCTTCGTACAACAAGAAGTCAACTATTTCTTCACGTGAAATTCAAACTTCTGTTCGTCTGATACTTCCTGGTGAACTTGCAAAACATGCTGTGTCTGAAGGAACGAAGGCTGTAACAAGTATTATTTTTTTTTTAAGGAAATATTTTTTGATGTTTGTAGAATACTCATCGTCGAGCAAATAAGGACGCGGATACCGCGACATGTGCAGTTTTACTTGTGTAGCAATTCTTCATTTAGCTTTTATTGTCAGATTATAGATATCAATGTGTATTGTTAGTCTATATACAATGTTGTTGTAAGCAAAATTCGGTTCATTCAAGATATACGGGGACCCCGTATATTACAGGGGCCGCGCCGTTCAAGTATTTCAGTACACACTGGTCACGGGAAAAAGCGACAGCTTCAGCAAGCGAAGCACGCGCTCCTAAGGCTCCCGGGCCAGAGTCCTCGTTTTGACAGCCCTCTGGGCCATTTGGGACTAATCCCCAGCACTTTAAGACATGGGTGCTGAATCGATCAATGTCTTTATCCGTTACGTCCCATAAATTTGCAACCAGTGCGGGGCATCCGGCCAAGAGATAGCTAGTAGCTATGCCTATGGGCTCGAAATCGCCCATGTCTTTTAGTAGTCCACTACTGCAGCCCATTAAAAAAGAAACGGCGCATTTTGAAAGTCTTTTAACTATATTTTTGCGAATATACTGTTCACCGCCACCATGTCCAAAGTACAAGAAAATTTCGAAAGAAGACAAATATGACTGAAATTCAGACTCTTCAGGTGATCTTCCTATGATTCCTTTCCAACCATCAAGATCCTTAAGTAAAGTTTCGAAATTGTTTTGAGTATTAATTAAATCGGAAGAAGGATTAAGGACATAACATCCATTTTTGCGATTAACCTTTTGATATGCGTCAAAGTTTACCATGCTTAGTCTATCATAAATGCAATATAAAGAAGGAACCCTGGATATAGGTAATTTCCGAAGACAAGGCAAAGATTCCCATGGAAAAGATTGAACAGACTTATCCAAAACCAAAATCAAATGCTGATGCTTTTTACCTGGAAGAACGGTAGTCTCTTTATTATAATTACTAATAGCTTCCTGAAAATCAACAACTATCTGACGAAAATCATTAATTAAATAAAAGCAAATATTTTTAAAACCTGATCAATATCAATTTCATCATAAGCAACAGTTTCACCATGAAATTGAAAAATGTCTAATATAAAGTATATAAGATCCTCTAAATACTCTTCTATTTTTGAATCACCAAGATCTAATTTTACAAATAATTCCAAAAGTCTTGATTCTATCTCGAAAGATGCAACATTTTTATTCTTTCGATAAAGTTTACGAGAAAATACATGTTTTATAATAATTTGGTTTACAAGGGTCTTAAACTTTGAAAAACTTTCCTGATTTATATTTGATTGAGAAAATATACCCTACAAAATTTTAGATTATAAATCAAAACATAATATAGAATACTTTGAATCCACCAAGCCAACAGTGTTCAACATTTGTAAGCAATTTCTTTAATCTTGCATTGAGTTCTTGTCGTTCTTTCCACCATCCTAGTTTATGAGCACTAGTACTAATATTTTTTGCCGTCTGTGCTGTTTCATTACTTTGAAGAATGATGTCATTTAATTCATTGAAAACATTATCATACGTTAATGTATCTTGATCAGCATCTCTCGAATTACTGCGATTCAAGGGTAAACGCAAAACCAATGGACTTAACTGTCTCTGTAATCTAGTAATATATAAATCATTCTTAGATTCGCCTACTCCTATAGTAAGAATAATCCATGACTGAGGAATTTTATCTAGAAATTCATGTTGAAACTGTGATATATCGCAAAAAAATAACTTAGAAAATAGCTCTGAAGAAACAATTTTATGATCTAAAGAAACATTATCTTGAGATTCTTCAAGAATTAAAGGCCATTGCACATCTTGATTATTATTATTTTTTAATTTAATATTTTTTTGAAGAAATGCACGTTCTCTTTGAAAAGATATCATTTTGGAGATTTCTAAAAACTATTAAAAATGTTATACAAACAAAAAAATATTACCAAGAAAATATGACGGAATAATAGATTTTATTTGATTACTATCACCAGGAATATAAAGAGCAGATTGCAAAACCGTAGTCGAAGCCATCATTTGCGCTAACTGTCTAACTAATGTACTTTGTCCATAGTTTAAGGCTTCACTAAAAATTTCAATAATATTCTTTTTAGTTTCTTCTAAAAGAATCAAAATCTTATTCCTTGATGCACTAAGCCCCTGTTTAGAAGCATCTATTCTTGTCTTAGATTTATTTGTACTAGATTTATCCAAAAACCGATGTATACATATATTTGGAACAGAAATTACTAGAAAATATTTAATAAAGATATTATATGAAATATTTTCGAACCCGAGTCTTGAAGAACACCATAAATTGGATCTCTTTGAAGAAGAGCTTCAGCCTCCAGAAAACAAACTTTCGATTGATAAAGCCTTTGAATAATCTTTTTTAAAATTAGATAAATAAATAAACAAAAGAAATATTACTAAATCATCCATATCACATTCTACAGCAAAAGATTCTTTCAAAAACTTTTTTCCATCCGCAATTTTCCCTTGTAATGCAAAATTATACCCTTTATTCAATAAGTATAAATTCCTACTTATAAAAATAGTACCTTTGAAAGTCATTATCCTCCCTTTAAGACGAGACAGAACAATGCATTCACATTGCGTAGAAACTAACTCATTAAATTTCAAAAATACGAATAATCAATAACCTACATTTATTAAGTGGTAATTTCTTAATATCTAAATTATTTAACTTCAATGGAGATGAGATTGTCATTGTCTCAATTCTTAGAAAAATGAGTCTAAAGTATTTAACTTAAATCAAAAATACCCTAAAATAACATTTTCCATTGCTATTTCATCCAATTTTATTATAAATTCAGGACTCATAAGCTCTTTCAGTTGTTTCTCAGCCAATATATATGACTCAAGTTCTAAACACCAAAGTTTTTGTCGACTCTGAAGACTTGCTTGTGTAAATGAAAGCGAGACAGATTCTTTAATATTTTCAATTTGAGAGAAAAAATGCTTCGCTTTATCAAGATTTTCTTGTGCTTTTTGAAACCTCTCAGTTTTTACATATAAATTGCTCAACATAACTAAAACGGTTACTATAGCCAAATAAGAATCAATATTTTCAGCAGCTTCTAAAGCTTGGGAATAAAAATATTCAGAATCAAGTACAGATCCTTGAATTTCGTAAAGTCTTGCCAATAATAACAAACAAGAAATAAAATTCTTAAAATGAATCAACAAAAAAAAACAATACAGAAAAAAATTACACTTAACACCCTCCAATGAGACTGCCCAAATTCAAAAAAGACCATTTTTTGACAATTATCGTTATCATTTAGAACTAAACTTTCTTCCACTTTTAACTTATTTCTTTTGTTTGATAAAGATATACCTTTATTAAAATATTTAACATTATTCTTTATAATACGTTTATAGAGACGATACGAATTTTCTACATAATACAAAGCATCAAAAATTGCGCCCTAAAAAATGAATAAAAAAAATTACAAAAAATTATATACCTTTTCTAGCATAATTAAAGCATAAACGAAAGAACCTTTTGCTACTAAACTATACCATTCAATTCGTTTATCTAAAGACATAGATAACCCTGCATCCAAACTTTGAAAGTTCCCATTTACTATCTTTGCAACTTTTATGAAAGAATTCCAACTATACTCATAAGAATATACAAAGAAAAGCTCAAGAAATACCTTGATGAAACACAACCAACTGTAGATAAATATTCAACATATGAAATCTCAAACTCTATGAGGCTCTTGATATCAGGATTCATCTTCTGATTATGATTCTGAGCAGCAGCAAATATCATACCAGCTTTGCCTGTATAGCCAAGAGAAAGATATTGTAAACCTAACATAGCATATATTCTAGTCAATTCTAAATATGTTAACAATAATAAATGTTAAAAAAATTAAAAAAACCTCCCGGGCCTCTTAGTTCAGGGGACAATAAACATAATCTTAATCTCAATTTTAAAATAGTTAACCTGTTCAATGGAAGCCCTTTAACAAGGAAAAAATCAGCTAACATTTCTAAATATATTATTTAAAGTAAACAATATTTTTGTTCAAACATACCAAAATGACAAAGAAGATTAAGTGGACTGTCTATACACATCTCCAATGTTTTCTGCATTTTTGAATATTCGATATCATCAAATATCATCTTCCAAATTTTAAATGCAGCCTTCATATCGTCTTGCCATTGTTTCTGAGTTAAAAACAATTTCAAAGCTAAAAAAGATCGAGACATTGCTATATAATTATATCTAAAAGGCTCAAAACCAACATCTTCCTTAAGATTCTAAAAGAGTTAAACATATTAAATTTAAATAAAATCTTATACATTATTCATTAAATCAGAAATACTTTTCCTATAAAAATCATCAAAAACATCACCCATATCATTAGCACTATTTTGTAAACATTGATATATTTGCAATAATACCCTAATTCAACTCAGTAATAAAAATATTAAAAAACAAGATACCTCATTCTACGAAAAGGGAAATTTTCATTATAAATATCCATAAGATTATTCTGAAGAACATGCAACTGCTTAGAAATATCATATTTATATTGAAGTCCAAGAACAACTTGAAGCTGCAATTCTAAAAGTGGCCCTTTGTCAAGAACATCAAAATAGTTTAATAGGCATTTATCAGACCAAGAACCACTTATTATAGCATTCTGAGTAATGGAAGTTACGATTCTAGCTACATGACGATGTTCTTTAAAAACTTCTGATAGCAAAACACGATTAGACTCATAAGCTATTTGAGAAATAATCCCACTTTTGTAAAGGATATTCATAGCCTTAAAACCATAATCTAAAGAACTCTAATTTTATTAATAAAAAATAACTTCAATTATACAACCTTATAATCTTTAACTAACAAATAACATTTTATCAATAGCTCATAGCGACCAATATAATGATCCATATCCAAATTAGAAAAATCAATATTCTCTAAAGTCAAAATACTTCGTTTTACAAAATCAATAGCGTCACTTCCATTTTGATACAATATTATTGCAGAATTCCAAAAAACATTTGATATAGATATTATAGCTGCAACATCATCTATGGACCTTGCAAACTCCAAAGAAATATCCAAAAGAGAAATAGAATGGTATACTTCGTCAGATACAGAAGATGTCAAATATGCTTTAAAACAAGATATAACACTACTTAAAATATTAGAACTCAGAGCTTTAAAACACTCTTTTTCGCCTATCTAAGTAGAAAATCAAATACATATAAGTATACAAACAAATTTACCTCTTTAGTTCTATATTTCTGAACAAATTCTAACATTATTTCAAAACAAGAATGACAAAACTCGGAATAACGAGTGGAACTATTTATTGCAGAAGTACATGAACGGCGCAACCTATCTATGCTTTTGATTAATTTAATTAGCTCCCCCTCTGAAGCATTTTGAATATCATCGTTCATATATAAAAGTTTATTTAAATTCTCTTTAATGACCTCTAAATAATCAAAATGCTCTAAAAATAAATTAACAAGATCAAATTATACTGATTAAACAATGTACCAATTGAAAACACACCAGAAAGCTCAAGAGAACCATTCTGGAAACTCAGCGAAATAGAAATAATATCATTTTGACCAAATTTATTAATCAACAACATATTCCAATTTAAAGCATCATCGAATTTCTCAATCTATAAAATCCATTACCAAACTATACATAAAATAAAAAATATACTTGTTCTGCATAAAAAGACATATGAAAAATAAGATTAATAAAAGCAGTCCTTGAAAGCATATCACCACAAACAGAATCTAAAAAATTTTCCACTGATACTTTACATAAGGGATAAAAAAGAAATCCATTTTTAGTCTTAGATAATTGTATAACAATTCGTGATATCCCGTCCATAATGTGATCATTATTATTTATATTTTCATGATGCAAACACTCAATGGTACAAAGCTGAAATTGAAATGAAAGATAAGAAAAATGAGATGAACATAATTTTAAAACAACGCGATACAAAATGTTAGTTTGATTTTTCCCTAATTCCGAATTTAATTCATTTAATCTTTTAAAAAATGCCTTTGGACCAAAACAAGAGTTAAAAGAATTCAATAATGACTTAAAAACATAAATCTAAAACAAACATAAAAGCTAACAAATACCTCATCAATAGTCATATCTTGAAGTCGAGAAGCACATCTTAAAGTCATCAGCTGAAACCCAGTAATAAAATTTATTACATCCTCTTCCATAGAATTAACAGGTGATTCAATATTTATAAGCCACGTAACTATTTCAGACTTAGTTCTAGTTTCTTCATTAATTTGAGATTTATTTTGCTTAAATGACTTTGCCCAAAAACCTTTCTCCACAATAAGCTTTACATAACATCCTAAATCATTACGCAAAGAAATAAGCTCATGAAATGCCATTGAAATCTAGAAAAATAAATATTAACCATATTAATTATAATTCATATACCATTTCTAAATCAATAAGTCTATTAATCATATTAGCATGTGCTTTATAAACTCCAAGTTGTTTTATATTAAGTTTATTTGAATTTTCATTAATAATGTTAAAAGATAATAGTGAACAATTAACAATATTTTTTTTCAATCCAACACAGTTGGTAGCAATATTATAATGTGTCTGTTTTTTACTTTCTAAAACTCGAGAAGAATTTTGATGATCACCAGATAATTTAACTATTTCAGATAATAATTTCAAAGACTCATTGAACACTTTTATCGCAAATTGAGCTTTATCAACTGTATCATTTTTCACTGCAGGTATATTGATTTCTTTCTTAATTTCCGATACATCACATTTTGATTTTGCAGAACTCACTAATCTACGTCTACTTTTTGAAGGCAGCGGTTTCGAAATTGACTCATCTGTAAGTATTTTTGTGATTTGTTGTATCACTGCTAATGAACATGTTTCTTGACATGAAAACTTACATAAAAGAGTATCTAGCAATTCTTTCGACTCAGAAAAAGACATAGAGTCTTACTTCTCTGCACCAATCCTCTTTTTGCTCACTTATATAAAAATAACAAATAATATTCCCTCTTATTTTTACACTCTAAAGCTGTTGTCATTCGAAATGTAGCTATCGTTTAAAATATTAGGTACAAAAACTTTATTAAAAATTTAAGAAAAATAGAAGTATTTTAATAAAATAAAAAGAACACTTGAATATTACTAACACGTATTTGTTGTTAGAAACAAAATAAGAATTATTATTTTTTTGAATATGCCATATCATCATGTAGACTATATTCTAGTAGCAGAATTTGATATTGACCGTGGTCCTACAATTTCTCAGCAATATCCACATACTATAGGAAGTGATACAAAGTATCCTTTTCAAACGACACAGTCAAATACTAATTTTTTAAGACTCCTTGCCGAATTGATGCTTCCAGATCAAGCTCATATGAGAGCAGAAGACTGGACAATATTTTTCTTACATAAAGATACCAGCAAATCAACTAAAGATGAAATCAATATCTACGAAAATCTAGAGGATACGGAAGAGAGTGAACCAAAATTAATGTATGTTCTGAATTTAGTAAATACAAAACATGATCCAGATGCCAAGCGGTATGTAGTAGTTAATTTAATTATTCTTATTCTTAAATATAAAAAATTAGAGGAGCTCTTGTAAAAGCAATGGCAATATGTACTAGACATTCATTTTTGCATATTTATAAGGTTTGTCTTATACGTATCTTTAAATATTATTTAATACCAAAAGCCAATTTTGCTACTTGCTCTAGAGAAATACATTGAACATCCAAAAAAAACAACATTAGAACAAATTTTCAATTCTGTAAATTCTATGAACTTAGAAATGATGCCTAAACTAAACATTTGGGAACGTATTATTCTTGGAAATAATGACTATAAAACTATGTATTATGAGAAATTTCCAAGTAATTAAAATCTAAATATATAAAAAAAATGGCAAATGCTTATAGATTCATTCTTGAAGGATGCAGTTAAACGAGATTGTCATGAATATGAAACGAACATAATTTACCTTGGTGTACGAATACCTGTTAAAATACCTTTGGATATCTTACCAGAAGTTGTTGGTGATGTAAAAGCATGCTTTCGTTAAAAAGGAATTAATAAATATATAGTTTTCCCTTATAAATTTATTTCAAACATTTCCCAAATTACTTACAAAATCATTCCCATTACATGCTCATCTTACTACTATTGGTCCTCATACTCACCCAATTATTGTCCTAATGAATGGTATGCTTACCCAAAAAAGAATTGTATTCCTAGGACATGGTCAATCTGCAAGCGATGTTGCAAAATACGTATTAGCAGCATGTGCTATGGCTAGTGGTTTAGGAGTATTGCGAGGATTTTTGGAAAGAACATTTCCCTATACCGATCTATCGAAAATAGATTACTTACTTACTATGTATTTGATATTTATAATAATCTTTACTAATATTTTTTAGTCAAGGATATATAGCAGGTGTTACAAACCCAGCCTTTGAACATCACCCTGAATGGTGGGACGTTCTTTGTAATATTGATTCCGGAAAAATAAAAATATCATCACATATATCTCCTGTAAATATACCAAGTCATTTAGAAAATTTTTTTTGTGATTATACATATGAATATCAACGAAATGATATAGACACGGTATTTATGGACGAAGTATAAAATATCCTTTTATTATTTAAAATTACTGACTTTCTAGATGCAACATATTATATCTTGTAAATATGGGGAACATTCCGTACGATCTAGATGGAGAGATTGGATATTAAGATTTACTAAAATGGCATGTACATATGAAACTCTTGTTTATGGTTCTTCTCAATTATCGAACCAAAATGCAAAAAATTTCATTATACCAGGAACGGGTTGGGTTTGGGCAGATGAAACACAAAAAATGCGTGATTTATACATGAATATGCCAAGATTTGAAGGTTGGAGAAACACGAGTTCTTACCAATATTATATAAAGGCAAAATCTAACATTTTTAACACTTTAATAACATTTATAGGATCGACTTGCATTAAATAATATACCAATTGAAAAAAAATTTTGCTTACAACATCAGTTAAATAGATTAAAAATTTTACGAAACATGTCTTATGAAGATGCAGAAGCTATATACATAACATTAAACGATAATGTACGCACAACAGATGAATTAAGTCAAGTAAGAATTATTTTATTTAAATATGTATAATTTTAAAATTGTTAAAGTTACTTTGTTATCTTCCACAACTACATGGTGGTTTAGCACCAATTGCATTTGGTTTATTTCATCCAAATCCAAAAGTCCAATTTGCAATAGCAGAGCTTTTAGAACGACTTGATTCACATATAGTAAGTTTAATATATTATTTATTATTCTAAATTTAACATATATAGGCAGGTAGACATTTTATCAGTGATTTAAATAGATTCCAAAAGTTTGCATTTTCGAGAATTCTTTCTAAAAAATCAAAATTACAAAAAAAGTAAGAAAAAATATTAATAATATCATAACATAATATCTGTTTGTACATTTTGTTTAAAAATATGCTGAAAATAAAAAAATACAAATATATTTAAAGCAAATATCCTTTATAAATAAAACAAATTTTTATTAATTTATCTAGAAATTGATATAATTTAGCAAATTTTAAAAAATTTAAAACAAAAAACCATAAAAATTATAGAATATTTTACAAATATATTCAATTATCTAATTAAAAATTATTTAAATAATTATCCAAATAAAAATACATTATTACAGTCATCTATGATATTTATAAACATTACATAAAATTATAAAAACACTATAAACATAAAGAACAAACAAAATTTCCTTATAATTCTAATTCTTGATCAATTTCATTAAGTTATATATCTAATATTTTTTTAATCAAAAAACACTTAAAAAATACAATATTAAATAAATATTTCAAATTAACAGCATTCTAATCTATACATTTTTTTTTTAATATAAAACATTCATAATAATATTGTTAAAGATATAAAACATAATTAGATAAATATTACCGAATTCAACTGCACAATATTATTATTCAATAATATTTATATCAAAAATTAAACCAAATAATAAAAAACTTTAAAAGAAACTTAAATATGAAAAGATTTGAAAAAAGTATATATTCTTATTTATATTTTTTAATATTGAAAATATACTATAGACGACATGAAATTATCCCAAAATTTTGAAGAAACTTACTCTACACTACAATTTAGTTATCAATTTAACAATGAACAAGAAAAAAACTATTTAAATACAACGAATCTTGATAAAAATATAAAAAAAAAGGTAATTTTTATTTTCATTGCTTAAATCTCTAAACTTATTTAAGAACCATCCTCTTACACATTTTCTTGCACTGCCATTAAGCTCAAAATCTCTTGAAAAATCACTAGAAAGCATAAAAGACTCTATTTCTAAAAAAATACCTTTATCAATGTTCAGAGGCCATCTTCTTTCACATTTAACAATTTGTACTCTTCGTCTTCCTTCATATGGAAAAATAAAAGATGCAGCTTCTCTTTTACATACACTGAAAAATGAAATATCAAGCATTTCAAACAATAAAAAAATTCACATAAGACTTAGAGGATTAGGCACTTTTCCTCAAGAACCTACAAATTGTAGAGTAGTATATTTAAAGCCCAGTATTGAAGAATCATCACCAACTCTTTTTCCACTCTGTGGTAAATTACAAAAGATTTAAAATTTCATTTATAACTTGTAAAAGAATTTCTTATCAAAAAATTCACAGATGCAAAACTTACTGATTCTGATCCTTTAGTGGTACATTTATTACTATTCAATATTACTAAACTAATGACATAGCTTCATTCAACCATTTTAAATACACGTTATGAAAAAAGCTATAAAAAAGAAAACAGATTAATTGATGCATCATTTTTAATGGAAAAGTTTCCTCCTAACTTTCTTTTTGGGGATGTTACAGTAGATAAAATATGCATTTTCAAAATGGGTGCACGTGAAACACAAAAGGGACTAATGTATGAAAGTATCTGCGAAATAAGCATATTATAAATACGCTATATTGCTTCGTATCAAAACACTCATTATACTAAATATAACTTCGAAATTTCCAAAGCCAAGAAATTGCATTCACAGTCTCTATCCCCAATGGAAGAGCAATACTTCTTGTAGACACAAACGTTCTCAACCATTCATCTTCAGTATCATCAACGTCATATAGTGTAGAAGCATTTATAACTGGTACACGAAACTCTTGATTAACCACATTTTTTAAACACCAGACTTCATCATTATCAAATTTATGTATAATGCATCCAATTTTTTTATCCAGGTCATCACTTTTTGTATCTCGGACAAAAACATCATTTACTAACTGAATATCTAAAAAATATTTTTCAATATTCTTTAACTCTATCATTATTCTTTTTCGAAATTGTGTTAAAACAAAATCATCCATATCACTTCTCCATATTGCATCTAAAGGCGCGAAATCAGGAAGCATACGCTTCCAAGTACCTCTTCCTACAAACTTTATACATTTTTTATTATTTACAATCCACCGACTCTGAGCTATTTTCTTTACTACAGTATGCTTTAATCCATTTGGTAAAATCCATATTTTATTTGTTTGTGGATTAATGCATGCCAGAAACCTTAACAAAAAAGCTAAATCATTAACCACTAGGAGGTTCTATACAAAAAATACCTGATGGTAGCCGTGCATCTGTTAATATATCTCTACGAATTGGAGATATAAGTGCTTGAGCTTTTATATTAATTAGTCATTTATAAAAACCATAATTCAAAAAAAAAAACACCATATGGATTCCCTAAGAGAGCTTTATTTTGTTCATTACATTTATCCTTTAATACTCCACTATGAAAATATTTTTCTTGAAATTTTATATTTTTTAAACACTTATTCATAATAAAAATCTTTTGAAAGTCATTTGGTACCAATAGTTCCAATTCAGATAAACATTTTCTAATATTTTTATATATGTTTAGCTTCAAATATATATTATAACTATTAAAAGAACTTAATATTCTCATAAATTTACCATTTCAAATTTATCGGTAAACTTAATTTTAAAAAACTAATGTCATCTCAATTTTGGCGTAAAAATCTGCAAAATTGTATTTCAATACTTAACGTTCATAAAGAAGCATTAAGCAAAAAAAAAAATTTCTTATATACAAAAAAACATGGATTTTATTTGGATTTTTATCGATTTTTTAAGTCAAAAACATATCATTATCAAGAAACAAATTTGTCAAATATACCAGATTCAAAAGTTAAAAACAATTATTTATGCTTAATGAGATGTGTTGTTCAACCAGTTGTTATTATTACAACATGTGATTCCAAGACCAATGGATTAGGTCGTGCTATAACTGTCTCGTCATTTGCATCAATTTCTATAAATCCTACACCTATAGTCTCTTTTAGCATTAAATTTCCATCACGAATGGTTTCTCTTCTTCAAAAGTCAAAAAAATTTGCTATACATATATTAAAGTCACATTATGATCAAATAAAACTTGCACAGAATTATGCAAAATCTGATTTTTTATCTAAAAAAAATACTATGTCAAACATTTTAGAAACTCATTATCGTTTATCCTTAAACGGACTTCCAACTTTAACTGGAACTCTTGGAATTCTTTATTGTACTACAAAAAAGATAATAAGAATAGGAGACCATAAAATATGGTTTGCAACAGTTGAATGTGTAGAAAACCAAGATACATTACACCAAATGTCTTTATCATATTGTCAAGGAAATTTCAGAATAAATAGAAATTAAGCCGTTTATTTTTTATCAAAAATACATCTAAAAAACTAACATTCTATACTATCAGCTCTTTGAAAATATTCATAAAGCAATTCATGGATAGAATCTCTATGAAAATATATATTCTATTTTAAAAATATTTTTAAAAAAAAAAAACAAAATATTTAAACTTAAATTATTAAAAATAAAATAATTTATAAAACTTAAAAATTACAACACTTTACCATTCCAATAAAAAATGTATTTACAAATATTTAAAAAAATATTTTTTTGCTTATTTTTTTAATAAAATTCATTTTTCTACTTTTCAAATTTATAATTTAAAAAAAAACTAAAATATTTTTACAGAATCTAATCAGAATCAAATACAAAAAAACTAATTTTTAAAAAGCTGAATATATACGTATACTAAGAGAAAATGAACATATTTGGACGTATACATTTTAAATACATAAAACCCCTACAAATAAATAGATATGAAACAAGAAATATTACTCAAAGAATAGCAAGACCTCGAAAATTCCAACAAATGGTGGTATTATCAGATGGGAGCACATTTACAATATCTACAACGTCTCCAAAACCTATTATTTGGATCACGAAGGATCAAAGAAATCATCCACTTTGGAATCCCGATAAAAAAAGACAGATTGATGAAAGTGATAATGAAGGCCGTCTTAAAAAATTTAAACAAAAATATGGAACAACTTACGATATTGTGTAATACGCATGTTAACTTTAAAATACTGATTTTATATAAAAATATATAAAAAAATTCTGAAAATCCCATAACCAGAGATACTACATTAATGACATTTATAAATAACAATACATAATAATAAACAATGATCAATCATTATCAGGAATCTAATCATTAAACGCTACCTTTTTTTTCCAGCTCAACTAAATACGCCTCCCATAATTCAATAAGCTAAAAAAATCAGTAAATTTTTACTTAGAAATCAATATAAAACCAACCTCTTTCTGTGCTTCTATTACTGATTCCAAAAATGTTTCTACACTTCCGCGGAAATCATCTATTTTTTGAATTTCAAATCTCTCAATTTCTTCTTTTAAAATATTACTTATAGCATCAAAATCGTTCTTTAATTGCTCGCAGCGCTTTTCAACGTGTGAAATTTCTGCAGATTGCTCATACGAATAGTTTTGATTAAGCTTTGTTTGATTTTTCATTTTTTCTGATCGAGATTTAAACAAATTAGATTCAGCGGCTTGCCAACTTAAATATGCTTTTTGCCTTAGAAAAAATGCATGTTTAGCACTACCAATAAGTCTAATATATTCATCAACCATACATCCAAGAACCAAAATATCATGTTGAGCTTGACGTTCATAAAACTCTTTTATTCTTACTTGAAGATCAGAAAAAGATACTAAAGTGAATGATAAAGCCTTATCCAATTCTACATTAGATAGATTCAACAAAGCAAGACTCAGATCGCCTATTGTTTGTGCAAGATCTAACAAAATAAGACAAATAATATTAACAAAAGTATATACCTTTTTTTTGTTTAACAACTGCATCAATAGCCTTAGACATTCCTTTAAACTGAAGATCTAATAAATCAAATATTTGCTTTTGTTTATTAAACCACTAAAACAAAATTAGTAAATAATATCCAATTTTTAACCTACATTATCTTGTTCTACAAATTTCCCACTAAATGTACTTTTTGTAAAAGCTTCACCAATAGAACTAATAAATCCCTTATTCTCGTGCACAGGGACCTTCTCCTTAACTTTAATCTAAAAAAATAAATATCTTCAAACAAATATTTTCTAGTAAAATGTACATCTACTGTAAATGTATCAGATTCTAAAAATATCTTAACATATGAATCATTCTGCAAAATTGGATGCGCAACTATTTTTCTAAGCATCCGTTCAAAAGCATTCCTTCTAAACTCAATAAAATTTTCCTGAAACCGACCTAAAAAATAAACACATTTTTTTTTAAAAAAGACACTTTATACCAACAGCTTGTTTTTCAGGAGGAGATGGAACAATAACACCAGGGTTATTTGAATGAAGAGAATTATAAAGCCAAAGAAAATCACGATAACGTCTATGTACAACATATTCAATAGACTTAGATGTATTAGATATTACCTAAAAATGAAGTTAGCAAAATATGTTTATTTAAAAATAATATTACATACACAACTAGTTACTTTATACACAGTATGCGCAGACGCAATATCACCAATAATATGAGGATCGCCTACTGAAACGGTATATGTAGGTTTATTACTTTTTTCACAAACATTATGTAACGATGTTTCTATAGTATTAGACGTATTATTTTTGGATAATTCAGATGATCTTTCACCTTCTTTATCATCTAAGTCAATGCTTCTTAATTTGCTAGCTAAAGGTGACATTTTATTTAAAGTACCCAAAGTGAAAGATGTATGAGTAGCATCATTAGAAATATCTAAATTCGTAGAACTATCATCAAAATGTCCTAACGGATCATAATCTAATTCCACGTTCTGTAAACATGATATAGGACTCCTTCCACTATTATAACTACGAAAAGATGATACATTAAGCTGAAGCTTATTTGGAGTAGACCATGACTTAGTTGATTCATCTTGATTAGATTTATCATCACCTAGAATATATTAAAAATGCCCTTATAAGAATAAACACCTAAGGTGACTACCATATGCAGATACCACTAATTTTTCTATATTTTCCAAATTTTTTGGTGGATTTTTTCCAAAAGAAACTACATCAGCAAATGGATTTGCATGTTCATCATCAAATGGTGATATTGAAAATCCAACACTAACACCTTCATCCTCATTTCTTTTATGTACATCATCCATGATATTATCATATATTAAGTCAAAATGTTCATCTGGAAAAGATGTCATCAATAAGGCTTTACCAAACCTTCGATATCTTAAAAGAAAAATATATAATAATAAATAATTAAAAAACAAATATCAAAAGAATACTTCTTATGCAACAATAAATGAAGCTTTTTATTAATTGAAAATAATGTATTAAGTTATTAAAAACGTACAAAGATGTAAATGATTTTTAAAAAATACATTAAGTTTTAGAAGGATATATCTCAACTCCTCCTGTTGCGCCAATAGCCTAAAATGCACATTAGAAGATAAACAAAAAGAAAAAATGAAAAAACCTTTTTAATGTCACCATATATAGCAAATTGACCAGAAGTGAGAATTCCAACTATATACAGTTAAGACAATATAAAAAAATATAAAAAAAATTACCCATTACAATACGAGCACCAAGTCCTGTAAATGATCCACGAACACCAAGTTCTTTGGCATACTTAATAAGGCGAGATGTAGTTGTTTCACCCGGTAATGCTTGAACCTTATTAATTTTTGAAACTATTTAAATTAATCAAAACAAAAAAACAGGAAAAACAGACGAAGAGTATCAGCAGGCTGAGAAATAATAGCAGCTAGAAAATATAAGAAAAAATAAGGAAATATATAAAATCAAAACGAACCAGCAACACCAGCAGCCAAACCAGATGCAATATTAATAGAAGTAGTTGTGCCAGAAGAAAGTTTATTCTTAGGCGTTGGTATGCAAGAATAAATCAATTCAGCTACACGCTCATAAACAACAAATTTAGCCTATAAAGTAAATAACGTCTTTATTCATAGATAAAATATACCATAGTATATGGAATTTGTTTAAAAAGAATAGGACCAAATCCGCTATAAAAAGCAGGAACGCCTTCATTTTTGAGAATTTTAACAAATCCAGGAACAAGACCAGTCGCAAATGTAGGTTGAGAAACAAGACGAATACGAGTTGCTTCAAGTGGACATAAAGCAACATCAGCAAAAAATTCAGCAACCGCAGACGATCCAAGATATATAGCTGTACGATTATTTGTAGCCGTTTCAATTCCCTATATTAATAAAAAAGTGATCAAAACTTGAAGAAAAAATATACAAAATAATCAATTGCACGCTGTTTCCAGAATTCGTAGCCACCAAATTTAAATCCTCCCTGCAAAAAGTAACCTGCAAATGTGGGCCCAAAACCAGTAAGAAGTGTTCCTATTCCTTCATTGCGAACAATATGCCGAAACCCACTAAACATATTTTTATAAATGGTAGGCTCAAGTTGAATCTTAGTTTTAACACTAGTAAAATTAAAATTAATCATAAAAATCCAATCTAATCCAATACACATCAACAGGAGTAAGAGCTCCATGTGTCACAGCACAACATACTGCACCAGCAAAGGCATAACGAGCATAAAGATCAATGCCTAAAGTAATTTAGAAATACAATAACAATAGCATAAAAAACACAAAATTTAAAGGATTATATTATGAAATAGCCCTTAAATTTTATATAGAACTTATTTACCTTGCGGTTTTTGTAAAGCTTCTACATTCTTTGATTTTACCATTTCTTAGTTCTCCAATAAACTTTTTAACGATCTGTTCTAAATAAAAAAATAACTTTAAATATATGTACTATACTATTCCTTTTTAACTCTACAATTACTAGGAATTTCTTTTATACTTAATTTAATTTTAAAAATCATTTTATAATTGTCAGAAATATAATTTCAACTTATATAGATATATTATTTTCCTGTAAAAGCATCATCTCAAACAAATATATACAGCTTTTATACAAAAATTATATTTCCTATTAAAAATACAATATATATTATATATTTATTATAAAAAAGATCCTTATATTCAATATTGTTTTAAACAAAAAATTAAAATATATTTAAATCTTAATATATACAATAATAAAAGAAACACATACACTTTCAAAAGAAAATTAAATGCCACTTTATAAAACACCTTAAAAATTTTCAAAATTTCTATAAATTTATAAGTTCTTTTAATAATTTTCATAATTTATTACAACATATTTCAAAAAATCAAACATTAAAATACTTAAACAAAAAAATAATACTAACATATTTTTAAATACAAATTCAAAAATAATCGTTTAGAAAAACAATTTTTTTATTATACATCAATTCATAACATCAATTCTTTAATATTCAAAAATTTTAAAAACACGAACTTCAATATATACATATTCTGCCCCATAATTATCTATTAAAACACCCTAGAAAAACATATTTTATATGTAACATTAAAAACATATATTTATTATTTTTTCTAAACAAAAAATTGTTAATTGTTTCAAAATCATTACCTAACCCTAATCATTTATAAACAGTACTAATATTTTTAAAACATCAGTCAGAATGCACGATATTTAAAAATAGACATTGTCTTTATACATTTTTGTATCTATATTCCAAATTGTATATATTTATACGTGCATATAGAATATGGTGCATACTGGGCACTGGCCTCGATTTTCTTTGAAAGGCTAGAATCAGTTTTACCAACACTTTTGTTCATATATTTTATTTTTATATCTATTTCTATATTTTTTCTATCCCTTTTAAATACCTAATAACATTAGATTGTATTTTTTTCAAAATCAAGCCAAGTTCCATGATAAGTCTCTATAAATCCTTATAATTCATATACAATTGTTTCTATGTCTAAATATACATTCAATTTTTTCCTTATAACTAAAATTTGATATATTTATATATACAAAAATATATCTAATAAATGTGTCTAAGTACTTAAAAAATCTGTTGTAAATGTATACTTTTAGATAGAAACATTCATATTATTTTAATTATTAATTTACAATTTCAAATAAAAACTTTCCCAATATATATATTAAAAACAACTAATCATAAAATAATGCTTACAATAAATATAATATCTCCAAATGCATATGAAATATTTTTATAAATACTATTTTATTTAATATTATTAAAAATAACAAACTTTTCAAAATAAAAGTAGACATACTTTATAGTATTAGTCAAAAATAAACACCCAAACCTAAAAAATATTATAAAAATGTTCATAATTACACAATATTTGAAATCTAAAAATTCATCTAAGCATAAGTACTCTAACAATTTCTACAAAAATCAACAATACCAAAGCAATAATTAACAAATTAAAGAAATATAGAATAAAACTCAATTAATTCTTTTATAATCTTTCCATTGGTCATCTTCTATTACTTGTTGCATAACTAAATTCAAAAATAAACCTTTATTTAAAAAAAAAAAATCCTTACCATCCAACCATTCCTTTTCCTGTTTATTAACACCTGTCCCAAGCTCTTTTGAAACATCTACATCTTCTCCTCTTTGAATACGATCAATAATATCACGCAAAAGAGATATTTTCGCATCTATTTGCGTTTCAAATTCATTAAACTCCTGTTTAATAGATAAAACATGAATAGCTTGAGAACCAAGAATAGTGAGAAGCACAATAAACATAATATTCGAGTTACGATATTGCTTTATTAATTTTGATTCTTTCTTTGTTCGAGTTGTCATATATCTATTCCATTCATCAAGTAAATGTATTCTGTCATTAAAAATCCTATAAGGCTGAAAATTACTCTTCTTATAAATCCAAAAGTTTAAATTAAATCTTAAAAAATTGTTCAAAAGCCATATACTTTGCATTTTCTTTAAAAACAAAAAGATTTAAAATAACGCTTATCCTCACGATAACAGAACGTAAAAACATTTTATAAATATTAATAAGAAAAATAATGGTATTTGAAACAAACTTCAAATTAAAAAAGTATTTTAATTAATAAGTTATAGAAAACCAAAAATGTTTCTCAAAAACAACCTTCAATTAATTGTAGCAGATCTCCTACAAAGACATCTCAATGGAAAATGCGATCAACATCTGGAGTCTTTGCACAATTGACATCAGCACAGATTAATGGTAAAAAAAAGACAATTTTTTTTAATATTTTCTTTTTAATAGTATTTCTAGAACTTAAAGAATCATTTACTTTATTGGACAAAAATGGTAATGGAGTAATTGAGAAAGAAGACCTTCAAGCGATGCTTATATCATTGGGTATTATTTTTTATCTATGGATTTTATATTTCTAAGATGTTTGAAGGACAAGATTCATCAACGTCGGATATATCTTACATGCTGAGTCTTATGCCAAGTCCTTTAAATTTTGCGGCATATCTTACTTTTTTTTCTACACATCTTTCAGCAATATCTCCAAGAGAAGAAATTATAGATGCATTTCGAACTTTTGATGAAAATAACTCGGGAAAAGTGAATTTAAATGAGTTAAAAGATGCACTTATGACTATGGGATCAAGAATGTCAGAAGAACAAGTTAATAATGCTCTTAAACGATTTGTAAGCGGGAATTATATTCTGTATCGAGATTTAGTAAATGCTCTAGCAGGGACAGAAGAACAAAAGAATAATACCTAACCAAAATTATTTACAATTTTTATCTGTGTACATAATAATATTTTACACTTTTATACACAATAAATCCCATTTGTTTATTCTTTTTAATATAAAATTTCATCTCAACACCAATGTAATTTATTCAGTGATCAACTCACTTACTGCCCAATCTTCATAGCTTCCATCAGGAAGATACCTTCTCACAAGCAAAGGAATTTTTTTCTGACTTAATTCTTTCATAGCAATCTGCAATGGATCTGTTTCTCCTTCAAGATCTACCAGCACTGGTGCATTCATACTGTACAAAAATAAGCCTCATACATCTTTTTAAAATACAAAGCAACCTTATTTGAAGAGATCGAGTTCCCAAAATTCTTGCCTTCTCATATTTTGTCATATATGGTGTTGTCATTCTGTTTTCAGGAGCAACTGCCTTTCCTTTTCCTCGATTTCTTGAAAACCGTGGCCTTGAATCACCAATCGTAATCATATCCACATCTTGCACTCCAGAACCTCCAAAAGAACCAGGAACTCCTGCTACTTCTTCATTTAAACCATTTATATTATCATCTTCTATAATTTCATCATCTGGCAATGGCAAAAGTTCATCTTCATCTAAAACTGGTTCATCAAAATCATATCTAAGGAAAATAAGCATTAAATATTCTTCAATATAAAAATATTCAAATACCTGTTTCCATCATCTCCATAATCAGACATCTTTTTTAATTTTTTGACGTTACATCACCTTACGGAGACGTAGATTTTCAAATGTTTTATATAAAATGTAATTTTAAGACATTAAAATACCATTATAAAAACAATAAAGGCAAATGAAAAACCCAAAAATATAGTTTAAGTAAGATATTAATGTTTTTGGATATGGATTTTATGATAAGAAACCTTAATGAAGAAAATGAAGAAAATGAAGAAAAACAGAAAATTCAAGAGGATTTTTGTGGAAAAAAAAGACGAAAAATAGAAAAAAAACTATACAAATGCACATATGAAGGATGTGAAAAGGCATATTCTAAACCATGTCGTATTGAGGAGCATATACGCTCACATACAGGAGAGGTGAAATAGTAAAACATGTAAATAGGAAGGGATTTGCTAAATAGAAGAAGCGGCCATTTGTTTGCAATTACGAGAGATGCAAAAAAGCATTTTTTAGAAAATCACATTTAAATGCACATATTCATTCACATATTAACGACAGACCATATTTTTGTACTTATAAAGAATGTACTTCACGATTCAATACAAATCAACATTTAAGACGACATGAAGCAATCCACCTTAAGGATACACCATATAAAGTAATTTCTAATTATCTGTTTACTTAAATGACACTGTATTTATTAGTGTACTAAATATCCACCATGTACCGCAGCGTTTCAGAAAAACCATCAACTTCGAATTCATATTGCTCATACACATACTCATAAAAAGCCATTTCCATGCGAATACGATCAATGTAAAAAATCTTTTGATACAGGATCTAAACTTAACTCTCACATATCTCGCATCCATATACCAATTCCAAACTACTTTTGCGAAATGGAAGATTGTCATCAAAAAGAAAAATTTACAAAATGGTCATTATTGCAAAAACATTTGAAAAACAATCATCCCGCGATATGTAAAATATGCAACAAAAAATTTACAACAGATACTCAGTTAAAACTTCATTTACAAGTTCATGAAAAAACCCTAGAAGAAAGAAGATTACATCATTGTCCAGTAGAGAATTGTCAAAAAAGTTTTACAAGGGTAATGTTTCTGCTTTTTTTATACATTGCTAAAGCTATAGTCCTTTGCTCTTCAAAAACATATAGAAATTGTCCATGAACAAAAACGGGAATTCGTTTGTGATATTGATAATTGTAATATGAAGTTTGGATATAAAAAATTATTAATAACACACCAATCACGAATTCATAATCAGCCTGAAAAAAACTATATAGAAAAAAAACAAAAAAAAGAAAATAAGCCTAGTACTATAAACCTTTTAACAGGATCCAATTATTTGGAAAGTGGTAGAGATATTTCTTGTCTTGTTCAAGGATGTAAATGGCAATTTTCAAGGGAGTACGATTTAAAAAGACATATGAAAAGTTTTCATGGAGATCTAATAATTTAAAGTAATTAGAAAATATATTTATAAAAAAATACTTCTATAAATTTATATATATGTAACAATCTTAAAATATTTTTTAAAATTCTATAAAAGTTTTTTCAATTTATTAAATATATTTATACAATAAATATTTTTTATAAAATAAAAACAATAATATCTTTAAATATTTTATATAAATACTTTATACAATACTATTTATATTAAAATTTTTTTAAATTTTATCAATAAAAATTGTAATATTAAAAAAAAATATGTAAAAATACAATAATTTTAACAATCAAACAGATAATTTTATTTGATTTTAAGAATTATTAGATGTAATAATTATATTAAATTTACAAAAATATATACTATTATTGTAAATTATATATATCTTTTTTAATAAAAAAATATTTTAAAATATTTTTAACCAAAAAATAAATATTAAAAATGAATCAATAAAATAAATTAATAATTTCTTTAATAAATATAATACACATTTTTATACTTACTCTGATAAAGAAAATCATTCTAATTATATATTCTTATTCTATAGTGATTATATAACAAAATACCTGTAATAAATTTAATAAATTTTATAATCTTCGAGACTTAATCATAATATATAAAATAAAGCTAAAATTTAATTTCTTTTTTGAAATAAAAATATTTTAACTAGTTCAAATTTCATTTAAATTTCATTCAATTAAATTTTATAAAATAATATCTATTAAATCAATAAAACAAAATAAACACTGTTTGATACATGCATAATATATTAAAGAGTTGTATCCAATTTGTCCATTACTATTATAAACTAATAATAATTATTTAAAGAATTATATAGTTATTTTAATAACTATTAATCTCAAAAGTGTACTATTACTTTTAACTAAAATATTAAATATAAAAAATTACAAAAACAATACATTCAAATGATTAATTATTTTTAATTCATTATTTCTAAAAATACAAAGAATTATAAAAACAATTTTATTAAAAAATACAAATAGCTTATCATCTAACAACATAAAAATTATTTATAAATTAATTAAATACTTTTTAAGCTTATCAAAAATTAAGCCAATGATAACCTTTTAAGACACATATCTCTTAAATATTCCATTTCTTTTTTTTCTGCTCCATGAAGATTACAATCAGTTGGAAAATTAGAATTTTTAGGTTTCAAAAGATCATTAACATAATTAAGCGATAACTGATAATTTCTTAAATAATATTGTTCTTCAGCAGCAGATTTCAATTCAGCTAAAGAAAACTTATTTGCTGGTCGAGGAATAGGAATAGAAATTTTCGAAAAAGTCTAATTGTATTAAATTTGACTCGATACTATTTCATCATAAAAAATATCTTACATGCTTATCTTCAATCTTTGGTCTCCATGCATTTTTTTGCTCTATAAATTCTGCTTCTGTCATTTTCTTTTTTTCTTTTTCATTATCATTGAACCATTCAAAATCATAGCTATCATAATATTCTTCGCCAAAAAATCCCACAAACTCTTTCTTCTCATCCATTTTTATTTGCTAAAAATTACTATCAATAAACATAAACCCTTTTACATATATACATTAAATTTATAAAGCAAATATTAAATAAATTATAATACTTTTTTTTAAATTAAAACATTAAACAAATTACATTTTATATATAATAAATTTTTACAAAAAATTTTATTAAAACAAAATAATATTTAAAAAAAAAACATAAATTACAGTTTATACTAAATAATTTAAAGCTATAAAACTATTATAAGTTATATATAACAAAAGTTTCATTTGATATAATTTTTCATTTGATATAATTTTAATATTAGAATAATATATCTAGATCTTCAAAAGTAAAACACATGAATTAACAATAAAACAAAATATTTATTGTTTCTTGATAATGTACATAAAATAATAAATACAACATATAAATACAACCCAATCATTTAATATAAATAATAAACTAAAATGTAGCCCATTCATTAAAATACCCATTTTCATGCTCATCTATCCATCCCCATGCGACGCAATAATGACTTGCTAATAAATTCCATTCTTCTACTTCATCTAAAAGTTCTACTTTTGAAATTCTTAATAGATTGTTATATATAATACATATATTTAAAAGAACTACCTGATTTTATCATCATGATCAGACCATTCATCAAAAATTTGTTTTATACTAATTGCCTTTTGATAAGTAGTAAAACCAAGATTGTAAAGTCTGGTACATTGTTTCTCTGTAGTTGAATACGTATCCAAAGTTTTAAAACTAATTCCCCTAGACTATAATCTTAACATGTAATAAAAATAAAAATGAAAATTCACAGCAAGATTTTTAACCATCATTTTACCAAATGAATCAGAATTTTTAATAGGTTCATAAATAACGATTCCAGATCCTTTGGAAGCAAATGCATTTACACACCATTGTATTAACTGATCTGCTTCATGAGGCTCAAGATACACAAGACAACATTCAGATAATATAAGTGTTGGAAGATCATTATCAATTTTTGGAAGTGAAAATATTGATGTAAGAGTCCTCAAATCAATTGGATGAAGACAATAACTTGGAGATAATATAGACCCATTAAAAAGATCTTAGAAAATTAATAGTCTTTTTATCTCTTAATTTTTCTACCTATTTTTAAATCATCGAAATTGTTACAAGATGAGTGTATGAGATCATAAAGTGCTGGTGTCTTAGATATAATAGATGCTTTACGTTTAGTAACTACAGGAAAATCCAATTCATGAAAAATAAAATTAACAGTTTTACCCAAATCAGACTTGATGTCTTTTAAGAAAAACTTTCAAATAATATAAAAATTACCATAATATTAAAATAACGTGTATCAGAGCCAGCACCAAAAGAGATAATTTGTTTTTTTTGTAGTGGATTTATAGATCGCAAAAAAGAGTATATAAGTTTATCAATGACTACTGTTCTTATATATGTCCCTAAATAAACTAAAAAACGCCACTATTAATAACTTTTGTACCCCTATTAATGATTGGAGGTCTTTTTATTTTCGCCTTATCCTTTATCATATATTTGACAAAAGAATCGTTAAGATATCCTGCTTGCACAGCTGACCTAGAATATTTTAGATCTTTATAAGTAAATATTTTTAAAATATACAAACGTACCATTTACTGCTCAATGCATCTTCGTTTGTATTCTGTATCCTTAGATCAGCATCAAAATCTAAAAACCCCATGATATTCTAATAATATACAATTTATTAACGGAGAAACTTAATCAGATATCTAAACATTTTTAAAAAAAATATAAAACTCGGAAAAATCTAAAGAGAAAATGATAAGGAGCTATATTTTCTAAAAAATAAAAAAACCATTAAAAATATAAAAAACCATGAAAATGTGAAGCCTGCTAAATACATTTTTTAATCTATAAAGGCTCACCAAAATTTATCTATAAACTAAAAGCTAATTTTTAAACGTCAAACTATGCATAAATACTTTTTTAAAATACTTTAAATAACAGAAATCTAAAAGAAATTCAACTTGCCACTTCAATTGAAATTAATCAATTTCTTCTAAGTTAGTAGCAGGTGTAGTTGAAGGACATTCCTCAAGAATGGGCATTTCTACATCATTACTTTCACATGTGTTACTAATACACAACCCAAGAGCAATCATCCGATTAATACGATCAGCAAAACTCGAAGGATCATCAAGAGAAAATCCAGAAGTAAGGAGAGATGTTTCATATAACAAGATCACAAGATCCTTAACAGTCTTATCATTTTTATCAGCGGTAACTCTATCCTTCAATTCTCTAATAATAGAATGTCTAGAATTAAGCTCCAATGTTTTCTTAGATGCCATATAAGAAGACATGGTTGTATCTCGAAGAGCCTGACTTTTCATGATTCGCTCCATATTTGCACTCCAGCCAAATTGCGCAGTAACCATAACACATGGGCTGTTGATAATACGGCAAGAAAGAGTGACCTTTTCAACCTTATCACCCAGAACATCCTTAACATGCTTCAAAAGATCATCAAATTCTTTAGCCTCTTCCTCACGAGCCTTCTTCTCTTCATCCGTCTCTTCAAGCTCTAAACCTTCTTTAGTAATATTAACAAGTTTTTTCCCGTCAAACTCTTTGAGCTGAGTTACTGCGTATTCATCAATAGGTTCAACCATAAATAACACTTCATAACATTTTTTCTTAAAGATCTCCAAAAATGGAGATGTAGATACAGAAGTCATAGACTCGCCAGTAATATAGTAGATATTTTTTTGACACTCAGGCATCCTTGTAATATAATCTGCTAATGATGTAGGCTCATCACCTGACTTAGTGGAAGAAAATCTAAGGAAAGTAGCCAATCTAGCACGATTCTGAGAATCCTCATGAATACCTAACTTAAGATTCTTCCCAAATGCTTCATAGAATTTATTAAAATTCTCCTTATCATCACATATTTCTTGAATAAGATCTAATACACGCTTAATAATATTCTTGCGAATAACTTTAAGGATCTTGTTTTGCTGAAGCATTTCACGAGACAAGTTAAGAGGAAGATCCTCAGAATCAACAACACCCTTGATAAAAGAAAGCCATTCTGGAATCAACTCTTCACAATCATCGGTAATAAAAACACGACGAACGTATAATTTAATATTATTTTTCTTCTTCTTAGACTCAAAAAGATCAAAAGGAGCCCGTCTAGGAACAAAAAGAATAGCACGGAACTCAAGCTGGCCTTCAACAGAAAAATGCTTAACAGCAAGATGGTCTTCCCAATCATTCGACAATGATTTATAAAAAGATGCATACTCTTCTTGAGTAATATCAGAAGGATTACGAGTCCATAAAGGCTTAGTCTTATTAAGCTCTTCATATTCCTCAGTTAATTCCTTAATCTTAGTTTTTTTCTTTTCTTCATCCACTTCCTCAATCTTAGTAACTTTATTCTCCGACTCTACTTCATTATCGGCATCAACCAATTCAGTATCCTCGGGAACTTCCTTCTCAACTTCTTTCATATGAAAAAGAGTAATAGGATAGCCGATAAATTCAGAATGCTTCTTAACAATGTCTTTAATCTTCTTTTCCTCAAGGTACTCCAACTGATCCTCCTTCATAAAGAGACGAATTTCCGTACCACGACCAAGAGGCGGATTCTCGGTATCCAATCTTATAGTAAAACTCCCACCAGCGGATGACTCCCAAATATACTGTTCATCGTCATTATGTTTTGTAATCACTTGAACTTTATCGGCAACAAGATATGCAGAATAAAACCCAACACCAAATTGACCAATCATAGAAATATCAGCACCACCCATTACTGCCTCCATAAAAGCCTTTGTTCCTGATTTAGCAATCGTCCCAAGGTTATTAACAAGATCAGCTTTTGTCATCCCAATCCCTGAATCCCGAATACTCATTGTCTTAGTCTTTTTATCCGGAATCAACCGAATAAAAAGATCCTTCTCTGCATCAAGAAGACAAGGATCTGAAAAAGACTGATATTTAATCTTATCCAGAGCATCAGATGCATTTGAAATTAATTCACGCAAAAAGATCTCTTTATTTGAATACACCGTGTTGATGATCTAGCATACATTAGTATCCCATTGCCTCTAAATCCATCCAAAAAACACATAAACATATGTTGCTTGGATAGATCCTCTTATTTTAAACATACCAAGCTCATCAACTGAGAGATCTCTGCTTGAAACTGAAACTCTTCTGCTTGTGCCATTATTTATTCTTTTATTCTTTTATTTTTCCTTATCCTCTACGTTCTGTCTTGATTTTTTCTCTCCTTAACCACCCTTTTATACCCTTCGCTAAAAACCCGCAAAACTGGGTTAGGATAGAAATTGCTCGAAAAATCTGGCAATCACGAAATTGAAGATAGAAAAAAGAATAAAAAATGTTGTTAAATAAAATCAGGGAAGGTAGAAAAAAAACAGATTTAGTAATTGTTTTACAAAATATAACTAAAAAAGAAAAATAAAAAGACATTTATGTATTTTTAAAAACACGAAAAACGAATAGATTTTATTAATCTTAAATAGATGTTTTGAACATTATATAATTATTATGAAGCAGAAAAAGAGAAACAAGTATAAATAGTTTTAAATATATCAAAGAAGGAAAGAAAAGTGTTCTTTGTTATATTTATTAATATTAAAGATGAATAGTCACGTGAAGGAAAGTGTGCAAGTTAACGTATAGAGAAAAATCTAGAAACAATGTTTATATTACAACAGAACAACAAAAACAATTTTAAACATACAAGACCCCATTTGAATATTCTAATGTACACAAATATTTTTTATTTATAAAAAATAAAGCAAAATAGAAAATTGAACAAAAAAGAAACTTAAAAATACAACATAATAATAATAAATATATACATAACAGTATTGTGTATTAAACTAGATTGACATCATCCACAGATACCCCAAAATCATAAATCATCAAAGAAATCAGCATAAATTTTAAATAACAGAATAAAAATATTAGTGCAAAGAAATAAGCTTTAATAATAAATATATGCACTAATATACAAAAAGATAGCAAACATATTGTGTTATTTTACATCTTAATTATACCTCATGTAAGTTAAAAATTACGATAACTCGTACATAAAACCAATCATTTTTTAAACCAATCATTTTTTATCATAAGCTCTATTTTTATTCATATATCCACGTTTATCAGTATTAGTTCTTTTTTCATCCCCATATTTTGTATATTCTCGTCCACCGACACGGCGTTCACCATTACTATTCCTATTTCTATCGCGATTATTCTTTCTTTCTTCAATCAAAAGTGTATCCTGCGCAATCTTTACAGAACCAGCAGCAATTGCAGAAATAGCAGATGCAGATGTTTCAAAATAAACAAGAGCACAGCTCTATTAATAATATTAAAAATGTATAATCAACATAAATTTTACCTTTTCTTTTTTAATATCAATATGATGAATAGAACCAAATTTAGAAAAAACATGTTTCAAATCAGCCTCAGAGATCCCATCTTTAATATTCTTTACAAAAACTTGATTATAAAAATTAGGTAAACAACAATCATAATAAATAAAATCTACCTGAAGCAGAACTCATAAGAGTACGCTCAGAAACTAAAGGTGCCTGCACATGAATAGCAGTTGGTTTAACTACAGAGGAAACTGTTTTGTTTAACTGAGGGGAAGTTTTATCAAAAAGATTAGCCCATGTTTTAGGTGCCGATGACACTGATACTGATGGTTGAAATATAGTAGGACAAAGCTGCGGATTATCAAAGCCAATATTCTCTGTAGAGTCGGGTATATGCTCAGTTAAAGATATTTTTTCAAGTGAAGAAGCTAAAGGCAGTTTCTCATAATCAACTTCATGATGAGTATTAGCTACAGAAGTGGGAGGGATAGAAGTAGAATCTTGAAGTGAATCAGTAATAGTACTAAGCCGAGTAGATTGAGTATTGGCATTATTATCACATGAAAGTATAGAAGTAGTAGTCGTAATATATTTTTGTTCTGATACAAATTGAGTATTATCATTAATTTCAATACAAGACGACAATCCATCATCCTTAAGATCGGCAGTGTGAGAATGACATTCACCATTACATAATTCTCCATCTTCCATGTCTTCTTTAAGATATCGAAAAATATCATTAAGAACAAAATATCCATTAGGTTGTTCAGCTAAAAAAAACGTTTGAGCAAAACGACGACTAGGCCCATCACAATTGCTCATCTCTCCTAGAACTTGAATCACAATTCCGCCATTAGTAGATGCTTGAGAATCAACATTAGAAACAAGAACTTTACAGTCAGAAAATCCAAGCTCAATAATCTTTTTATGAATTTCCTACAAAAATATATGTTAACTATAACATACATAATAAAAAATACAAAAATACAATTTAAGTAATAAAATTTAATTATCACAATATACTCCATTTTAAAAATTTCAAAATACCAAAATACATACCTGCTGTCCAGAACATGGGTTAACATTTTCACCCTCATTTCCATGAATAAGTGTGCTTCTTTTAGTATAAAAACACTATAATAAATAATTAACTCAATATTTCTAACAAAATAACTTACATGCAATCTCCCAGGCTCCCTATTCAAAAATGTATAATATTCTTGAACAAAAAACCATCCAACTTCATCCAAAGATAATTTTTCCATGTTAAGTTTTCCCCTCTTAATAAATTAAATAGATAAAAATCTTTTAAATTTTATATTTTTTTAAATTTCATATCAAAAAAGTATCTTTCAAAAACTAAGAATAGGGCTAACCCTATAATAACCTATAATAAATAAGACAAATCAAACAGAAGAGATCAATTTCTCAAGAAAAAATGATACAAGTATTTAGTTATAGAAAAAGTAAAAAATAAAATAATTAATTACTTAAATAAACGAATAAATAAATGAGTAAATATACAATATATCATAATATAAAAACCAATTCACTAAAAATAATGATAGCTATCTCACATAACATTTTCAAATAAATCTAAAAAATATAAATAAAATTCTAAGACTTAATAAATATAAAATGCGTAAATCAAACATTTAAAATAAAAATTTATAACATATAAATAAAAAAGTACACATATTATTTTTCTATTTTATATTATATTCTTGTATTCTAATTCAACATCTTAATTCACAAAACATATCCTTCTCATTCTAGACATACTCTGAAACTTGGTTCATTTATTTTATTTAATTTACTTTCAGATAGCTTGAAACACTGACACCCCACTAAAAATATACCAAGAAACAAAAATTCTTCAATCTTTTCCAAAAATTAATATCTAAGCAATATTGATAAAAACAAAATTTCAAGTTATACTTAAAAACCTTAATACCATCATCAATACTAAAATTACCTAAGTAATCAAAAAAATATACTCAAAAAAATACAATTCTATTAAAAATATAATAAATCTTTAAACTACTTTAAAACTGGAAAAGTAACCATTGGATAAAACTGTTAAACAAAACAACATAAAATACAAAATATAATGAAACAAAAAATACATACAACATCTATTTGTTAAATATTACACAAATATTTAGACATGAATTTATAATGCTACACCAAAAAGCCATCTAAAGAAATAGATGAATAATATGGAATAAAAACTAAAATAACAAAAAAATGCAATATTACAACCAATAATAGAAAACTATAATCCTTCTTGAAGTATTGGTACAATCTCGTCCATTTGTGTTTGCATAGCTTGTATAGGTGTCTGAATAGAATGCTGTACAGCAAGATCTAGCTCTTCAATTGCTTTTTTTATAGATAAAGCTAAATGAGCTATTTCATCACGCTGCAATGCAACCTTTTTGTAAGAATCTGTATTCTTTGCTTGCGTCTAAAAATCATAAAATTAAGATCATTCCAAAATAAAAATAGAAATATACATTTTTCAACTGTTCTTTCAAAACAGAAAGCTCTTTCATTTTAAGAGGATAAAGATAGGAATTCACAACATGCTCAGGCGATAACAAGGTTGGTCTATATCAATTAATTTATCACAAACCAAAATCAAATAATTTTACAAAATACTAGGCGGCTCTCCACTTTCTTGACGTAATTTTGCATTCGTTATAAGATTATCCAACTCATTCAATCTAGAAACAACATCTCTCTCCTTCAAAATAGACATAAATTCCCTCTATTTTCTCTAAATAAAATCATTATCGTTTTTTTCACAATACCTCACATGAACTCTGCAAAAACGAAATAACCTGTTTATGTGCATTCCTCAAAACCTCTGGAGAATTCTTAGCCAATGCAGGAAAACACTTTGCAACCTGCTCATAACTATACAGATAAATATTCAAGTGCTGTACCAACACAAAAATCTCACCTACACGCTTTAATGGTCTGTGATAATGATTTTGCCAAGAGATCCTCCAAACGCTGAGCACGAAGACCCTTTCTTTGGCATTCAGAAGGCTCTTGAGAATTTATTCTTGTTTCCATATCTATAAAATTTTCTTATGAACAAAAGTAATATCAATTACAAATTTATATTTAATAATCTCAAACTGATCCCAGAAATAATAACTGAGGAAAAAAAGAATAAAACACCAGAAACTGTAATTCTAGAAAAATTACTATTATTTTGCCTCTTCAATTTTTAAACATTTAAATGTATAGATTGTTTTGAACCCTGATTTTCGAGACGACTAAGAAAATCCATCAAAAAAAAACCTTTTTAATTTTGTTGAATATTTTTTGGGGAAAGTTTTTTTTTAACAAAAACGAAAGAATAGAAGGAAATTTTCTAAATTATATATTTAAAAATTATATATATTTGTTTAGAGTTCTATTTTTTAGCATATTTTATTGAGTTTTGAAAAAACAAAAAAATTGAATAAATTGAAGGAGAAAAGACCAAAAAAATTAGCCAAAAACACTAATGGAGGTAAATATTGATCAAGCGGTTAATATAATGCTTCAACCGCACGTAGACCCTTCATTGAAACAACAGGTTTTAGTAAATTCCAGTAATTATTGTTTATACTAATTGTTTATAGGCTATAACGTTTTGTGATCAGATAAAGAATTCTCCTGAAGGATGGCAAGTGTGTCTTTCTCTTTTTACAAAAATACCCAAAGTGTAAATATTTTTGTTATTATATTATAATTATGAATAATTTTTTTTATAGATCAGAACAAACAAGACTATTTGCTTTACAGGTTTTAGGATATGCTATCAAATCAAGGTAGAATGCCTTTCCCATTTTAATTGTATTTTGAAAATTTATACTTAGCAATAGGATTAATGACTTAACACCCCAATCTCTCAATTTTATAAAAAACCAGATTTTTGATTGGGTTATACAGGAGTTTTCTCCAATGAGAATAGAAGATACAGATCCTCCATGTAAGTTTCTTAGTTTGCATGTGCCATTATAATTGATTATTTTAGTTTTGCATAGCAAGCTTTCTCATTTTTTTGCTTTACTATTCATTACATTGTATACTACATCATGGTCTTCTTTTTTTACAGATATTTTTGCTCTCATACAAAATTCCTCATCACAAAATGAAAAGTCTTCTGCAAAAGCAGCTGAATTCTATCTTAAAATTCTTCTTTCTATCGATGAAGAAATAGCAGATCAACATACTTCCAGAGAACCGAACCAAATTTCTAGAAATAATTCACTTAAAGATAAAATTCGTCAAAATGATATGCATCGTTTAACAGAATCGTGGTATAGACTTATGATCCAATATCAGCAAACAAATAAAAATATTGTTGAATTCTGTATGAAAGTAATAAGTAAATATGTTTGTAAGTTAATTCCAAGAATAAACAGATAAAACAAGCTAATAGAAAAAGCATGGATAGATATATCTTTAATCGTCAATAATTCATATATGACTTTTATTTTCGGACTTCTAGGCGATCAACAACTTCGCAATACTGCATGTGAAACTCTTGTCGAAATTGTTAGCAAGAAAATGAAGCACACTGATAAACTTGAACTAATATTTCTTCTTAATATTACAGATCATATAAGCAATTTAGATTTAACTAGTGATCCAAATTTTACAGAAAACATCGCAAAACTTGTCAATGCACAAACTATTGAACTTATTTGTATATGCAATGATGTAAATGTTTTTATTAAATCAATATACACTAACTTAATAATAGAATATGATGTCCAAAGAAATTTATATAAAAGCAGATTCTCTTCTTTTTAATACAGTTCCATTCATTCTTCAATTTCTTTCAAATGAATATGACGATACTTCATCAGCTGTTTTTCCAGCCTTGAATGATTTATTGGCTCTGGTTTTAAAAGTTCAATAACGTTTATATTTCTAATTAATTTAGATTCGAAAACAAAAAAAAAGAGGGCAAATGGATTCATCTCGAAACGATTTATTAAAATCTATTTTAAATGCATTAATTATAAAAACAAAATATGATAAATCCTCAGATTGGTTAAATGAAGCACAAGCTGATGAAAACGCAAAATTTTTAGAAATAAGGAAAAAACTTCGAACTTTCCAAGATATGGTCGGATCTATTGATTATGACCTTTATTGTAACTGCATTCTGAATTTAGTAACTAATGGATTAAACAAAGGATTTTCTGAAGTAAGCTGGAGACATTTAGAACTCATTCTATATGAAATATTATCTTTTGGGGAAAATTTAAAAGGTATATTAATAAATTTGATCTAATATTAGTCAAACTAATTCTAAAAAGTCACCACATATGTAAATAATAACAATAATAATTCATTTACTATATTAGGACAGCTACTTGGAATGATAATAAATTCAGAAATATCATCATATCCTCATCCATCTATTCAGCTCCATTATTTAGAGATAGCAGTTAGATATGTATCATTTTTTGAGTTCCAACCTTCACTTATTCCTAAAGTTCTTGAAGCTATGGTAGATCAACGAGGACTATATCATCATAATACTCATGTAAAAAAAAGAGCGTGCTATCTTTTTTCAAGATATATTCGTCTTTTATCAAATAAAATAGGGAACTATGCAGAAACTACACTAAAAGCTATTCAAGATTTACTCGTTGTAAAAATAAAACATATATCAAATACTAATACTGATAATAATGTTAATACTGATATTACAACTGTTAAAGACTTAATCGACAGCACATTATATCTCTTTGAAGCAGCTGGACTACTTATATCTTTAGACACGATAGATAAAACCAAGAAAATATGTTTAACAGAGGTCTAATCTTCTATATCTTCCTTTAAAGTCTAATTTTAAAATAGTCTATTCTTAAACCACTTTTTTCAGATCTCCAAATATGTCTTTCACAAGATATAAATGATAATAATAATATTTTACATATTCGTAATATTATTATGGCAGTTGGAAATTTTGCTAAAGGGTTTCCTGATATATCTCGTAAATCTTCTATTATAAATCCTATTTCAGAAACCTTTTTGCAAGCGAGTGAATTTATTCTTATTGCTTTAGAGACTTTAAAACACGAAGAGATAATAAGAGAAGCGGTTAATATTATACAACCATTAGATTCCTAATAACAGCTTAACAGGCACGTTTATCTTTTGTAAGGTTAACAAACATACTCGATCTTGAAATATTGTCCAAATTTCCACGTTTGATAAACGGGTTATTGTCAGAAAGCAAAACATCTGAAATAATTGACTTTCTTCCATTTCTTGGGTTACTTGCTCATAGATTTAAGGTTTTCAAATATATTTTTTTAAAACTATCTAATTCTAAATTAGTCAAATATATATGATATATTGAATACTTTATTTACGCCTCTTTTAAATAGAATTTTTCAATCTCTTAACCAACCAGCAGAAGGTACAGACGATATCATTAACCAAAATGATCTCAAAAAAAAATACCTTGAATTTGTTTTAGGATTACTTAATAATGATTTAGATTCGGTTTTTATAAGCGATGGTGAGTTTTATAAATATTTTAACATTTTCGTAATTTTTAAAGTTAATCAACCAAATTTTGAAGCATTTCTTCAAAGTATCATCCATTTTGCAGCAAATATATCAGATCCTTCAATAGAAAAAATAGCATTTTCTATTTTAAACAAAATGATTACATTATGGGCATCTGATCAATCTCAAATAAGTGATATTAAAATTAAAAAAACAGTTTCTGGATTTGATCAATTCATATTTCAATCGCTTTCTTCACTTTGTTTTGAAGTTCCTTCAAAACAATCCTTTAACCCACAAGATACGCAAACTATCACTGTAAACTTAAATTAACATAAAAAATTATCTTATTTTATTTTAGGTTTTAAGTGAAATATCAAACCTTCAATTCACAATATTTCAAAAAAAACAAGCAGAATTCGAAAGATATTTATGTAATATATATTTTCCTTCAGTAAATATTCCTAAAGAAATAGCTAATGAATATATCGAAGCACTTAAGCATTTAAATGCAAAACAATTTAAATTTTTTTTTCAGGTTGAATCAAGATATTATTTTCATAAAACTGATAAAAATATTAGAATTTTATTAATAATCTAAGACAAAATACAACTTTATAAAAATAATTTATGATTTTTTCTTTATATTTTAGTTTAAATTAACATCAAACTTTATCATAAATATTATACGAAACGACTATCAATTAAAATATATTAATTTTCAATATTATATACTTTAACATAACCACAAACATAAACATAATACATCAATTATATGAATCAAGCTCATAATAATAAATCAAAATTATACAAACTATTTTAAATTAAAAAAATTCATGCATATTTTATTTTTTAAAACATTTTATTAAATCTAAAATAAATCTTAGATATATTCAATAGAATATCTAAATACTAAGAAAAGCCTTTAAATTATATACTTTAAAAAACAGTAAACTGAAAAATTTTACAATATTATTAAAAATAAAAATCAAAAATTCAATTAACATCTTATTAAAAACAATATAAATTCTATAATTTTAAGACAACTATTCAAAATATTTATAAAATAAAAAAACAATTAAATCATAATAGAAATATTAATACTTTTTAATATTTTATTTTAAAAATTTATAATTTTCAACATCAGTTCTTGTCAAATAATGCATTGTTTCAGGAAGACCCATAGAACACAAAAATTCAAGTGTATTTTTCCATTCTTGTTCTTTACGTGTTTTAGACCAATTCAATTCTTCAGACATAATATCAATAACTTTGGGTAACGCTTCTAATGCCGCATAAACATCCAAAAATGCCAATCTATATTCATTTAACCTATTTATTTTTCTTTTAAAATTATACCTTGTCCGCCTTGCTAAAACATCTGCACATGTTTGAGCATACTCTACTCGAACTGCATAACGAACTTCCCCATCAATAAAGGGATATCTACTATTTAATCTAATGCCTCTAGAAGGCCACCTTTTCCCAGTTAATTTTGACATATCAAGAACAGACCATGCACGATCTCCGTAATTTTTAGATAAATATTTTGCAATATCAGTATCAATTCCAAATTGATGAATCAAAGAAACATATAACGTGCTTTTCCATCCAGAAGCACCTATTAATTGAATATTTGACGTTAAACATTTAACGGAAGAAGGCTTAAGATTAAACTCTTTAACAGCTCTATCAATAGTATCTTCAGCCTAATAATAAAATTAATTAATTAATTAACTAGTAAAATCTACCATCTGCCTATATGTTGTCCACTTTCCACCAGAAATAGTTAATAACCCACTATCACTAATATCTATTATATGACTTCTTACTAAATTCTCTGTATTTTTTGAAGCAGAGTTAGAAATTAAAGGCCTAATACCACACCAAGCAGAAAGAACATCTTCTCTTCTAATAACAAAATCATTATTTAAATGTTTCTTGATTTCATTTAAAATCCAAGAAATTTCCTCTTCTTTAGGAGTTGGGTTATCTGAAATTTCTGTGGGAGAATCTGTAGTTCCAATAAGAGTATTTCCTTGCCTAAATAAGTATTATAAAAAACAAATTATACATATATATATAGAATACCATGGTAAAAAGAAAATTACACGTCCATCTGACGTATTAGGATCAATAAACCCAATATTTTTAGGAGAATAATATCCAGGAAGAACTATATGCACACCAGATGATAACGACACCATTTTAGAACTTGATGGAGAATCAAGATTTCTCAAAATGTCAGTATAAGGGCCAGTAGCATTTATAACACCCTGTCACTGTTAAAATAATTTTAAAAAAAAATATTATACTTTAGCAGCAATTGTCCATATATCTCCATTTAAACGATCTTTAACTATCACTCCACATATTTTACCATTTTTATCTTTCTTAAATTCGGAAACTTCAACATAATTTGCAACATTTGCTCCATATAATACAGACGTCAATATTAAACTAACATTCATTCGAGAATCATTCTGTAAACCATCATAATATACTAAAGCACCAACCAAATTTTTAGTCTTTAACATAGGAAAAAGTTCCATAACTTTTTTTTTAGTTAAAAAATATGAAGATTTTATATTATCTTTTCCAGCCAAATAATCATATGCCTTCACACCTGCCCAAAAATATGGAATTTGCCACCATCTAAAACAGTTAATTCCAAAAAAGAACAAAAATAACAAATAAGTACTTATAAATAGGAATCATTATTGGAGAAGCAAATGCCAAATGTGGTGCAATGCTCAAAAAAGTCTTCCGTTCACATAAAGCTTCATGCACAAGAGAATATTGATCATAATCTAATTTCTAATAAAACGTTAGAAAAATTTAAAATTGATATTTAAAAATAATATAATTTTTTCAATATTAGTTAAATTTTCAAATTTCATCTAAGTGATAACTCACTACTTTTTCAGTATAAAAACCATACCATAACTGCTTTTTCCAAATATCGTATACCACCATGTACTAATTTTGTGCTTCGACTGCTTGTTCCACTAGAAAAATCATATTTCTCAACTAATGCTACCTTCAATCCCCTGCTGGAAGCGTCCAATGCACATCCAGCTCCTGTGGCACCTCCTCCAATTATTAAAAGATCATATTCAGTACCATCATTTTGAGAATGTGCCTTAAGCTTTTCTATCTGTTCCTCTCGTGAGTGCATTTTTGAGAATGCACTGGTATTAAAAGAGTCTTTTCCAAAAGGACATTCTGCATTAATATTCTCTCTTCTGAAATAATAAATCGATGATGCAACCAACATAGTTCCACTTAAAAACTGTACAAATTGTCGTTGAGAATATTTTAAAAAACATACATTTAGCATTATAAAAACAAGAGACTCTACTAAATCTTAAATCTTTTTCTCAGAAACTACAATAAAAATTAGATAATATCTCAATAACCAGTTTTTATAAAATAATAGATTTTGAAATTAATCAAAATTATTCTTATTTCTATCTAAAAAAAATAAGTATAAATATAACAGAATCTAAAACAAACTACCTTTTCCCTAATTTTTGTTTAAAATTCCTAATTATTACCTTTAAATAATTTTATTTTAAACTCATATTTTATAAAATCCATTATTCAAACTAAGGTAATTTATATTAACTACATAAATTTAGGTATCGAGCCGTGTTAAACACGATACGCGTAAATTTCATAATCGTTCATTATCTTAAAATCAGTTTAAAAATAAATAATTTTTTTAGAAAAACATAAGTAATGTTTGTTTATAAGAGAGGTGAATATTATTTGTTTAATAGTAAACTATTTTTTAAAAGATAAATCTATTTAGATGGACGAAAAGAACGAGTTGCTTTTGATAAAGTATATTTTTAAAAAAGTATTTTTTGTAAAATAAACAATGTTATAGATAACAGCCAGAGTTTCTCGTTTGTGTTATGGCTTAGACATGGAACATGTAGACGCAGCATCGATTACTATGAAAGTTATTTCTGGAGTATATCAAGGAGTAACAACAATAGAGCTTGATAACCTAGCAGCAGAAACAGCGGCTTATATGACTACAAAAGTATTTCTTCTCAGAAATATAATATAGTTTTTCTAATAAAAACAGCATCCCGATTATGCTATTTTGGCAGCACGTATTGCAGTATCTAATCTTCACAAGCAAACTAAAAAAGTATTTTCTCATGTTATTTCGGATTTATATCACTATGTTAATCCAAGAAATAACAAGCCATCCCCAATGATTTCTCTAAAAACATATGAAACAGTAATGAGACATGCCAATGAACTAGACAGTGCAATTATCTACGATCGTGATTTTACATATAACTATTTTGGATTTAAAACATTAGAGCGAAGTTATCTTCTTCGTATTAATGGAAAGGTTGCAGAAAGACCCCAACATATGATAATGCGTGTTGCAGTTGGTATCCATGGTGATGATGTTGAAAAAGCTATTGAAACATATAATCTTATGTCTGCAAAATATATGACACATGCTTCACCTACATTATTTAATGCAGGAACTCCAAATCCTCAACTTTCGTCCTGCTTCCTAGTAACTATGAAAGATGATTCCATTGAAGGAATTTATGATACACTTAAAACATGTGCCATGATTAGTAAAACAGCAGGAGGAATTGGGCTCAATGTTCATTGTATTCGTGCTACTGGGAGTTATATTGCGGGAACTAATGGTACATCTAATGGTATTATTCCTATGCTCAGGGTATTCAACAATACTGCTCGATATGTTGATCAAGGTGGGAACAAGCGTCCTGGCGCCTTTGCTATTTATATAGAACCATGGCATGCAGATATATTTGAATTCTTGGATCTTCGTAAAAATCACGGTAAAGAAGAAATTCGAGCAAGAGATCTTTTTTATGGCTTATGGATACCTGACTTATTTATGAAACGAGTGGAAGCAAATCAAGATTGGAGCTTATTTTGTCCGAACGAAGCCCCTGGTCTAGACGATGTTTACGGAGAAGAGTTTGAGGTTTTTTCCTACTATTATATATATCATGTTAACTTATTTTTAAAAAGGTTTTATATGAAAAATATGAGCAAGAAAAACGAGCAACTCGAATTGTTAAAGCACAGAAACTATGGTATGCAATTCTGGAAGCACAGACAGAGACAGGTAATCCTTTTATGCTTTATAAAGATGCATGCAATCGTAAATCGAATCAGAAGAATCTTGGGACTATCAAATGTTCTAATTTATGCACTGAAATAATCGAGTATTCATCTCCAGATGAAGTAGCTGTTTGCAATCTTGCAAGTATTGCTTTACCAACTTTTATTGACAAAGGCATTTATGATTTTCAAAAGCTACATGATGTTACAAAAGTTGTAGCTAGAAATTTAAATAAGATTATTGATGTTAATTATTATCCTGTGGAAGAAGCTAGGAGGTCAAATAAAAGACATCGCCCGATTGGCATTGGTGTTCAAGGTTCAAAAGCAAACTATAAATTATTCTCATGTTAAAAAGAGTAGGACTTGCTGATGCCTTTTTATCTCTTAGAATGCCATTTGACTCACCTCATGCAAAAGAGCTTAACATTAAAATATTTGAAACTATATATCATGCAGCTCTAGAAGCATCATGCGAATTGGCACAAGAAGAAGGTCCATATGAAACCTACGAAGGATCGCCAGCATCCCAAGGTATTTTGCAATATGATATGTGGAACGTAGTTCCTACAGATTTATGGGACTGGGATAGTTTAAAAGTTAATATTGCACGATATGGCCTCCGTAACTCTCTTCTCGTAGCACCTATGCCTACCGCAAGTACATCTCAAATCCTTGGTTTTAACGAGTGTTTTGAACCATATACCAGTAACATATATTCTCGGCGTGTCCTTGCAGGAGAATTTCAAGTAGTAAATCCATGGCTACTTAAGGATTTAGTTGATTTAGGATTGTGGAATGATATTATGAAAAATAGAATTATTGCAAATAATGGCTCTATTCAAAATATACCTAGTATTCCAGCAGAAATTAAAGCGTTATATAAAACTGTATGGGAGTTGTCTCAAAAGGTCTTTTTTTAGTGTAAAAAAACATGTTAATATATTAATAGACTATTATCGACTATGCAGCAGATCGTGGCGCATTTATTGATCAAAGCCAGAGTCTAAATATTCATATTCGTGACCCATCATTTGGAAAAAGTATATTTCACGTTACTGAATTTTTCATTAATTTTCAAAAGTTACTGGTATGCATTTTTGGGGCTGGAGAAAAGGTTTAAAAACTGGAATGTACTATCTTCGAACACAAGCAGCGAGTGCACCAATTCAAGTAAGTAGCTGATTTTTTAACTTTTATTTACCAAAAATAGTTTACTGTGGATCGTAAGGCTCTTGAAGAAGTCGATGAAACAGTTTTAAAAAAACGGCCATCTACTTTAAAACACATCGGTATTAGTATGAATCCTTTGGTAGAATCCTTAGATGACAAAAAAACTAACTCCGAAGACACAATATCCAATGATCAAAATACAAAACAATTAGATAATAGTAACCTACATAAAGAAAATAGAAAAACAAACCAATATGAAGAATTTGAAAATAATATATATGATGATAAAATAATTGCTTGTTCTATTGAAGACCCAGAATCTTGCGAAATGGTATTACTTAAATCTAAATTCCTTCTACTAATTTTGAAAGTGTTCTGCATAATTCTTCATAAAATAATTTGCTTTCGTTCAACTTTAAAATTTAATACAGGTTGAAAAAGAACTATAATTATATCTGATATATAAATTGTTTGATTTTTAGCTTTTTTATTTTCTACTCTTAATCATTACCTGAAAAATCTGTTTCATTAGATATATTATCTCTCCAAAAAATCCCAAATAAACTTAATATTCTTCGTGAAATTCTAGCTAAATAAACGCTAGTTTCATCCGATGAAACATTTCCTGAATTATTTGATTCTATAATAGCTTCAGGATTATGTTCATCTTGTAAATTTGTTTCAGAACTGTATTGCGGCAGTAAAATTTCAGATGAATTAATAGGTGTATAATTTTCTTGAACAGCTGAATTATCCAACGAATCGGGAATAGAGGTATGAGTAAATGATACAGAATTATCTGGAGGAAAAGGATCATATTCCATGATTGGTTGAGACGTAATCGATAAAGGTAAATATTGAATAAGATTTTTATCTCCTGAAAGTAAAACATATCTCAATATACCTGCAGGAATTTCATGATCAAATTTTTGAAAGTTCATATTAATTAGCGGCGAAGGTAAAGACACAGAACTTAAGAACTCTATATACTTGGAAGTATTCCAAATATCTTTTACTCGAGATAAATAAATATCCATATAAAGAGCATCGAGATTTGTAGGAGGACTAAGTGATTCATATCCATTAGGAATAGGTAACTTTAATAATAAAAAAAGTGGCCTGACGACCCAAGGAAATGAAGAAACAGCATCGATTATTTTTTCTTTAGAGACAATATGTAAATCATCTGTATTTTCTTTGTGAAAAAAAGCTAGTGCATACGAAAATGCAAAAGAAGGAAGTCTTCTTAAATACTTTTGGTCATGCCATTCTTTTAGTTCAATAATATAATCATATTCTTTAGCTTTTAAAGCAAAAAAGTCTAAAGTCAAAAGAGCACCATAATTATCATTATCTTCTAAAGGACTTAAACTAGACTTATTAAATAACACAGAGTAATTAAAACAAAAATACCTAAGCAAAAGTTTATTAAACTCAAAAGCAGTTCTCCAACAGCCTTTTTTCTCTAAATTATAAATATGTTTATGCAATGCAAGATACATAACACGATTTTCAAAATATTTAAAAGGGAGACGAACACAACCTGTTGATATATTAAACGTCGGGTGAAATCCACGCCCTAAAGAGTATAATGCACGGTCTTATAGCAATTAAACCTTTATAATCAAAAAATAATAACTAACCAACCAAATCTATAGAATTATGATAATTTCCTTCATGCTTTAAAATTTCAGATACTTGAAGTAATGTACCAACATGGTATGCTAAAATAAGTTAGCTTCCTGAAACATTAACAGTAGGTTGTAAATATAACGATTATGTTGTAATAGCACTATAAGATTACTCGGATCAAAAGAATTAACAGCAATTGAAAACTGATGTTGAGAATCTTGATATGCCTTAGAAAAAACAAATTTAAAGTACCCAATGCCTAGGAAATCAATATTTAATAAAAAAAAACCTAAGTTACCGTCGACATAATCAATAATATCCATTGACAAACCATTATTGAAAAATGGTGGCCATGATTCTTTGAAAACCATTAAGGGGGATTTATTGGATTTATTCTTAAAATTAGTTCTATATTTTTTCGATTTTTTTTTAGAATGATTATTGTTATCTACAACAATCTTTCCAAAAAGTTTCCTCATTTCAGCATCAGAATCAAGAAAATTTTGATCTATAATTAATAAATTTAACTGCTTTTGTTGCAATTTATTTTCAGAATCATCTACAATTAATTCTGGAAAATCATGTTTTTTAGAACTTTCATCAATGACCTTGTTAATTTTAAAATATTCAGAAATATAATCTTTTTCTGTTTCAATTAGATCATTATTAACCATTCTTGTTTTATTTTTATCTTTTTTTTTAATTTTACATTTCTTAGAATGTATATTATTTTTATTCTTTATTAATCATTAAATTCATATAAATTTAAAACAAAATGTGAACCTCATATTCAAAAATATTATCACTTTCTGGTACATTATCCTCAATAATTTGAATATTGTTATCAAGCTATGTTCTATAAGAAAATGTCTAATAAATTTAGTACTTTACTATAGAAAAACGATTAAAATTATTTGAAGGAAGTGCATTTATATCAAAACTATATCTTGAACTTATTCCAGAATCTAGATCTTCATCAATAGTAGATGATAAAAAATTATCCTTTTGAAGTTCTTTAAGCTTTCGAAGATTTCTGATACTCATACTCTTCAAAAATATAAAAAAAAATATGACAGAATATTATAATATTAGTTTTTAATTAAAATACCCATTAAAATGGCTTCTAACAGACTATTAAAAATTACAAGTAAATTTGAATAATATTTGATTCTTTTAACATATTAAAGGTTATAAAATTTCGACGATAAAATGTGTTCAAACTATATTTACAAAATTTATAAAAAATGGTAATTTTTCTAATTAAAAAAAATTAAATTTTACATAACAATAAATCTAAATTATCTAAGAATAAATTTAATAAATTTAATAATAATAATCAATATATATAGTTTTATAAAAGTTAAAAATATCATATAAGAAAGCAATTGTGTAATAAAAAATTTAAAGATTATAAAAATTAAAAATGATTATTTAATAAAATTTAAAAAACTATTGTTAATAAAAATATTGGTATATTCATTTTTTCTTTTAATAAATAACACATTTTTAAAATATTAATTTTGCGTATAAACTACTAACTCAAAACATATATACAATTATAAAAAACTATTATTCAATAAAACTCAATGTTTAAGTATATAAAATCAAGTTAAGTATAATTTTAATTAAATTTTAAAATTAAATCGCAAATAAAATTTTTAAAATTATTATTAAATAAATCCTCTTAAAAAAAAATTAAAAACTAAATTAAATAAATTACCAAATTTAATGAGATATGAAACCTCCAGACAACTAAACAGCCTTTTATGTAATCCAAAACTATTTTTAAAACCATCGAATGAACTTCATTCTATTATTCTTTGTCAAGTAAAAAAACTACTCGATCCTATAGTTAAACAAAACAGTATTTTTGAAGAATTATATATTGATAATTTGGACAATAATCAAATTTTTGAGGAAGTCAAATTAATTACAGATGAACTACTTGACAAGTTAGAAGAGTTAAATTTTATCTTAAAAAGTCAAATAAATTTTCAAGAAAAAAAAAAACATAATGAAACAGAAAGAGATACAATAGAAAGGAATATAGACAATTCTTTAAAAATTACTGAAAGGGATAGCAAAAAAAATAAAACATGTTTAAATATGTATGTAAACAATACATTATTAATTAATGATGATTTTACTTTGAAGGTAAAAATTTTAATACACTCATTTATAAGTTTTCTTAAAATAATTAGGAAGATAAAGAAGTAAATAGAACAAAAGATTCTAAGCAAAATAATTTAGTTTCTATTGATGGTTTTAATAAAACAAAATTAAAGAAAATAGACAAACTTTATGAAAAAGAAGATTCAGAAGAAACACATTCTCTTTTCAATTTAAATGATACTGAAATAAATGAAGAATATGCAACTCAGGAAATTGAAAATACCAATGAAATTAGATATACTGATTTTTTTTCTCCAACAGAAGAGTTAAACTATAAAGAATTATCTATAAAAAACATAACAGAAAATGGTAGTGAAGATGCGGATAAATCTGAAGAAAGTACATATATGGAAGAAGTTGAAAAAAATAATGCATTTAAAGTTCCAGAAGATCTATTTGAACTTACTAATGATAAAATAAATGAAAAAAAAGTAGCAATAGACAAATCAAAGTATACAAAAAATCAAGAAATATTATCTAAAAAAATAAAAGAGCTTGAAATAGAAAACATAACAAAGAAAGATTGGAAATTAATGGGTGAAGTAAAAGCTAAAGATAGATCTATAAATTCTTTGCTTGAAGAAGATATAGAATTCGAAAGAGCAACAAGATCTATTCCAATAACAACTAAAGAAAATATTTTAAATCTTGAAGAAATAATTAGAAAAAGGATTATGGATTCCAATTTTGACGAAATTCAGAAAGTTTATCCTAAAGAAAAAAAAATATTCAATACTAGCAAATTACTCGAAATTTATGATAGAAAAAATGAAAAAAGTTTAACAGAAATTTATGAAGATGAATATAAAAAAAAGACAGACCCTACTTATTTAGAAAAAGAAGATCAAAAATTAAATAAAGAACATAATGAAATTAAAGAACTTTTCCAGAAAGCAATAAAGAAACTTAACTCTTTAAGTAATCTATATTACAAACCAAAATATGTAATTAAACTGAATTATATTAAATATTCGTTCTTATAAAATTTAGGCAAAACCTTCTCTTAATATTGTATCTAATGTTTCAACAATTGTTATGGAAGAAGCTCAACCATCGTCGTTTACCGCATCTACTATGCTAGCCCCTCATGAAATATATGTTACTGGTTCAGAAAAAAATAACAAAGAAGTTTTTGAAAGATCAGGCGTAGTAATTGCAAAAGATGAGATGACAAGACAAGAGAAACTTAGGATCCGACGACGACTTGAGTCAAAAAAAAAACGTCACAGATCATTATTAAACAAAACTAATAGATTAACCGATAAAATTACTAAAATATTAAAAAAAGGAAATATTAAAATAATACAACCAAATAATGAAGCAAAAAATATCTCAGCTCAAATATTGAAGAAAAATAATAAAAAAATTAAAAATTCAGCTGTATTAAAATTATAATTAAAAATATAAAAAACAAAATACCTATGTGTAACAATACATATAATTATATTGTATTATTAAAATGATAGCTAAAATCATTTAGATTGAATACACAATTGCTTTAAACATCAAAAATATCACATTTATGTACATATTTTTTGCATATCATTTGTAGTTTAATACTTTATTTAAATAGAAATCATAAAAATTTAGCTTTTTTGTCAAATTTAAAGCTTTTATAATTCTTTAACATTATATTTATTACCTTAATGGTATATGTTTTAGTTTTTAATTTGAAACTAGTTATTTAATTAATTCTATTAATTCAAAAATAAGAATATATCTAAAACTATAAAAAATAATGATAATTAAAAATACATGTAATTATGATATTATATAATTTTCTGTTTGAATTTTAATTCCAATTTAATAATCTAAAATTCGTACATAATTCATTTTAAAACATATTAACCTGTCTCATACAAATACGAAAAATAATTTAAAAAATCTTTGAACTAATATATACTTTAAAATAAAATTAAAAAAATTATCACATTTTATCAATATTTTCCACGATCATTAAAATAACTTTTAATGATATCTAGAGGATCGGCTGCTGACAGAGCATCAGAAAATGAAATTGATGAAGGAAATATTCCTATTATAAACAAACTTACAGCTTTATCAATTAAACGGCAGCGTGAACTTCTTCCTATTTATCATTATAGTATGTATTTATAAACCATTTTAATATTCAAATTTGTAAGGTCAATAAATTATCAGAGAATGCATTACTTTATTTAATTGAAAAAAACCCAGTTACAATAGTTGTTGGAGAAACAGGATCCGGAAAGACTACACGTAGTATTTATAATTCAAATTTTATATTTAATAATCTATTTTCAGAACTTCCTCAATATTTAAAAGAAATAGGCTGGGCTAATAATGGAAACATAATAGCTTGTACTCAGGTATAATTGCATGATTAAATTCATTTTTATGTTGAAATTAGAACTAGCCCAGAAGAATTGCAGCAGCAACTGTCGCAATAAGAGTTGCTGAAGAAATTGGATGCCCATTAGGAGATGAAGTTAATTAAATCCTCATATAAAATCATAACTAATATATAGGTTGGATATTCAATTCGTTTTGAAGATGTTACTTCTCCAGGAAAAACAAAAATTAAATATATGACAGATGGGATGCTTATAAGAGAAACACTAATTGATCCATTACTTTCTCAATATAGTGTAATAATGTTAGATGAAGCTCACGAAAGGAGTATATATACAGACATTTTATTGGGCATATTAAAAAAGTAAATTATTCTTTAACAACTAATAATCTTATTATTTTATAGAATTCAAAGAAAAAGAAAAGAACTAAAAATAATTATTTCAAGTGCTACATTAAATGCAGAAGAATTTTTATCTTATTTTAATAAAGATAATAATGATGCAGCTAAAATTATTTCTATAGAAGGAAGAATGTATCCTGTTGATATTTTATATTTAAGCGAGCCAACTTCTAATTATGTTGAAAAATCTATAGAGACAGTTTTTGAAATCAATTCAAAAGTATTATAATTATTATTCTAAAAAATTACTAATCAATATAGGAGAAAGATGGAGATATTCTTGTATTTCTTACTGGAAAAGAAGAAATTGACGCGTGTGTTTCAGGAATTATCGAACGTTCTACTCAATTACTTTCAAGCAATGATCGGAAAATACTAGCTCTTCCTTTATACTCAGGTTTATCAACAGAAAGACAATTAGAAATATTTGCATCATCTCCTCAAGGTGTACGGAAAGTAGTTGTTAGTACTAATATTTCTGAAACTAGCGTTACAATAGATGGGATTGTGTATGTTATAGACTCTGGTTTTGTTAAAGTACGTATCTTTTTTATAAAAAAGCTTTTAATCAATTTATTCTAGCTGCGAGTGTTCAATACACATACAAATTTTGAATCTCTTATAGTTACACCTATTAGTAAGGCTTCTGCACTACAACGTGCAGGTCGTGCTGGAAGAACACAAGCAGGAAAATGTTTTAGACTATATAATAGTGCAAATTTTAATAATTTGAGAGAAACAAGTATTCCAGAGATTCAAAGAAGTGATTTAACAGGATTAATTTTGCAACTGAAAGCCCTTGGTATTGATAATATTGCAAGATTTGATTATATAACCAATCCACCTTCAGAAATGGTAATTCATTCACTCGAGGTTAGTAATATGGTTTTTGAGTCTAATATAATTATAAATAGCTCTTATTTTCCTTAAATTCTTTAGATGAATATGGAAGATTAACTAATCCTTTAGGAATGAGAATGGCAGAATTCCCAGTTGATCCAAAAATGGCTAAAACAGTATTCTAATACCTGATAATAATATATATTAACTAATTGTATAGTTATTAACGTCAAGCGAATTTGGCTGCACTGAGCAAATTCTTAGCATTGCTGCTATGGTATCTGTTCAAAATGTTTTTTTACCACAAGAAGATAGAAAATCGTTTGAAGCGGTTAGAAAAAAATTCTCTGTAGAAGAAGGCGATCATATTACTTTAATGAATAGTATTTTCTTCAAAATTAAATTATGCAGTTAATTTTATCTAGTATTTCATGCATTTATTACAAAAGGAGAAAAATCATCAAAATGGTGTCATGAAAATTTTCTTAATTTTAAAGCTTTATCAAGAGCATTAAGTATAAAGACTCAGCTTCGTAGATATTTAGAACGTTTTAAAATTCCAATAAAATCTGAAAATCCTAAAAATGGAACAGATAATATTCGAAAATGTTTAATTAGTGGCTATTTTTCACATGCAGCTAAGATGCAGCCAGATGGATCATTTCGTCTTGTAAAGGGGGATGCGGTAATAAAACATAAATCCATAATTTTGTTTTAATATTTAGATTCTTTATGCTCATCCTAATTCAATCATGTTTAATCGTAAAACTGATTGGGTTATATTTAACGAAGTTTTAGAAACAGGAAAAAAAATATTTATGCGTGATATTACTACAGTTAAAAAAGAATGGTTACTTGAATTAGCGTAAGTACTTTTTTTAATATTACTTTAATAATATATTTAGCCCACATTATTATACAATAGAAGAACCACAGAACAACCAAAAATTAAACTAAAATCTAATTAGTCAATATTTTGTAGTATAGTTTTTGAATATAATTTATATAGATATAATATATTTTATAAAAATGCAATCATTAATTTTTATTTTACCAATGTAAATTAAAGAATTTAATTATATCAATAATTTTCATTACTGAAAAATTTGTATAGTATTTAGATTTAAATAAAATTGATTCTATAATCCTAATTTTAGTAAAAATATCTTTTTCATATTAAATTATTTAAAATGTTCGTTAAATTTAAATATTTAATGTAACTTTTCACATTATTTATTAAAATATAAATATTAATTTTACATTAACAATTTTATAAAATTTAAAATATTATATATTTATAAATAAAATATCATGATATTTAATAAATATAATATTATTGTTGCATGTTAAATAATATAATAGAAATAAATTAAAATTAACACCAAAAATATTTTTTAACCAAAACTATAATTGAAAATCTCATAAAATATAAATACTATTCTTATTTGTTATTTAAAATTTCAATTTACAATTTCAAATCAACATAATTAAAAAGCACTTCTAAATATTTAAACTATTTTAAATAATTCAAAATTAGTCAAAAGTAATATATTAAAAACAAATATATAAAATAAAAATTATATATATAGATATTATTTTAAAAAACAATATCTTTTTTAAAATTTTACAATTGCTAAAATCAAATAAATTTATCTTTTATTCAGAACATGAAAAAACGCCCTTTACAGTTCGATTTTCATATGCAGCTCTGATATTAGAATACACACCAAAGAACATAACAAAAGTAGTACCAGCAACAATTAAAGTATTAACAATAAATAAACAAGTACTTTTTTTAGAGACAAAGTATTTACCTTTCTCAAGATAAAGCCAAAATATACCACCTGTACCATAAGTAAACCAAGAAATAAATAAACTCCCGATTAAACCAAGAAGATCATTATATATAGGAATTAATTCTGCAATTAGCCAAGATATGAACCATAAAGCAGAACATATGAGCACCCAAATAACCGTAGATCTAGTATTTCTTGAATGCAGTAAATTCTTATATTTATTATCAAGATAAACCATAATATACTTTGCAGCAATATGTCCGTTAATAACACCAGAAACAATAACGGTAGGAATAGAAATCAAATATGCAATTTTCCTGATAAGTGGACTAGCGGCACTTAATGCAGTAACATAACTAAGTCTTTTAAATTCCTCATTCCCAACATAAACGTATATTAACACAACAGAAAGATAAACAAATATATCAAAAACTTGTAAGCAATATAATGCTTTTGTATATTCTTTCGGATTCTTCATTTCTGACATAATATTAAAAAAAACAATATGACCACCATATGCAAATATAATATTAGTAATACTGTTTAATGCCCTGAAAAAACTAGTCCCTTTTGGAAACCCAAAAGTAATATCAGCAGGTTTTTTGCCAGCAGAAACTGCGATCATGATAAGGTACACTGCAACAACAATACTAATACACGAACTAACAGAATAATAAGAAACAAACTTAAGAGTGCGTGGCAGAGTAATAGAAATGCATATGATTGTTGTAATAACAGTGAAAATAATAGTACAAGTAGCATGCTCAGTTACTACATTAAATACAATCCCGCCTGTAAGAACATGCGATCCCATGCAGAAAATTAGAAAAATAACTTGAACCACTCCAGTAATACTACGAGCAGTCGGTCCCCAAAGTACAAAAGCAGCATCAGACATAGTATTAACAAAAGGATATTTCAATTTAAATTGACCAAGAACATAACCCGTATATGTTGCTACAATACCAAGAAATAGAACAAAAAAAAGTCCAAGATTAATCCCAATAGTCGCAAACATAGAAGGAAGAGACAAAACGCCTAAAGAAACAGTTTCCGAAATCATTAAAGTAGTAGCGTGCCACCATAGCATGGTTTTATATTTTATTTCGGCATTTTCAGTGTCTTGGAAAGCATCTTCAATTTGAAAAGTATCTTTTTTTAAAGATACTTGATCTAAAGCCTTTTCATCAGTTAATTTTTCACTTGGTTCTTGCTGCATTTTTAACAAAAATTAAATCTAGAAACTATAAACTATCCAAAGTTATTGAAATTCAAAAGTAATAAAAATAATAAATCCAAAATTTAATTATTAGATTTACTTGAATTATTTAGATCTTAAATATTATTAGGCTTAATCATATTTTCACCTTTAACCCTAATCTCATCCATTATCTAAATTTAGAACTAAATTTAGAAAAAAAAATTAAATATAAACTAATATTAAAATAATGAAAACATAATATATATAATACTAAATAAAACCATACAACTTTTTAAATGTTTTTAAATTACTTCATTTTAAAAATATCTTTTAAAAATATCTACTTTAAATAAAATCATAATTGAATTTATAAAAAAAAAAATCATATTAATTTGTTAAAAATGATTAAAATAGACAATAGATATCATTAAAAATAAAATTTATTTATTCTTTGTTTATCATTATATGCATACTTTTTTTTAAAAATATATTGTATTACGAATTTTCGTAAGTTTTTTTCTTAAAAAAAATCAAGATTTATAAGAACATACGGACTCATTTCCCCTATTATTTTACTAATGAGGGCCTCCGTATTTGCATTTTTTGTAGGGGTAGTACGTGCTCTTTTAAAAGATATAAATATTGCAGGTATCTTTTCTTTTTTTTTTGTTTTTTTTTTTTTTAATTTTTAAAATTAGCGTATGAAAATTCAGACAATATTTTGGATAATACAGGATACTTGGAAAATAATAATATATATTTAAATAGTCCCAAAAATCACGAAGAATCAAAATTTGTTAATACTCACACCCATATTGCTGATAAAACAGAATATGTAACAGAGGTGTTATACCATACTCATACAGAAGTGGTATTCACAATAAGAAAATGTTGTTCAGGTAAATCATGGCGTAAAAGTTGTGCAAAAGGGAAAGTTACTTCAAAAACTACTTCTCATGCAACTGTTTGTCCCACCCCAACCAAAGAATCAGATCCAGAACCAGAACCAACAGATTCAGACTCAATGGAGCCACCAAGCTCCACAGAAGACCTTGAGGAAACAGATGAACATGGGCCAACGGATACACCAGAACCAGAGCCGGAACCAGAGCCGGAACCAGAGCCGGAACCAGAGCCGGAACCAGAGCCGGAACCAGAGCCAGAGCCGGGACCAGAACCAACATCTGATCCAACAGATCCACCTCAACCTACAGAGGAGCCAGCAGAGACCTATTCGACCGAAAGTGATAGTGAGTGTTCATACACGGAGACAGTAACAATAAATGATGGATATGATGCAACAGTTACAGTAACAGTATCAGAAGAATCAGATAACAATGGAGTAAGTGATAAAGGGCACAGTGTCCGAATAGAAGGATTTCAAAGAGTAGGGGTAATTTGTCTGATTATAGGAATCATGGCAGGGATGTGGATAATTGTTTAAGATATAAAGAATATTTGTTTATTTATATTTTTCTATAATAAACTTTAATATTGATACTTGTAGAAATATGTCATTTTTAAGATTTTATATTCATAAGAATGATAAATTTTTGTAGAGATGTTAAACCGAAATTAAACAATTATTAAATTTTAAACATAAATAATCGTATTTTGATTTTTAAGCCACTAGACCGGGTCCAATTCATTGTATTCCTAAAAAATGTTTTTTTCGGGTGTATTTTTATTTCAATTAAAATATAAAAATGACGAAGATACATTTAATTATTTCCCAAAACAGAACATTCTAAAGAAATCAAGTATTTTTATAAAATAATTCCTTAAAAAAATAAAATATATTTTTTATGAGTTTAAAACTTTTAAAAAAATTAAATTTAAGCATTATTTATATATAAATAAAACCAAAACTTCATTGCTAATTAAATTTTTTTAATTCTAATTCTTCTGAGAATATATTGCATCTATCAAAAAACTTTCGTATTTCTAAAATTTTTATAAATTATATAATCAAATAAAATATCTAAATCATGCTTTTAATATATATTTAAAGCTCTTAAATATCCTTTATATATATTATAAAAATATTTACTTAACAATCAAATAAATATTTTTAACATTTTTATAAATATGGTGCACTAACAGTTAAATATAATTTAAAAAACATACAAGAAAATCACAATATTCTTTTTATAAATAACGTAACAATATAAATATAAAAATCTCGGGAATACAAAGATTTTGGGGTCTCGATTTTTAAAAAATAACAAAAATATAAAATTAATTTTTATTTTTAATAAAAAATTCAAATAATAAAAAAATATAAAACAATAAAAAACAATAAATCTTTATTTTTAAATAAAATAGTATAAATACATTATATCTTTTAAAAACACAATAAATCGGAAAAATTACACAATCTAATATTTACTATAATCTTAATTTTAAATCATCTAATATTTCTTCAAAATTAGATTTAATATAAGTTAACATTATAATCAAGGATCTAAAATATTCATAAAATTGTATTATTTGAAATTTGAGTATTATATGTTGAAAACAATTTTATATAATTAAAATAAATTCACTAAAAAGTCAAACTTCTAAAAAGTATCAGAAATATAATAAATAATAATAAAAGCATGCTGTTTATTATCGACTTTTTACTATCATTTTAATATTTTTCTTTAAGTTTTCACTTATTTTTAATGTCAGATATGAAGTATTTTCTATAAAAAAGAAAGTACTTACCATCATCATCATTTTTGCTATATGAAAACTTTTCTATTAATTTCCTTTATATATATATTTTTTCAAAAAAACATTGTTATTCTACTTTTTTTCTTTTATTTTTAACTTTTTAGAATTTATTCATAAAATCTACTTTAGATTCAATAATATATAAAACCTTTAAAAATATAAAGAATTAATATATCTTTTATACAGTAAGAAAATATTTTAGTAATGATCTTAAAAAAATGTAAATAATAGAAACAATAAATATCAAGTAAAACTCAGATGTATTTTATCAAGTCTTAGATTAATTTTAAACTTTTACAATATTTTCTAACACCAAAAGAAAATACGAAAATGATCAAACAAAAGGAACAAAATGCAATAATTTAAAAAATAGTAAAAAAAAATGTAAAAAATTGATACAAAAATTAAAAAAGTAAATATAAATTTTATAATTGATCTTGAAAAAAAGAATGATAATATCTATTTTTAAAAGGAACATTCCAAAATTTTAAAAATGACTGTAGCATCCAAAGGACAAATATTATCAAAAAAGATATGATGATTAAACAATGAAAGCTCTTTTTAGGAAGCTCATTGGGGATCTTGAAAATAAAAACACATGTAAAAATAAGCTTAAAGACATTTTCTTACAATTAAGTAAAGAAACTGATAAACTAATGAGATAGTATCTTGACTAAAAAACATGTCATAAACTTACAACAGTGAAAAGTATTAAATGTGAATGCTCCAATCCTTTTAATTAAGAAATCCAAAAAATATTAAATAAAAATGATAATATTTAAACAAAATTTTCGTGATTGTTTAAAGAATGTTGCATTTATAAACAGAAATACGGAAAAATTTACTAAAGTACTGTGATTTAAAGAAAGAATATAAAGAAAAAAGTATCGTCTCACAACTTCATGTTCAGATTTTAATCCTATAAAAACAAAAATTACGCTAACAAGGAAAATAAACATAGAAGACCTTTATAAAAAAACTGCAAAAAGAAATCTCTATATTGAAAACCATTTGTAAAAAATGTGATTAGTCTATTAACATTATTAACTTGGGATCTAACACTTAAAGACAATACTAAAGAAGAATCTCTAAATTAATCAGAAATAGATATAACTGTTTAAAAAAGCATAAAACTCTAAACATTAGAAAATGGATTAGCAATAGGTATTCAATCTATTTTCTGGAAAATAAACAAAAATATCTTCAGAAAAAGTTCAAACAAAATTATTCCCAGGCAAAAATTAAGGCCATTTTTGCAGAAAAACTACATAAAAACTGCTAGAGCATTTTTGTTTTTAAATTATAATTTTCTTAAAAATTATCCACTAATTTAAAAGCTACATATTATAAAAAAATACGTGAAACAATGGAAAATCAAGTATTATAGAACAAGATGCGAGGAATTCTACATGGTTTAACAAAAAATAACTTGAAAAGCTTGAAAAAAACTGATAAAAGAATGCAAAAAGCAAAATAAAGAAAACAACAAATTATTTGTATTATATGTAAACCTAACAAAACAATTCATATATTTTCTACAGTTTTACAAATAAAGAAAATTGTTCTATAGAGATGTTTCAACAAGAAACAGGATTATTTGATAAAAAGGACTACAACGACCTAAAGAAAAACTATAAGAGTATAAAACATGATTCGGAAAAATAAAATAATTATGTTGTTGACAAAACCATCATTACAATCAACTGAAGAGTACAGAATATTTGGGAAAGAAGTTATTAGAAGGAAAAAAAGAGTATTTAAAAAATGAGAATAGCAGTAAAAAATTTAGGAAGTTATGTAAAATGTGGGCTAGAAGAAAAAATGACAAGTCTTCTCCTGTATGTTCTGTTTTAGGACTTGCAAAAAATCATAAAGGATGTTAAATATAATAGTATTACACTAGAAAAACATATTAAAATTATAAAAATTCTAAAAAAAATAAAAGAAATAGAACTGAAGAACTATACAAACCTTGAACTGTATATTATAAAAAGTTCATACCAAATTTCAAAAAACTCGAAAAAAAAGAACATATGATAAATCCAGAAAACTTAATAATAAATACAGATTATTTCTTGGAAAAAAGAAATTAAAAAGCAAATTAATTAATAAATTCAAAGATAACTTATCAAACAATAACATTTATATACTAATGTTTGACAAGTATTCTATACAATTGACTAATAAAGCCAATGAACTTGGTGATTTTTGTGCCGGTATTATTAATTCAGGAAATAATACTGAAGCAAGAAAAGAATTCAATGAAAAACTACTCAAACAAGTACAAAAAAAATATATAGGATTGAAAAGTAAATTTATAAAAACAAAAGAAATGTTAATAAAGAAACAAAAAGAGTATAAAAATATTAAGAAAAAAATAGAGAAAACAATAAATACAGTTAACTACATTTTATCAACAAAAACACCAAATAATGTTTCAATAAATAAGGTTATACTTATTGCATCTACAACACGAAAAACTCAGTACAGTTAAACTTAGAAGAAATATAGAAATGAATATGACAAAGAAAAAGTTAATAGAATTTGTTTTAGTAGCAAGGACATTTAAATTGGTAACAAAGACATTTGTTCTTTATATAAAATTAAAAAATATACCAACATTTAACAAAGGATGTGAATTTAAAAAGAGGTGTGAATCAAAGGTTTTATATAAGGAAATGGAAAAAATATGTACAAAACTAGAACCATTAAAAGTAAAATTAGAAGTAGTAACAGTGGTTCGAAATACCGCGTTCACAGCAATAAAAACACAAGAAATAGAAAAAAAAACAACAATAAAGGAGCAAAAATCTGTATCAATGTATATAATGAATATATGGGTTATGCATATCTCGATAAATACATCTATATTTACACTGACATTTATAGTAATGTCAACAATAATATTCATATCAACGAAACAATACAAACCTATAAAGTGTACAACAGAGGAAAAGGCAAGAGAAGTATAAATAAATTATAAATTGAGTATGAATAAATAAACTGGAGCAAGGACAAAGTACTACAGAAAAAAAAACTTGATAAATTGGCGAATGAAATCTTAAAGAAAACTATAACTTTAGAAAAAAATGTACTCGTAAAACTTTATGTGAAAAAATAGATAGAATAAGCTTAAAATTACAACCATTAAAAATGAAGCTACAAAAAATAAAAACAGTAACAAAAAAAAGCAACTTTAATAATAAAGATAAATGGAGCAAGAAAGATGGTAAAAGAAAAATACACAGCAATTCGCATGAAATACTTGAGTTACATATGCATGAACATACATGACTATATCCACAACTTCTAAAATTGCATTAACTCTCTAACACTAAACCGATAAGACAATACAGATCCATAATGTATATTACAGAAAGAAGTAGGATATCTGAAATTAAGCGAAGGTTTGAAAATGAGTGAATAAACACAATCGAAATAGTACTAGTAATAGTTATTTTAGTTATAATATAAGAAAAAAATAAGTTTAAGAAAGAATATGCATGTTTAAAATAGATAAACAAGTAAAACAAGACATAATAAAAATTAAAAAGAAAAATGCTGTTTTTTATAACAATTTAAAATGTATTTTAACCAAAAGACATATCTCAAGATAATTAATAATATTCCTAATTTAGGAAACTTTATTGCTTATATCTTTTATATTTCTTATTTATTTACATTCTATTTACCCTGGATTATCTTAATGATCATACTTCTCCCATAAGATAGTCAAGTCCAGGAGAATCAAAATATCATAAGACTCTAAAGCTTCAATGTAAAAAAATCACTAGAATTTATTTTATCTTTGATAATAATTTTAATATAAAATTTAAAATAAAAAAATTAAAATAAAAGTAAAAAATTAAAAAAACTAAATAAAATAGTTCTTTACAAATAACACCAATTTATAACAACTACATAAAACATCCATAAATTTTGCCAACTTTTATTACTTAAATAATTGATTTAAGTAATTAATGAACTTGAAAGTTTAAAAATATTAAAAATAAAGAATATATCATTTTATTAAAATAAAAATGTAAATTAACTAAATTATTAAAAAATAAAAAGTATATCTATTAAAAATAAAAAACATATCATTAAAAATAAAAAATATATGATTAAAAACAAAATCTATACCTCTAAAAGTTAGGGAAAAATGATCAAATTATTTTGAGAAATAAATGAATTTTACGACAAAATAGAAAAAACATTTAATATTTAATAATAAAAAAACAAAAAAACATTTTTAATTAAACATATCATAACACTATTATTTGAAATGAAATCAGTTGTAAATTATATTTAATATCATATTTTTCATGCAGACTTTTATATTTTGCAAAAATTAATATAAAAAATAATTTTTTAAAAAAATATGCAAAATTAAAAAAACAAATCACAAAATCAAATAATATTAAAAAAATAACATCAGTAAATTTATTATTCTACAATGTGTATTTTTGATCTAAATTTTGAACTCTTAATACTAAATTCATAAAAAAAATCAATAATTATCCTCTGTCTTAAATAAAAGTCTTTAGCTTTACAGTTTTAAGTGTCATATCATATATTTTTTCAAAAAAACGTTAATATTTTTGGTATTTTTATTTCTTTTTATTTTTTTTTTAACTATTATATTTTCGAGTCAAAAAAAGAACTAAATATACTTAATCCATCAACACAGTCTGAATTAATTAGTCCGTTATCGAAACGTTTATCTGAATACTCTGATTTTAAAGAAAACAATGTTTCTTTATCTCTTCTAATTCTTAGAGGTTTTGTAAAAAACAAAGAATAGTGTAAATCAGCACTAAAACATATATGATCATGTAAAGGTAAATCCATCTATTGGAGAAGGGGGGGGGGGGGTTCAATGATATACTAAAGAAATTCTGTGCAACTGGAGACGGCACTTTATGTGACTTTTTAACTAAGCAAGATAACCAAAGATTTATCCCAGTTTAGAAAAAATGTAATGAATTAAAAATGAAAATTAGTCCTTTTTCTACTTTAGAAGAAAATTTAGTTCAAAAAAATCAGAAAAACGTAGTTGTTAAAGATTATGAAAATTGTGAACCAATGTATAACATTTTTCAAAAAAATTGTGATGAAAATATTCGCAATTTATACTTCAGATTAAAAGGTTATTGTTATAAAATATTTGAAGAGAAGTTTAATAATATGGTTTTACAGGCATCATTGAAAAATACTTTTAAAAACATTACTAAAAACATTATGCCACGATGAACTCCGTAATCAATGTCATTGTTTAATTTCTTTTGGGTCTATTGTTGTCAAATCTTACTTTGAAATAGAGCAAACGTCTAATTCTCTAGAAAAAGCTAATCAAGCAACAAGTACTTCGACTGCAGAAACTCTAGGAAATATTAAATTAGGTAAATGTAATTCGACATTTGCACACCATCATTTGGATTTGATTTTTTTTAAAGCAAAAGGAAAAGGGATTCCAGTTCCTTTAAAAAGACCATATCTTACCACTCTTAAGATATATCGATTCCAAAATAGAAAATTCTAATAGTTTAAAAGATGAATGTGAAAAAGTTTTTAAAGATTATAAAAAACATAAAAACGTATTTCCTAATCTCAGTGCATATTGTAGTAAGAACTATAAAAATGAATGCGATGAAGTAGTAAAAGGAATAGATAAAATATGCGAAAATCTAAAAAGCACGTTTGAAAAGTTTGGACTTGATTCTAGAAAAAGTATTATTACTACATTATGGGGTAGCAAAAGCAATATAACTATACGTCAATGCTCTGCATTTACTCAACAATGTTACTACTTTGTAGCTCTTTGTCCTAATGAGGATCTATGCAAAATGTTAGATCTTTTTTGGCTTAAAGCACGATATAAAATATCTAACTTAAATGTTATATGGAAAAAGTTCAGAGGGTTACCTTCCAATAATTTTACTATTTTTAATCCTAGGAACCGAATGTCTAATAACTCTTTCTTACTTAAACATATTCCAGAAGTATGTGCTGAGTTAGGAGGAGCTAATGAAATGTTATTTAGATGGTGTTTAGATGGCATTTCTAACCCTAACAGCCTTTATGAAAAATTTTGGGATGATGTTTCAGCAAGACAATGATTTGCAGATAGACTTTCTATATATAGAAAAATATCCTTTTCTTTCAGAATGTTTATTTTGTCGTCCAAAATGCAACTTTTTATCTGATACTTATCCTACTTTTTGTAATTCATGTGATAAGTTAAGAGTCCTGTCATAAGAATGGTATTGTAGGTTTTGAAAAATTTGACTTTAAGTCGATCTAATTTTAAAATTGAATAAATTTTACGTTAAAACTTTATCTTTCATTGAATAATAAAAGTAAATTACATTTTATTTAAAAAATACAGTCTAGAATCCTGATTTTAAAAATAATATTATCAAAAAAATTGTTTTTCTATTTTTCTAATAATTCAAAAAACATTTTTCAAAAGTATATCAAGGAATATTAATATTAGAAATATAATAATATATAGAACAATAAAATCAAAATTTAACTATTAAAAATCATATTAATTAACAAGTATATTTTCATCATTAAATTATAAAATTACATTTTGCTATAAATTCAATTTAAGAAAAGTAAAAGAACGAAAATAAAAATATATTAATAAAACCAAAGGTGGAATTTTTGTTTAAAATAATAAATAGAAAATAACAAAATTTAACATTTTTACACTAAACTTGAAATTTAATCTTAATTTTTTAAAAAATCAAACCAACACAATAGAATCTTATACTCTTTAATTTCAAAAAGAATAATTATTGAATGCTAATTTTTAAACAAAGAATTATTTTTAAAAACAAATTTTCATAGACTTATAGTAAAACAAATTTTTTATATCTTTATATTTTCCACTACTATTTGCATAAAATATGTTATATTAAAAATATATATATTTTAAATTTTTTTTACATTTCTATTTTCTAAAATTAAAAATTATTTTTAAATTTAAAAAACCAATAAAATTTTAAATATCATTTCGTATAATTTTTTCCCGGATTAAACCATTTGACTTTAATTTTTTTTAAAATTACGGATATACAAATAAGTGAAAAACACTTTTTGAACATTTAAAAAACAAATAAGCAAGGTTTAAAACAACGTATCTATACCTAATAAATAAGAAAATGAAATAACAAAAAAAGAACTATAAATTAAATTAAAAATAATATCTTCAGTATCAATTTAAAATGAATTTTAACAAAAAGAATCTTTTTCTAAACAATTAAGTCATGATTTTCACTTGACTGTCCTTTTTTCACTGCTTACACCTTTTATATTATGTTTATATTTTCCATTTATTTATTTTTACGTTTATCCAAAACATTTACCCCAAATTACTTGCACTACCCCATGGGGAATAATTTTAAAATGAAAAATTCAACAAAAAATTTAAAAAAAACACAAAAGAATATCATATAAATAATTTAAAAGTTGCATTTTAACTCTAAAATTAGATGCAAAAAAATAAAAAATATAATTGTAATATAAAATAATATTTATCTATTTACTGCATATTTATTATTAATTTGTTATCGCTTATCGGTATTTTTTAATGAAAATGATTTTCTCGATATTTTTTTCAGTTAAATATAAATGAAAGCGTTTATAGTTAAATATAAATGAAAGCGTTTATACTAGCTGTTTTTTTTGGAATAATACGTGCTTTCTCAGAAAATATTGGTATTTTATTTTATTCTTTATTTTGTTTAACTTTCTTTAGAATTTATTCATAAAAAGTCTGTTTCATTAAATTCATTACAAAATACATCATTTAATCCAATAGTGTATGAAATCTTTAAGTAACACCAAAACATTTAAAATTAACAAATTTTTTATCTAGTGAAGAAAGAATTTTCGCTTTAATTTTAAAAGAAAACGCAACAAATAATCAATGTAAAATAAAACTAAAAAAATATTGCGAAAATTTTAAAAATACAAATAAAGCACTAAGTGGTGTTTTTCTGGAATTAAGTGAACTATGTGAAGACACTAAATTAGATGGAAAATGTACTTATTTGAAAGAACGACTTGCAAAACAATATGAAGCACTTAAAATGAATTTAAAAGATATAGAAACTGAATCATCACTAAACAGCCTAAAATGTATTATGCAATCTAAATGCATGTTCTTAGAGGGAGTTTATCCAAATGAACTTAAAAAAAAATGTAATTATTTAAGAGTATTATGTAAAGAAGAAAAACAAGACAGTTTGACAACAGAATTCCTTCTAAGAGTTTTTACTAACAATTTAAAAACTGAAGGAGACTGTGAAAAAATAATTGATAAGAAATGTCTTATATTTATGGAAGAAAGTGATAAACTAATGAAATTTTGTCTTACTCCCTCGAATAGATGTAAGGATCTCATAAAATTAATGGAAAAAAAATGCAATAATTTAGAACTTGAGGCACAAATTTTTATCGAAAATACTAAAATATCAAAAGAAAAATGTAATTCATTATTTGAGGAATGCTACTTTCATAAATCAAATTGCAATAATACTCTTAATAATAAATGTAAAGAAATAGAAAAAAAGTGTGAAAATGAAGTAGAATACAAACATTTTTCTTTACCATTTAACCCAATAGGAAAAGAAATTGTATTAATAGAAAAAGTTGGAAAAGAAAAATTATTCAAAGATGAAATTGGAAAACCAGGAATAAAGGATACAATTGATCTTTTAGTATTATTATCAAATAATTATTTATATGGCTGCAAAACTAATATTGAAAGCTGTCATAAATTTTGCAGCCTTTTACCTCAATTAGAGGATTTATATGACAGTACTAAAGAAAAAATGGATAAAAGCAAGGAAGAAATATGTAATACCTTAGAAGAAAAATTGAAACCTAAATGTAGGTTTTTTAAATCAAAATTATATAATTTGTCACTATCAAATACTAAAGAAGATAATGAAGATGCTACGCTTATAGAATGGACCAAGCAATCTACTGAGTTTAATGAAAAGCTTTGTATAGATTTAGAATCAAAATGTTTTTATTTAAAGAAACCTTGTAATGACGCGGGTATTAAAATGTTTGATGCATGCATCAATTTAGAATCAACATGTTTAAAAACACGGCTTTTCAAAAAAGAGTATCAACTATTTCAAGGTGTATTAAAAGGAAAACTGCATGATTTAGAAAATAATTTACTTGAAATATGTGTAAATGAACTATGGATTCTATGTAAGAAAATAATTAACAATAATAATCCTATATTAATGGATCTTTGTCTACACCCATGGGATACTTGTAAAGAACTTGCAAATGATATTGAAAGGCAGAGTAAGAGACTTAGAAACGATCTGGATTGGAAAAGGGATTTTCCAGATGAAGAGGACTGCAAAAAACTAAAAGAGAAATGTGAAATGTTAGGACATGATTCAAAAATGAACGACTTACCATGTTTTACACTGAAGGGGCGATGTGATCACTTAAAGAATGCAAAAGAATTGGAAGATATTTTATTAGAGGAAAAAGCAGAAAATTTAGGCGATTTAAATACATGTATAAAAAGAGTTTCAGAAAAATGTAATAAATGGTCTAAAAAAAAGAAAACAAAGTTTATTATTTCATGTATACAATTGAATGCTACTTGTCGAATAATTATTGAAAGTATTAAATTTAAATGTACTGCATTAGGAAAAAACATAGAAATTGAAAACGTTTTAGATCAAGTGAAGAATAATGATGTAAACATGAAAAGCCCTATATGTGATTTATGGGAACCCTATTGTGATAAATTTACGTTGAGCTGTGAAAAACTTGCACAAAATAATGGAAAGAATGGAAAATGCAAAGAACTAAAAGAGAGCTGTAAATCGTATCGTGAAATACAAGAACAAGAAGTGAGACTTATCTATGAATTAAGAGGAAGTCTCAATAGCGAAAATAAATGTAAATCAACCTTTAATGAACACTGTTTGCATTGGGATAAAACGAAAAATGATACATTCAAGAATTTCTGTAATAATAACATTGATACCAAAAATAATACAACTAAAAGTGAACTGTGCAAAAAATTATTAGAACGTGTAAAGGAAAGATGTACAAAATTGTTGACAAAATTAAATGACATGGCTACAGAAATAGAAAAAAACATAAAAATTGTTGAAGAATTGAACGAAGCTGCAAAAAAAGCACTAAAGAATATAAATCTTATTTTAACTTCAAGCAAACAAAAAACAGGTTCTAACATAAATAACACAATATTAATTCTAGCTTATAATGCAAATGCTGACAGGAATGTAAATTTAAAAACAGATGTAACTCAGAAAAATCAATCAAAGTATTTGGAACAAAAGGAGACAAAAGTGAATATTACAGAAAAAGAAGTTGAAGCGTTTAATGCAGCAGCAGAAGCATTAAAGGTTTATACAGAAGTCAAAGCAGAGTGCAAAGGTCTGCAATTAGAATGTGAATTTAAGGAAGATTGTTCTGAATACAAAGATGTATGCAAGAAAATCGAAGATGCATGTAATAAATTAAAGTCATTGGAAATCAAGTCTTTAGAAACAAAAACAATTAATCAAACTATAAAAACAATTGTTACAAAAACCGAGACAAATACAACGCAAAAAACACTGACAACAGGAGAACAATGTATATCGATTTCTACAACAGACAAGTGGATTACGCGTACATCAACACACACACACACATCTACACAAACATCCGTACTAACACTAACTGTAACATTGACATCAACGAAGGGATGTCAACCAGTCAAATGTACTACCGGAAGTGAAGATGAAACAAGGGATGTAAAGCAAAATGAAGGATTAAAGATGAATGGATGGGGTCTGATAAAAGGAGTAATGTTAACAATGATTATTTCAACTATGATTTAAAAAATAAATGGGAGTGGTTTAAAAAACATATGTATTTGGGATGAAAATATTAAAAAAAGATCTATATATTTATTTAGGATGAGCATGGTTTAGGACAAGACATTTATATTTAAAAGATGGGGAAACAGAATAGAACAAAAAGTAGAGAATAATCTGAATGATTCCTTTAACATCAATTTAAACTGCATATTAGAAAAAACATGTATTTTTATACAACTAGTTCGTATTTTTCTCTCAAATAGTCTTTATTTCTTTTCCAGAGTTTTTTACATTATATTTATTATCCATCCATTTTTGCGTTTACCCCGGATTTACCCCGGATTTACCCCGGATTTACCCCAAAATTTAAAGTATCACGATGCAGCCAACTACGCCTTAGACAGCGGGCACCTTTTAAATATATTTGTACACACTGCATGTTTGACAAGTTTTATCATAGAATTTACTTGAACTCCCTTAAAATTAAGAATAATTTAAAATTCAAAGCAGAACTTGGGAAAGTAATAAATGGTATTTCAACGTTAAAAGATGATGTCATCAAGAAAAATGAAAAAGAATGTCTATTTTTAGAAGAAACATGCCCTAATCATCTTACAAAGGATTTCAATAAGCTCAGGAATCTATAGTATCAGGAAAAACCTAATGAAATAGCAAAAGAGGCACTTTTAAGGGCACTTAATAGAAATCTTAAAAATGAAAATACCTGCAAAAAAAATTTAAAAATAATTTGCCAAGAATTAAAGAGAGTAATGAATTAATGAAATTATGTCTTGATGGAAAAAACATATGCAATGATTTTATAGATAAAAGTAAAAAAAATGCAATCTTCTCAAAATACAACTTGAAAAAGCATTAAAGAATAATCAATTAAAAAAAGAATGTATACCATTATTTAAAGAATGCCATTTTTATACACAAAACTGTAACAATAATGAATCAAAGTGTAGTAGTTTGAAGAAAAAATATGAAGAAAAAGAAATCATTTATATGCCTCCAGGTTCAGATTTTAATCCTACAAAACCAAAAACTACAATTGCGAAAAAAATAAGCTCAGAAGAACTTTACAAAGAAGCGGCGACACAGAGAATTCTAGTTGGAGGACCACCAGAAAGGGATGTTTTTGATTTATTAGTGTTTCTCTCAGAGAAAACCGATTTTAATGAAGTTCAATGCAAAAATGTACTCACTAATAAATGTGATTCTTTTAAGTATTTAGAAAAAGAATTAAAAGATTTATGTGACAGTAAAAAAATTATACAGATAAATGTAAAGAGTTTAAAGGGGATTTTGAAAAAACAAAGGTCGCTTTGACTGCAAAGTTTGAAAATAACTTATTTAAAAACAATGAAATTACATTATGGAACGAACTGCCGAACTTTCTTACTAAAAATAAATGTGCAGAATTAGAATCAGACTGCTTTTATTTTGAAAGTCAAAAAGATTTTGAAAAAATATGTAAAAATGTTAAAATAGAGTGCTACAAAAGAGGGCTCTATGAATTAGTAAACCAAGTATTGCAGGATAAGCTTCGAGGAAAGTTTCATGATATAAATGACCCATTCTTTGAAAAGCTTCAAAAAGAGTTAGTAAAGGCATGTGTGGGTCTAAAAGAAAAAAGTGATCAGCTATTTGTCTTGTGCATACAACCAAAAAATACAATCTTTACATTATTAGATAATTTGCATACTCAAGCTCAACAATATTTTCTTTAGTTGATATGTCTAAAATATTTAAAGATCCTTTATAAGATGTAGATGCTAATATTTTCCCATCAAGTGATAATGCAACAGTCCATGCTTCTGCGGGCTTTGTCTCTCCATTTTTTCCACCTAAACGCGCTATTTCTTTAAATTCCTTAAGACCCCATATTATAACATCACCTATGAGTCCAGAACTTGCTGCTATAAAATCATGACAATTTTTTGAAATACTATGTCCACCAATTTTATGACTTGCATTAAAACTATGAATAAGACGATGATCTTGTGAATCAGCATCCTAAACTCTAAGATAAGAATCTCCAGAAATAGTTAAGGCAAATTCTGAAGTTATAGCAAGAGCATATATGTCTGCTACATGTGCTAATATAAATTGTAAATTTTATAAAAAATACAATAAGCTTCAAAAACTATTTTCCTCAGTGTGAGCTATTAAGTATTGTACCTTCTGTTATAAGTTATTATAAGTTAACACTTATTTCTGAACTTACAAAATCTTAATATCATATAAATTTCAAGTTAAAAACACTTAATTTTTAAATATCATAATTTTAACTTTTAAAGATTTATTATAAATTTTTAAAAGGTATAAGTAAAATTTAATTAAAATTTAAAACCAAATTTGTAAAAAATAAGAATTTAAGGAATCAAAAAACTATTTAGAAATCCCGATTCTCGAATATTTATATATTTTCATATCGTTATATAAATTTCTATTTTTTATAATTATAAAATTTCTTAGAATTATTATTGAATTTAATTAAATTTAACGACTGTTTTGAATTTATAATATTTTTCGTGTTTTTGATAATATTATGATTTTTCTGAAATAATTTGATAAATAACTCTTATAATTTTTACAAATTCTTTCAATTCAAATTGGCATATTTCATTTAGAATAGTATAATTAAAAAAACAAATTTAAAATATATAAAATAAAAATAATTTAAAAAAGGTAATTAGAATTCAAATTTTCTATGAAAACATTGATTTGAAGGTTAAGTTACAAAGTTACATAAAATCTTTAAATTCTTTATAATAGGTAAGATTGAAAAAAATATATTTATGAGCTTTTTTTGTAAAAAACAATAAATAAATAAATTAAAATAAAATTAGAACTTGGAATTTAAAAAAGAAAAAAAAAGATTTTTTTAAATATATTTAAGATACTGTAAATTATATAAAATGCTAATTAACAAAAATATCCATAAATATGATTGAAATAATGAAAAAATAAAAGAAATAGAAAATAATAATAAAATAAAATAAATTTTATTATTAATTTTAGTAATATTTAATACTATCCCATATTATATTGTATTAAAAACAGACTAAGGTTTAATGAATTTAAACATTTAATTATAAATTTAGACTTATGTAAGATACAGAAAACAATAAAAAGAACAAAAAATGTAGTAAAATTTAATAACTAGATAAAAAATAAGACATTATTAAAAAAATCCATCATAATAATAATTTTAACATAAATAATTTTACAAACTATTTTTTAATCAATAAGAATAATTATTATCAAATACATATACTTTGAAATAATATTTTAAATCTTTATAAAAAAATTAAAAATATAGAATATAAAATAATTTATGAAAAAAATATATGTTTGAAATAAGAATTATTAACTATCAGAATAACGTTTATCTAAAAATATTTATAAATTCATAAAACCATAAATAATGTTTCTAAATTAAATATTTAAAATCTTCAAATAAAATTTAAAATTTTTAAATATAAATCAAATTGAAATTTAAAATCAATTTTTACTCTTGGTTTTATTAATAACTTTAATAATATTAATTCAAATTTTAAATAAAAGCTTTGTATCAATTATATTTTTCAAAGTATATTTTTCTAACAATTTTTACTTCCAAGAAATATTTTAACAATTTTTAAAACATTCACTAAACCTTTAATATATATATAATTATAATAAAAACCATTCTTATTAAATTTATAAAATTAAAATTAGTCTTAAAAATGGAAATTAAGATCTAAATTAAATAATTTACTAGCAAATTATCAATATTGCGTTATGTATAAAATACTAATTTATTTCAAATTTTGTAAACAAATAATCTAATATAATTTTTAGTTATTAATGTTTCTTAAACATTCAAAATAAATGTTATGCGTAGTAACCCTAAATATCTAAAAACAAAAATTAATAAATCTTAAAAATTAATACATTTTTCACGAAAAAAATTTTAAAAACAAATCCTTTTATTATTATAGTATTCTAGATAACATAAACTATTAAGAATTTTCTAAATAACCTTCTAAACTAAGAAACTTAAAAGTCAATATTTTAAAATAGATTATTGAAAATAGAACAAAAGGCATATTGGAAACTATTGAAATAAATAATCAAGTTATAGATATATATCTATAAGAATAATATTTTTTATTTTTTAACTAATATACTAGTAAATAATTTTTTTGATATCGTAACTTTTTATCTATTTTCAAATCAATTGTATATTAGAAAATAAGATAAATTTATTTATTCATTTATTATTTATTATTTTTTTTTATGCAATTATTTTTAGGAACGTGTATTTTTTTAGTCTTTATTAGTATAAAAAGAGTTTTTTCAGAAGATGACGGTTTTTTAGGTAGCTTTTGTTTTTTTTTTCTTAATTTTAATTTTTTAGATCTTGTCAATGATTATTCTCCATTATATGAAGATGATCCATTACTTTCCTCTATACTTAGGAGTGATGAATACCATGTTCAATTATATGAACAATTAAAATGGATAGAACACGAGAATTTAAGGCAGAATTATATAGATGACTACTATTATTTAGCTATTATATTAGATAACTACTATTATTTAGCTATTATATTAGATAACTACAATGATTTAGTTACTATATTAGATAACAATGATTTATACCGTTATTGTGAAGCTAAGTTAAAGGAAACTTGCATTAGTATAGAAGACGTAAATAAAAGATTCCAAAAGATTTGTAAAAACCCTGAAGCATCATGCAAGGGTGCATACAGTAAAATTGTCAATAAAGCAAAAGAAATAGCTATTAGCTTTTCAGATAAAGAAACAAATGAACGTGATCAATGTAATAAATTACAAGTTAAATGCTTTTTCCTGGAACTTCATGGTTCATGGCATATTGGTGCTAAATGTGCTACATTAAAAGAGTATTGCTACAATAAAGTCCGTATGGGAGTGGCTGAAATAATTGTTTATGATTTTTTGAGAGGAACTTCAAATAATTTAGATACTTGCATAAGGAAACTTCAAAATGAATGTCAATTAGTTAATCAGCGAAGTCCCGAATTATTTGATTTGTGTGTCAATGTTGACACAGTTTGTAGTAAATTTATTTTGAAATCTAAAGAGGAATGTCAAAATTCTCAGGCTTTATTTTCATTGAATCAAATCTCAGAAAAAGAATGTAAGACTTTACTAGCGAAATGCTATTCTATTCTTTCAGACTGTCCAGCTCTTCGTCCGAAATGTCGTTCATTAAAAATAGATTGTGCAGAAAAAGGCTTTTTTTATGATATTTCGGAAAATTATAATTTTGCTCTTCTTGAAAACCCGTTTACTCATATGAACAGAAATGGTGCTGAATATGCATATGGAAAACTATATAATTCAGGCATATATGTTGCTAAAATACAGAATCTTTCAGATTTATTAATTGCCGATTTTTTGATAAATAATACAAAAGCAGTAGACAGAGATTGTAAAAAAGTGTTGGATGAAAAATGTTCTTCGATAAATTATTTAAACTACATCAAGCCTATGTGCAATGCATCTTCGAATAGTGAATATAAAATTTGTAAAAGCATATATTACAAAACTAGAGATTATTGTTATTCACTTTTAGAAAAGTTTAAAGAAAGCAATCAATTTTTGAAGTATTCAGATCGTCCTCTTTCGAAAACCGAATGTGAAGAATATCTTTCAATATGTTATTTTATTGATAAATATTTCAATTACTGGAATTCTGGTTTTTGGAAGAAATACGATACTTGTAAATATGTACGAATTGTTTGTTATCAAGAAGATTTAGATGCAGCTACAAATATGATTTTAATAAAAAAGTTGAGTGGAAGGTTTAAATTAAAAAGAAATTTTCAAGGAATCATGGCTTTACATCGAACTATGAGCGATTGTAAAAATGCTCTTTTAGAAGAATGTGGCAATTTTATGTATCATAGTTATCATATACTATATAAATGTTTACATCCAGAAGAAACATGCAAAAATTTAACAAATCTTCTTGATAAAAACTGCGAAAGATTAGAGAAAAATTTAAAAGCGGCAATTCCAAATCCTGAATATACTACGTGTAGACAGCTAAAAGAAGAATGTAATGAATTAGGACCATATTCTGAATATACGTTAATATTATGCAAAATTTTTAAAAAGATGTGTGAAAATGTGGATAAGTTAATGGAATTCAAATTAAGTGCACTTAAGGAAAAAAATTCAGTTTTAAAAAATAACGTTACTTGTTTGAATTATCTTAACAATTATTGTTCGGAAAATATCTCAAGTCACATATGTACTAATAAAAATGAATCATGTACACAAATGTTAGATCAAATTCCAATGCACTGCGAACAATTATCTTTTTATTTATCATATTATAAATCTTCTAATGGTCAAATAAATCATATAAATTATGGTCGTTGTTCTCAATTCCTCAATTATTGTGAAATGCTTAAAGAAACATGTCCTAATCTAACTAGTATATGTTCTCAAGTCGAACAATCATGTAACAAAGTTTCAACTCGAAAGAAAAACGTTATCGCTTTGATCAAAGTCGTTGGCGAAGAAATATCTAATCATAGTAAATGTAAAAAAAAATTACATGAAGTATGCAATAATACTATTCTGGAAAAAACAATGAATGAGCTATGTACTGATATTAATGATACATGCAAAATTTTGAAATTACATTTAGAAGAAATATGTGATCAGCTTACATTAAAAATTTTTAAATTTTTGTTTACTAATTCTAAATCTAAAATAGAATGTCAGAAATTAACACCTTTATGTTCATCTATAGCATCTTCTTGCAATGAAACGAATGTTAAAATTCTTCCTTTATGTCATAACTTTACTAGTGTATGCAGCAAATTACTTGAACAGCCAAAACCTTCAGAATTACCAGAATTACCAGAACCATTAGAACCATTAGAACCATTAGAACCATCAGAACCATCAAAACCAGAGATACCGCTAGAACCAGCACCAAAACCATCAAAACCACCAGCACCATCAGAACCGCCAGGATCACCAGAATCACCAGAATTGTCAGAGCCAAAACCAACACTGACAAATTTAACTGTAATATTAACAAGTACACAATTGTTAACAATATATTTACCAACTACATCAACTATGCATTCATCAGCTACGCATTCATCAACTACACGTTCAACTACACGTTCATTAAGGCCTAAACTAACGACATCCTCTGACGATAGACGTACAGTAGGCTTTGGAATTAGCCAAAGAAAATTAAAGAGAATAGAGTTAATCTGGATGGTTGCAGAAACAATACTGGGAATGTGGATAATTGTTTAAAATTAGAATAATATTCATTTATTAATATTTATTAGTATTTTCATGAAATGTTTTGGATGATTATATAGCTAATACTCGTTTATAAGAATGAAAAATTCATTTGAATATTTTTATGAAATAAATTAAAGAATTATAGTTAAATACATTCAATGCATTTATTCTACTATTTTTGAAAATTATTTTTTTTTTCTAAAAAAATATCAATTCTTTATAAATTGATCATATTTTTTACAGTTAATTTAAATTCAAAAAAAAAAAAACAGCCTTTTATATATTAAAAAAATACCTTGAACAGTCAAAGAAAACATGCATCATAGTTCTACAAACATAATATAAAATGGAAAATTCCAAAAGTTCTGTAAATAAGAAAAATACATAAAAAGCCAAAAAAAACAATAAAAAAAACAAATACATGGATTTCTAAAGCAAACTTAAGAATGAATTAATTTAAAAGCAAGATGACAAAAAATATTCAATCTTTCAAATGCTAAATATCTGAAAAATAAACAAAACATCTAGTTTTAAGAATATTTAATATATCATAAAAAATTAATTATTATAAAAAAACCTGAATAACGTAAAATTCTTAAAAAGATTGAAAAAAATCTTAAAAAACAAAAAAATTTAGAATAAAAATTAAATTTTTTTAAAGCTAATTAAAACAATTTATCAAGTAAATGCATATAAAAAATTATATAAATAAAAAAGTAAAAAAAAATTAAGATTATTAATGAAATACGTAGATATTAATAAATTTAAAAAAAAATAATCATTATTTAAAAAATATTTTTATAATTTCAGTTCTAAGACAAAAAATCTGCAAAAAATTTAGGAAAAATACAAAATCTTATTTATATAGTTTTAAATTTACATTTTGACTTAATAAAACAAAATATAAAAAGTGAATAAAAAATAATTAGCAAAAATCTTAAATCATATTTCTAAAATCATATTTTTAAGAAAAATAATAATAAAAAAAATTAAACAAAATCAGATTTAAAAAATAAAACCAAAATAGATAAAATGAAAATTAATAATAAGAACGCAAGAAAAAATAAAATAATAAAAAATACAGAAATAGGAATTATAAAAAGTATTACTAATAAAATTATATCATTTAAAATATTTAATATATTTTAAGAATATATTTTTATGAAAATTTATAGATTTAAAAGTAAAAACTAGATGAAAAATAAAACATGTAAATATAATACAAAATATAATACAAAACAATATCTATCTATTTATCGCATATCGGTTATTAATATTATCGTTTATCGTTATTTTTTAGTGAGAACGATATTTTTTCGATGTCAAATATGAACCATTTTTTATAAAAATTATTTGTTATCATTATAGATGAAAACATTTGCGTTAGCCAGTTTTCTTGGTATAGCGTATGCTTTCTCAAAAAACATTGGTATTATATGTATTATATTTTATTTTTTCACATTTTTAACTTTTTTTTAGAATTCATTCATAAAAGATCTGCATCAGATCCATCACAAGATCCATCACAAAATCCATTAGACTTACCATCCGATTTATCATTAGATTCATTAAGGTATAGAAAATTTTAAGCAGCAACAAAACATACAAAACTAACATTTTTATGCAGCGAAGAAAAAGTTTTATCTTTGATTCTAGGAAAAAACGCAGAAATTCAATGTGAAAAAAAACTAAAAGAATACTGCAGCGATTTGGAAGGTCTGGCCTTGGAGCCAAAGAACGTGCATCCTACATTAGAAGGATTTTGTAAAAATGTAAAACAGGAATGCAAAAATCTTGAAACTCAAATTGATACTCTCTCGAGTAATGCCAAGGATTATCTTGAAGATATTATTACGAGTAGTTCAGGTAATATGGTTTTAGGAAAAACCCGTTGCAACTATGCTCATATCCAATGCGTGATTTTCCGAGAATTTTTTAATTTTTCTTCTATATGCGATGAGATAGCTGAACAATGTTATCGTCAAATAAATGAAGATTTAGCTTATGAAGTTCTTTTAAGGGCTCTTCCTAGAGATTCGAAAAATCAAGTAACATGCGAAGAAAAAATTAAAGAATCATGTTTCAAGTTAAATAGAGAAAGTTATCATTTACTCTGGTTTTGTTTTCTCTTAGAAAAAACATGTGAGATTCTCGTTAATAAAATAAGAGACAACTGTGGAGCTATTGAAGATCTCAAAAATACATTAAAAAAGACTAATACATTAAAAAATGACTGTTATCCTTTACTCAGAAAATGTTATTTTCATTCATCAAACTGTGAAAATGAAAAGGTACAGAGCTGTGTGGAGTTTAAAAAACGTTGCAAAGAAAAAAATATCACATACCCTCCCCCCCTCCCCCCCCACACACACAGTCTTTCTTTTAATCCATTAGACTTTCCACCTACATTGCAGGAGAAAATAGATCTTCAACAGCTTCATACAGAAGCGTTAACTTTTGGTATTTTTCTTGGAAGGTCCTTGTCGACAAAGTTTTCTCATTTTTTGTTATTTTCAAACTATTATACTGGAGACAATGCAAGTAAATTAGACAATACTCAGTCTTGCACTAAATCTTTGGAAAATTGCGTTTCTTTTAAATATCTGACAGAAGAACTAGCAAATATATGCAGCGCAACTAACAAAAATGAAACATGCAAAGAGTTAAACAATGAACTGAAAAGAGAATACATGTCTCTCAAATTGCTTCTCTATAACAAAAAGCTTTCTAGCGTAAGCAATACTGCTGACTCTAAATCGTACTCATGGAGCGAACTACCAGGAGAAATTTCTAAGGAAGACTGTATAAGTCTTAACTACAAATGCTATTGTATAGATCCATATTCTAATAATACTCTTTACAATGCTTGTAGAAATCTAAGACTAGAGTGTTTTAAATCGGCAACTTACGGACTAGCAAGGGACGTGTTGGAGGAAGGGTTGTTTGGATTGTTTCACAACCTAGATTCTGATGGAATTAAAAAATGCGCACTTAAATTATTAGAAAGGTGCAAACTAGTCAGAAACAACAATATAAATCTTCTCTCAATGTGTTTAAGGCCAAAAGAGACATGTGAAGTACTTGCAGAGGATGTAGAAAGAAAGAGTCATCGTCTACGGCATATTTTAGATAAAACGAGAGATTATCCCCGAGAAAAGGATTGTCTCGTTTTGGAGAAACAATGTGAAGACCTGACAAAGGATTTTGAAGAGCTTAATGGTCCTTGCGCTACGCTAAAAAGGAATTGTGCTCATTTGAGGAATACAAAAGAAGTAAAAGACAGTTTGTTGAGTAAAAATACAGATATTTTGGCAAACGTCGATAATTGCACAACATATTTAGGTATGAAGTGTCCTCGGTGGTTTAGGAAGGAAATAAATCCATTCAATCTTACATGTGTAGCACTCCACAAATCATGCGTTATAATGATTGAAGAGGTACAAAATCATTGTTTGGCATTCCAACAAAATATGGAGGATCACAAAGTTATTGAAAAATCAAAAGAAGATGAAGAAAGAGATAATATTTGTTTTCTTTGGGATGGATACTGCAATATGCTTACAGGGAATTGTCCTGATAAACTAAAACAGGGCAATAATGGCGAAGATGGTCTTTGCGTGAGTCTCAAGAAGAACTGTAAGGCGTTTCGCGAAAAATTGCCTCTATTAAAAGCCCTTATGTACAATTTAAAAGGTTCTTTAAAAGAAAAAGATACTTGCGTTAAGAAACTAAATGATTATTGTACGAAATCAGCACACTCAAACAAGACTCTTGAAGATTCATGTAAAAAATATGGTAAAGATGAAAACATAAAAAGTGAAACTTGTGAAAAACTTGTCAAATGGATGGAAATATTGTGCAATACCTTACCAGTCAAATTGGATAAAGCTGCTAAAGACTTGGAAAATAGAGCAAACGAATTTAAAAAAACCAAGCAAGAAACTGAAAAAGTCATTAATGATTCTGGTTTATTCTTGGCAATTTCTCAAACAGCAGATAAGAAGAATCATCATCTTCACAGCAATAACACGGCTTATGTTAGACTTGTACGTCGCGAGGATGACTTGGACATAGAGCCATCAGTGCGTCAAGGGTTAGCGTTTGATCTGGTGTCTTTACTTGTAGAGTTGTATTTGGAAGCCAAGGGCATCTGTGATCATTTTATCCAAGAGTGTGTCTTTGAAGATGACTGTCCTAAGTTTAAAGATTCATGTGGAAAAATACGTAAGTCTTGTGAGGCGTTTGTGTTGCCTGATGCCAAGCCTCGTGTAACAACGTCTGTATCAACAACGACGCTTACAGAGTCAACAACTGTAACGGATACTCAATCGGAATCTACTGTAGCAACTACAATGATGGAGGGAAAGTGTGTTGCGCTTCATTCAAAGACTACGTGGGTAACAAGCAAATCAACATCTACAAAAACAACTACAACTACATCAGTAACAACACTGACACAAAAATGCAAACCAGTACCATGTACAACGGAAGAAACACAAAGAAAGCCTGAAACTAGAAGTAAAACAGATCATACAGTAATGCCGAACGAGGGGATAAAGATATCTGGATTGGGAGTAACGAGTATTGTTATATGGGTAATAGGAGTTTTTATTGTGATTTAAAGGGAACATTTGCTATGATTTAAAAAAAGTTTTTGTTGTGATTTAAAGGGAATTTTTGCTATGATTTAAAAAAAGTTTTTGTTATGGTTTTAAAAAATAATAAGCATTTGCATTGGGCTGTAAAACTCGAGAAATTCAGAAGATATTCTAAAAAGTGATCTGAAGGAGAATTCCCTAGAGAAAGATATGGGAGACTCAAGAAGAACTTTAGAAATATCCAATAAAAAAATGTTCAATATGAATATTAAACAGTGCATAAATATTTAGTGCAACAACATGAAGATTAATCAGACCTAAAGATTCCAGTATCGAATTCAAATGCAAACCTCAATTTTTAAGTATTTCCAAATTATACTCATATTATTAATTGAAAAGACACTTTAAACATCGTCATTAACACAGAAATGGCACAGGATTACTCTTTTTTCTCAAAAAACTACCTTTAAAACTTTCAATATTCAACATCTTAATGAAGACAATATAAAATAGAAACAGCTTTAAAAGTCTGCCCACACAGCCAACAAGCACGCTTTCTCTCACATTAATGTCCTCTAGATTTTGGCGCGGGCGGTGGCGCGGGCGGTTAAGCGGCAGGCAAAAGGTGCACAGAATAGCATTGATGAGGAGCATGTTTTAGCTTTAATTCTAAAAGAAAATGATTTGGATGAAACAAAATGTATAAAAAAATTGAAAGAATATTGTCAAGAACTGAAAGAAGCAAAACTAACAACGGAAAAAGTTCATGAAAAACTAAAGGATATCTGTGATAACACAAAACGAGATGAAAAATGTAAAAAACTAAAAACTAAAGTTACTGAAAAGTGCAATGAATTTAAAACAAAAAAGTTAGAACAAGCGTTAAAGAAACTATCTGATAATGATTGCAAAGAAAATGAACGACAATGCCTATTTTTGGAGGGAGCATGCCCTGATCTTGTAGAGGATTGTAACAAACTAAGGAATCTATGTTACCAGAGAAAACGTGACGGTGTAGCGGAAGAAGTCCTTTTGAGGGCAGTTCGCGGAAGTTTAACTAATAAAACTACATGTGAAGGAAGGCTCAAAGAAGCTTGCATAGAGTTGAGTCAAGAAAGTGATGAATTAACGAAGCTTTGTCTTTATCAAGAAACAACATACGTAAGTCTTGTAGCAAGAGGAAAGAGTAAATGTGATACTCTGAAAAAAGAAGTTGAAGAAGCACTTAAGAAGAATGAATTACGAGAAAAATGTCTACCATTACTTGAGCAATGCTATTTTTACAGAGGAGATTGCGAAGGTATACCAAACTGTAATAAATCTAAACAAGACTGCAAAGAATATGTACCAGAGTGTGATACATTGGCAGAGAAGTGTGGAAAAGAAAATATTGTTTATATGCATCCGGGACCCGATTTCGATCCAACTAAGCCAGAGCCTACAGTAGCAGAGGACATAGGGCTGGAAGAGCTTTATAAGAGGGCCACAGAAGAAGGTGTTCATATTGGAAGGCCTCCTGTAAGAGATGCAACTGCTCTACTGGCACTTTTGATTCAGAATCCAACTAATACTCAACCGGAAAAAAAAGAAAAATGCAAAAATGTTCTTAAAGATAAGTGTAAAGAGTTAAAAAAACACGAGGTTTTGGGATATCTGTGTAATGATAATGGCTCTGCTAGTCAAAATGGAACTGAAAAGTGTGGAAAACTAGAGAAGGAGCTAGCAAACAGTACTAAAATTCTTTCTGAAAAAATAAAGAATAAACATCTCTCTGGATCCGGAAAAACCATTCCATGGTATAAGTTGTCGACATTTCTTAGTGACAGTGACTGTGCAAGGTTAGAATCAGACTGTTTTTATTTAAAAAGTCAAGCACCTCTTGACAAAGAATGCAATAATCTGAAGGCAGCATGTTATAAGAGAGGGCTTGAAGCACGAGCCAATGAAGCATTGCAGAGAAAGATGTACGGATTGTTCCGTGGTTCAGGCAAAGAATGGTTTAAGAAGCTATTGGATAAGATAATGAAAGAGTGTTCGGAACTTAAAACAACAAGTGATGAGTTGTTTTTGCTATGTATTGATCCACTTAAAGCAGTTAGAATACTTGCAGCTGATATCCAAACAAGAGCGGTCTTTTTGCGGAAACAATTGGATCAAAAGCGAGATTTTCCAACAGACAAAGACTGCAAGGAATTGGGGAGAAAGTGTGAGGCTTTAGGAAAGGATTCAAATCAGATTCAATGGCCATGTCATACGCTAAAGCAACAATGTGATCGCTTAGGAACTACAGAAATTTTGAAGCAGGTTTTATTGGATGAACACAAGGATACTTTGAAAGATGAAGAAAGTTGTGTAGAATATCTAAAAGAAAAGTGTAATAAATGGTCTAGAAGAGGCGATGACCGTTTCTCTTTTGTATGTGTCTTCCAAAACGCTACGTGTGAGCTGATGGTAAAAGACGTACAAGATAGGTGCAAAGTATTCAAAGAAAATATAGAGAATTCAAAAATCATTGGATTTCTTAAAAATAACACGGGTAAAATAACAAGATTAGCAAATATTTGCCCATTTTGGGACCCATATTGTGACAAATTTTCACCTAATTGTCTAGATCTTACGAAAGAAAATACTCTTTGTACAAAGATCAAGAAGCATTGTGAACCATTCTATAAAAGAAAGGCCTTGGAAGACGCTCTCAAAGTAGAGCTTCGAGGAAAATTAGGTGATCAAGATAAATGCAATTTGGCACTAAAAGGATATTGTACACAATTAGAAAAATTAAATAATGAATCTATCAAAAGTTTATGCAAAGCTAACACCAAAGATAACCCTAAAAAGAGCAACGAAGATGCTAAAAAGGAACTCTGTGAGAAATTAGTGGAAGAAGTAAAAGAACAATGCAAAACATTACCAGCAGAACTAAAACAACCAGCAGACAATCTAAAAAAAGATGTTAAGACATATGAGGAACTTAAGGAAGAGGCAAAGAAAGCAATGAACAAGTCCAGCCTTGTTTTATCACTCGTTAAGAAAGACGGAAATAATACACCGAAAAATAATAGCAAAAGCGAAGATAAGAATGACGTTTCAAACGGACTTCAAGATACCACAAAACATGTGAAAATACTACGGAGAGGAGTTAAGGATGTATCCGTAACAGAATTAGAAGCTAAAGCATTTGATTTGGCAGCAGAAGTATTTGGAAGATATGTAGACTTGAAAGAAAGATGTAATAAATTGGAATCAGATTGCGGAATTAAGGAGGATTGCAAAGACTTAGAAGAAGTATGCAAAAAGATTAATAAGGCTTGTCGCAATCTGAAGCCTCTGGAGGTGAAGCCGCATGAAACAGTGACAGAAAGCACAACGACGACCACGACGACAACAACGACCGTTGCCGATCCGAAGGCAACGGAATGCAAATCCTTACAGACAACAGACACATGGGTTACACAGACTTCGACACACACAAGCACGTCTACCATCACATCTACAATTACATCAAAAATAACACTCACATCAACGAGGCGGTGCAAACCAACCAAGTGTACGACAGGGGATGATGCAGAAGACGTGAAGCCAAGTGAAGGCTTGAGGGTGAGCGGGTGGAATGTGATGAGGGGGGTGATAGTAGCAATGGTTATTTCGTTCATGATTTAGAAAGAAAATGAGCAGGATTTAATGATGAGCATGTATATTTACTAGATGAGCAAGCAGGGTAGGAGAGGAAAGAGTAAAGTAGATTGAGTCATCTCTTCAGCATCAATTGAAAGTGCATTACACATGAAATCACATGTTCCCTATCTAATTGGCCACTATTCTTTGCCTAAGTAGCCTTTATTTCTCATTTATGTCCTTTTACATTCTACTTTTTATTTATTCAAATTTTACTATTACCCCGCATTTACCCCACATTTACCCCACACAAATTTAAATACATACTAAGCACGTATCATAATAATTCTATGGACACACTAAAGATATACTTTGCACACACTACTTCTCTGACAAGTTTTGTCACTAAGTTTACTTGAACACCCTTAAAATTAAGAATAATTTAATATTCAAATTTGAAGACATGGCACTAATACCTGACATGCAACCGAAACACGTTAATGGAAACCCAAACTCAAACCACACCACAGCGCGCCCACCCCCGTCAGGCACGGCTTGGCGCGGGCGGTGGCGCGGGCGGTTAAGCGGCGTGCTGCACAAGGAGCAGGAGTAAATGTATATGATGATGAGGAGTTTATTTTGGCTTTTCTTCTAAAAAAAGATGCAATAGAAGAATCAAAATGCAAAAAAAATTTAGAAGAATACTGTAAAAGCTTAAATGAAATAGACAAGGACTTAAATAAAGTCTATCCAAAACTAAAGGAAATTTGCAAAAATAATGGAGTACCAAAATGTACAGGATTAAAAGACAACATTGATAAAAAGTATACTAGTTTTAAAACAAAACTTGATGATGCATTAAAAAAGGAAATTCCACAGTTGACAGAAACAGATTGTATAAATCAGCAACAATGCCTATTTTTAGAAGGAACATATCCTGATGATCTCAAAAATAAGTGCAATAATTTGAGAAATAAATGTTATCAAAAGAAACGTGACGAAGTGTCACAAAAAGCTCTTTCGAGAGCACTTAAAGGAAGTCTTGAAAATAAAGATAAATGTAAAGAGGAACTCAAAAAAATTTGTTTAGAGTTAAGTCAAGAAAATGACGAATTAATGAAATCATGTCTTGATCAAGAGAAGACATGTAATGATCTTGTAAACAAGATACAAAATAAATGTAGTACTTTGAAAACGGGAATTGAAGACGTATTTAAAAATGATAACCTATTAAAAAAAAAATGTCCATCATTTCTTGAGGAATGCCACTACACATTAAACTGTCAAGAAGCACATAAACCTGATTGCAAGAAACTTATAGAAAAATGTAAAGAAAAAGAAGTTACTTATATAGCGCCAGGTTCGAGTTTTGATCCTACAGAATCAAAAACTACACTAGTAAAAAAAATAGGTTTAAAAAAACTTTATAAAGAAGCAGCGGAAAAAGGAATTCATATTGGGAAGTCACCTGCTGCAGATGCAATTGCTCTTTTATCATTATTGATTCAAGATCCAAGTCTTAAAAGTCAAGCAGGTGGTAGAGAAGGAAAATGCAAAAAAGTTCTTGAAAATAAATGTAAAGATTTCCAAGATCATGACATTCTAGGAAATTTATGTACTGGTGGTAATGCTAATGGAAATGGAACCGCACAATGTGGTAAATTGGAGGAAGATATTGAAAAAGTATGCAAAATTTTCACATTAAAAATTGTTAATAATCATCTATTTGACGTAACAAAAGGAAATAATGGAATTATTATATGGAATAAATTGCCAACATTTCTCAGCAATGGAGATTGTGAAACTCTAGAGTCATATTGTCTTTATTATGGAGAAAATTGTCCAAATGGTAAAGAAGCATGTGTGAATGTAAAAGCTGCATGTTACAAAAAAGGACTTGATGGGTTAGCAAATGAAGTCTTGGAAGAAAATATGCGGGGAATGTTACGTCGTTCAAACAAAACATGGCTTAAAGATTTTCAAAAAAGGCTAATAAAAGAATGCAAGGAACTTAGAGAAAAGGGTAACGGTGTTTTTTCAAGCGATGAATTGTTTTTGTTATGTCTACGGCCGCTAAAAACGGCTATTGTGCTTTCAGCAGATTTACGAATGAAATCAGTCTTTTTACTAAGACATTTAGACAAAAAGCGAGATCTTCCAACGAAAGAAGATTGTGAAAAATTACAAGAGAAATGTAGAATACTAGGGCATGATTCGAAAGAGATTGAATGGCCATGTCGTACATTAACGCAACATTGCAATCGGCTGGAAAGTATAGAGCACTTGGAAAAAGAAATGTTAGAGGAAAATAAAGGATATTTAAAAGATAAAGATACATGTGAGGCAGAAATTTATAAACGCTGTAAAAAATGGATTAGAAGGGAAAATAACAAGTTTTTTCATGCATGTCTTTCATTAGAATTTGCTTGCAAAAAGATTACAGAAAATGTTAAATCTAAATGTGTTGCATTGAGTAGAAACATAGAAACTATGGATATTTTAAAGAAAGTAACTCAAGAAGATAAAATGGAAGAAACATGCGAGTTTTGGACTCCGTATTGTAAAAAGTTTATGCCAAATTGTAATGAACTTAAAGAAGATGGAGGAAAGGATGGAAAATGCAAAGAGCTTAATGAGAAATGCAAGCTATTCCTTGAAAGGAAAGACTTAGAAGATAAAGTTGCAGAAGAATTGAAAGGTAATTTGTCAAAAGTAAGAGAATGTAACAATGCACTTAACATATACTGCACGGAATGGAAAAAAGCAAAGAATGGACTTGAAACATTGTGTATTGGTGAAACTAAAAAAATGAATGAAACTCAAGTTAAAGAAAAGCTTTGCAAAAGATTAGTGCAACGTATAAAAAGAAAGTGCCCAGGGTTGAAGAGCAAACTTGAAGAAGTGAAGGATGAATTGGAGAAAAAAAAGAAAGACTATGAAGAAATTAGAAAAAAGGCAGAAGAAGCAATGAAAAATGCAAATCTTATTTTATCAAGAGTAAAAGCATCAAATAATGAGTCAACGAATAGTTCTGTTCCTAATGTATTAAATAAAGAGAAAAATATAACACAATTTAGACTTGTAAAGAGAGATACAAAAGCAAAAGTGACAGAAGAGGAAGTCAAAGCATTTGATTTGGTAGCACAAGCATTTGAACTCTATGTAGAATTGAGGGAGGTATGTCAGCATTCATTAAAGGAGTGTGTATTTAAAAAAGAATGTGGTTGTGGCGATCCATGTAAAACAATAGAAAATAAATGTTATGGGTTGAAACCATTAGAAATAAAGCCACACGAAATAGAAACAACGACGACAACGACCACAACCACAACCACCACAACAACAACAAAGACAGAAGGAGAAGGGAAGACGGCAGAGTGCCAGTCTCTGCAGACGACAGACACATGGGTCACAAAGACGTCGACCCATACTAGCACATCCACGACTACGTCCACGGTCACGTCAAGAATAACGTTGACCTCGACGAGGCGGTGTAAGCCTACGAAGTGCACGACAGGAGAGGAAGATGATGCAGGTGACGTGAAGCCGAGTGAAGGGCTGAGGATGAGTGGGTGGAATGTGATGAGGGGGGTGTTACTAGCAATGATGATTTCATTCATGATTTAAATGTAAAATGGGAATGGGATATAAGAGCAGCATGTATATTTACTAGATAAGAAGGCAGGGTAAGAGAGGAAAGAGTAGAGTATGATCTCTTCAGCATCAATTGAAAGTGCATTATAACCAAAAGAATACGTGTCCCCTAGCCAGTTGTCCCATATTTTTCGCTTGCATAGCCTTTATTTTTCATTTATGTTCTTTTATATTCTACTTTTTATCTATTCAGATTTTACGATTACCCCACATTTACCCCACACAAATTTAAATACTACGATATTCAAACATCAGAATATTGTATGGACACACTAAAGATATATTTCAGCACACACTGTGCTTCTCTGACAGGTTTTATCACTAAGTTTACTTGAACTCTCTTAAAATTAAGAATAATTTAATACTCAAATTTGAAGACATGGCTCTAAAATCTCACATGCAACCGAAACACGTTAATGGAAACCCAAACTCAACCACACACCACAGCACAGCCCACTTTCGTCGGCCACAGCTTGGCGCGGGCGGTGGCGCGGGCGGTTAAGCGGCGAGCTGTAAAAGCACCAGGGCAATATGATGATGAAGTGAGCATTTTGGCGTTGATTTTAAAAGAAAATTACGAAGAAGATCAAAAATGCAAAGAAGAATTGAGCAAATATTGTGAAAACTTAAAGAAAATAGGTTTAAAAGACGAACAAATACATAATAAATTAAAAGATTTATGTAATACTGGAAAACAAGATGCAAAATGCCAAGAAATAAAAAATAAAGTTACTCAAAAGTGCAATGAATTTAAAACAGAATTGGAAAAATTGGCGAATAAGGATGCCTCAGATTTGACAAATGATGAATGTACGAAAAATGAACAACAGTGCTTATTTTTAGAAGGAGCATGCTCAAAAAATCTTAAAGATAATTGCAATAAATTAAGGAATAACTGTTATCAAAAGAAGCGTGACAAAGTGGCTAAAGAAGCTCTTTTAAGGGCACTTAGTGGAAGTCTAACCAATGATAGTACATGCGAAAAGAAACTTAAAGAACTTTGTCCAAAGTTAGGTCAAGAAAGTGATGAATTAGCGCAAAAGTGTTTTGATACGGGCTCAGCATGCACCTCTCTGACAAAAGCAGCAAAAGAAAAGTGTAAATCTTTGAAGAAGAAAATAGAGGAAGTATTAAAACTTAATGGGGAGTTACAAAAAAAAGGGCATTCTTTACTTAAAGAATGTCATTTTCACAGTAAGAACTGCGAAACAGACAAACCGAATTGTAATGACTTAAAGAAAAAATGTAAAAATGCAGGAATAATTTATATACCACCAGGCTCAAAATTTGATCCTACAAGACCAGAGGCTACGCTAGCAGAAAAAATAGGTTTGGAAGAACTTTACAAAGAAGCAGCGACACAGGGAGTTCTGATTGGAAGAACACTAAAAGAAGATATTGTTGATTTATTAGTGTTTCTGTCAGAAGACAATTTTGATAAAGATAAATGCAAAACTGTACTCAGTACTAAATGTAATTCTATTAAACATTTAGCAGAAAATTTAGAAAATTTATGTAAAAATGCAAACAGTTATGAAAATCAATGTAAAGAATTTGAAGAAGAATTTAAAAGAAAAAAGGCTTTTCTAACTGCAAAGTTTAAAAACAAAGAATTTAAAGATGACATCACATTATGGGGTGAATTACCAAGTCTCCTTACCGAAAATGACTGCACGAGATTACAATCAGACTGTTTTTATTTCAAAAGCCAAACATCTTTTGATAAACATTGTAGGAATGTTAAGGCAGCATGTTATAAAAAAGGACGTAACGCACTTGCATACCAAGTACTGCAAGACAAAATGCGAGGAAAATTCCAGTATACAAATGATACATGGTTTGAAATGCTTCAAAAAGAGTTAGTAAAGGTGTGTGTGGATCTGAAAGGAACGAGTAATGAATTGTTTGTGTTATGTGTGAAACCGAAAGAAGGAGTCAATGCAGTATTAATGGATTTACATATGAAAACAGATTTATTGCAAGAAGATTTAAATGAAAAACGAGATTTTCCTATGAAGCAGGATTGCAGAGAATTGCGAAAGAAGTGCGATGATCTGAAACAAGACTTTAAGGAATTTGAATGGCCCTGTTATACGCTAGAGCATCATTGCAATAGGATGGATATTGCTGAACAATTGGAAGAAAGGTTGTTGGAAGAAAAGGTGAAGGATTTGGATAAGTTCGATTCATGTTTAAAAAATCTGGGAGAACAATGTCATAAATGGAGTAGAAGAGGAAGAGCACAATTTGCTCTCGCATGCGTAGCACAGAATATTACATGCAAGATTCTTACAGGAAGCGTAGGGTCTAAGTGTACTACATTGAAAGGACGTATGAAAGCAAGTGATGTTATAAAGACTGCAAAGGATAATGACAAAAATGAAGCGACTTGCAACTCTTGGGCACCCTATTGTAAAAAATTTGTGTCAAGTTGCCAGAATCTAACGACTTCTGGTGATGGGGAATGTGAAAAGCTTAACAAGGAATGTGAATCATTCATTAAAAGAAAGGAATTGGAAGAAAAAGTAATCGATGAATTAAAGGGTGCTTTGAAAACGGAACAAGAGTGTCAAAATACACTTGAAAAATACTGCACACAATGGACAAATGCAACTAATCATCTTAGCACTTTGTGCACAGACAAAACTAATAAAAATGGAAATGCTAAGAAAAAACTCTGCAAAAAACTAGTAGAACGAGTAAAAAATCAATGTCCTGTATTGCAAGTAAAACTCACGAAGGCAAGTGAGGAGCTACCTAAAAAAAAAGAAGACTACGAGAAGCTTAAAACTGAAGCGGTGAAAGCAATGAATGATGCAAATTTCGTTTTATCAAAAGCAAAAGCAACAGATGATAAATCTGCAGGCAAAGCAGCACCAGCAGCACCAGCAGCACCATCAGGATCAGCGCCATCAGGATCAGCACCAGCAGCACCGAATACAACACAAAACACAGTATTATTTAAACTTGTAAGAAGAAGTATAAACACACCTGTGACAGAAAAAACATATGTTACAGAAAGAGAGTTAAAAGCATTTGATTTAGTATCTCAAGCATTTAGCTTGTATGTAGAATTAAAAGAATTGTGTCATGATTCAGAGAAAGGATGTGGATTTAAGAAGGAATGTGAAGACATTAAGGACGCATGCACTAAAATTGAAAAAGCATGTGGTGGATTGAAACCACTAGAAATAAAACCACACGAAATAGAAACAACGACAACAACAACGACAACAACAACAACAACAACAAAGACAGAAGGAGAAGGAAAGACGGCAGAGTGCCAGTCTCTGCAGACAACAGACACATGGGTCACAAAAACATCAACACATACCAGCACATCTACGACCACGTCCACGGTCACATCGAGAATAACACTCACCTCGACGAGGCGGTGTAAGCCTACGAAGTGTACGACAGGAGAGGAAGATGAAGCGGGTGAGGTGAAGCCGAGTGAAGGGTTGAGGATGAGTGGGTGGAGTGTGATGAGGGGGGTGTTGGTGGCAATGATGATTTCATTCATGATTTAAAAAGCAAATGGGCAGGATTTAATAATGGGCATGTATATTTACTAGATAAGAAGGCAGGGTAGGAGAGGAAAGAGTAGATATGATCTCTTCAGCATCAATTGAAAGTGCATTACACATAAAGTAGCGTGTTCCCTGTGCAAATAGCCTGTACCCCTCGGCTGAATGGCCGCTGTTTGTTGTGCCATGTCGTTATCAGCGCATTCAGCGCCTACCCCGGATTTACCCCAGAGTTGAGGTGCACCGTACTGAGAGATGATGGGATAGAACAATGGGGGGAGGGGGGGTTGATGAATGGAGTTGGTGTTTGCAAGCGTTGACAGAGGCGTTGACAGAGGCGTTGACAGAAGCGTTGACAGAGGCGTTGACAGAGGCGTTGACAGAAGCGTTGACAGAAGCGTTGATATAAGAATTGATAGAAATTAGTGTTTAGAAAGATTTCCATAGTGTATTTAAGCATTGTTTTGAAATAAAATCAAGATTGAAATAAAAAAAAGAAATATTTCAGAGATCAAGATGAGCTGTAGAGATTGAATTTGAGAGCCACTGAAAAAAATGAATGAAAGGGAAAGAGTCGGAGGGGGACGAGAAGGGGAGGGCCATCAAAGACGAAACGAATGGTTTAAGGTGGGGGAAGATGAATTTTTTTAAAAAAGTAAAAGTAGGTGATAAGCTGGGAGGGGGAAAAGTGAGTGGATAAAAAAAAAGAAAAAAACAAGAGAGAAGCGTTTAGAGGAGTAGAAAGAGTGTTTAGAGTGAAGGTGAGGCGTAGTGAAGGTGTTTTTGTGAATTTAGTGAAAGTAAGCATAAGATAGACAAATGTAAATAAATGAATCATCAAGAAAGATTGAGTAAGAAATAGAAAGAATAGAATATAGAGGAGTGAATGAAGATGAGAATAGCGGGGAAAAGTGATGGAAAAAGAGAGAGGGGAAATTATTTTTTTTTATTAAAGTAGATTAAAGAGTTTAATATGATTAAAGTATAAAGAAAATAGTAAAATGGAAAATATGAAAAATACATGAAAAGAAGAAAAGATGAAAATCAAATCTAGGAGGAGAGAAGAGTCAGGAAAAGTCGTTTTTTCTTATAAAACACGCTGGATGGGGAGAAAGTTGAGTAGAG